>NW_028093985.1:33814044-34186220 GCF_014824575.4 Sturnira hondurensis | reverse complement strand
GGCGGCGTGTTACCACATTAGTAAGAGACCAGCTCAATGCCATCCTAGGGAAACCTATCCAGATTCACTACCATCAGCTAGAGATACTAGATTGCGAATGTGATTCGTATTCATCAAGGCCCTCTCCCACGGGAGCTGCATAACCCTCGAGAGTTTGCATTACAGTCTAGTTGCTGTAGTGGATACCGCTAGGTGCACGACAAAGTACTGCAAGGAGAGGCCCTTAAGAAGGCCACTCTCGAGTCTCCTGAGAGGTAAGCCGGCTTGCATAGAGGTCTGTACTCATTTCCTCTCCTCCGAAAAAGGTACATACAGGGCTCAGGATGAGCTCAGGAGGAGCCTGGCCACTGCCTCCCCTAGCTGGTTAATGTCCATAACAATTTGTTACCTCCTTGCCTTAAAAAACAAAAAGGGAGGAGATGTTGGGGCCTAAAGACGGTGAATGCAATCCATTAAGAAAATCGCACCAGGAGGGCTTGGCTGAGGCAGCCCCAAACAGGATGCTGCAGCCCAGCCAGGTAGCCCCCACCCTTGTAGGCATCTCTTAATCACGAGTACTACCTACCAATTAAGATGCTGATCACGCGCCCACCCACCAACCGTCGCCAAGAGCATGCAGTGAGCATGCACAGGACAACCTATCGGGACCACCTCCCCTTTTCCCTTCCTCTCTATAAATAACAGCCCTGCCCAAAATAAAATTTGCGGCTTGATCAGAAACCTGTCTTGCTGCCTTTCTTCGCGCCTCTTGTCCCATCCCTATACATCCGTTTCAGGTAGACTCGGGACCCTCGTTGACTGTTCCGCGGGACGGAACAAGTATTAAAATAAAAAGACAACCAACTGTATGGGAAAACATATTTGCCAATGATACCTCAGACAAAGGTTTAATCTCCAAAATATACAAAGAACTCACATGACTTCACTGTAAGAAGACAACTAACCCAATTAAAAAATGGGCAAAAGACTTGAACAGACACTTCTCCAAGGAGGACATACAGAGGATCCAGAGAAATGTGAAAAGATGCTCAATATCGCTTGCTATCAGAGAGATACAAATTAAAACCACAATGAGTTACCACTTTACACCAGTCAGAATGGCTACCATAAACAAAGCAATAAACAGCAAATGCTGGAGAGGGTGTGGAGAAAAGGGGAATCTAGTCCACTGTTGGTAGGATTTCAGACTGGAACAACCATTATGGAAAACAGTATGGAATTTTCTCAGAAAACTAAAATTGGACCTGCCTTTTGACCCAGCAATTCTACTGCTGGGACTGTATCCTAAGAACACTAAAACACCAATCCCAAAGAACCTATGCCCCCAAATGTTCATTGCAGCACAATTTACAATAGCCAAGAGTTGAAAACCTAGGTACCCGTCAGTAAATGAATGGATCAAAAACTATGGTACATTTACACAATGGAATTCTATGCAGCAGAAAGAAAGAAGGAGCTCCTACCCTTTGCAACAGCATGGATGGAACTGGAAAGCATTATGCTGAGTGAAATAAGCCAGGTGTTGAAGGACAAATACCATATGATCTCACCTTTAACAGGAAGCTAAACAAAATGAAGAAGCAAACAAAATATAACCAAAGACACTGAAATAGAGAACAGGGGGACAGAGACCAGAGGGGAGAGGGGAGGAAATTTCAGGGGAAATAGGGGAAGTATTTAGGGGAACAAATAAAAAGTATACATGGACAACAACTAAGAAGGGTGGAAATGGGAGGGTGGGGGGGAGCACAAGGGGGTGGGTTGGGATGGGAATAATAGACAGAAAACTGTACTTGAAAATAATTAAATAAATTTAAAAATAAAAAAGAGAAAAAAAGAGTAGTATGATTCAAAACATTATCTTTTTTAGTTTTATATGATGAAAATGTTGATTTAACTTGGCATAATTGTAAATCATTGTATAGCATTTCTGGGTGCTCAGTGATTTATTCTACTCTATGAACAATTCAGTTTAGAGGCCAAAATGCATCATTTCAATAGGCAGAAAATCATACAGATGAAAAATGACCTTGACATTATGTTTCTTCTCTAAAATTTCAAAAACACAATTTATCTCTAAAAGTTTAAACTGCTCTTGCTGCCTAAAGCAATCACAAATAATTTTATTACCTAGGATATATAATCAACAAAATTACATCCATTAGGTGTTTAAGTGTAAATGAATAAAACACCAGTATTTATTGACCTCATTAGTATTAGATACACATTTTTATCCCAAAGAAGTACTTGAATACTTATCAAGGCAATTTTATAGAGAGAGCTACTTCCTTAAGTATTGAGAGAGTTTTATAGATAGAATTATAGAGAAAACTTCACACTCATGAAGACAGGATTAAATTCATCGACAACTTAGCCAACAGAGCAGTGGAAACCAGAAATCAAAAACAGAAGGCTGGACTGAAATCTAAAGACCACCCTGATGTTGCAAGAAATTATTTCCATCTTAGGAAATCTGTTTGCATTTCTGCATATCCCTGATGGATAGGGGCCACAACAACTTAGCTGATCTTCAGAGTGAATGCCCTGTGAATTTTAGTGGGGATGCCAAGATCGCATGGGGTGATGAGCAAGGTGGACAACCCAGAAAACCAGAAAGAACACTCACTGGCTTAATGTGTAAGGTGTGCTAGTTCCCTCCCAACTCTTCCCCTGCTTGCTAAATGATCTCACCAGAGTGGTTTAGCTGCCCTGGACCTTGCTTTCTTCATTTGTAAGTGAATGGCTTGAACTAGATAATGTCAGGCAGCTCTGGTTTGTGTGGGTTTTTTCCTTTATTTTTGAGAAAGAACATTAGAATTTGTCAAGAAAATTGCTTATATTCTTATTTTATAGTCAGATACATTGTTCTAGAGCAAATAGGCAAGCAGCTCATCAGGGCTGCTCTGAACGAAATGACGGCAGCTATAATGTGGCTGAAAGCATGCTGTGTGGGAAATTAGAAAATTTACTTTTGATGGAGTTTCCATGTAAACTTGAGCAATTCATCTTCCCTCATTGAATTTCTTATTAGTAACAATAGTCTTGAAAAGATTAAGTGAAATAATATATGTGAACAAAGTTGGTGAAGTATAAAATGCAGCACAAGTGTGAGGTGTTTTATTACGTGCCTAGAGAGTCCATCAATCAATAATCCTGCTACCACTCAGGTTGTTTTAAGTCTGACCAGACAGCCAAATTCCTCTCCACTTCCCTCACCTGAACTCCGAATGCAGCTACGGTGACAGCAGGACCAGAGTTTTTGATTAAAGAAAATTATCCTGCTTTTGCCATGGGATACTTGTTTTCATCAACTTTGACACTTTAATCTTCCTTTATTATTTTAAGGATTTAAATATTTTATCAGTATCTGCTTTTGTCCAATGGATTTGTTTGCAATTGACTGAGCACTTAAATTGACAATTTTGTTTATAGAGTTAATGCCCCGTAAACCCATCATTTCTTGGCTTTTATGTGAGTAATCTGACAGCCATTAACATTTTTTGCTTTATTTATTTCAGGGTTTCACCTGCATAGTCATCACTGAGTTACAGAATAATCCAGCAGTTCGAGGAGCTCGAAAGTAAAAAGACCAGTTTAAATGATAGGCGAACCCTCTAAGAAATGAACTGGAATTTACATAACCTCTGAGACCCATAACCTGCCATATTAGACTCATTGATCAGAGCCTCAGCTAGCAAAGTCATGGAAGACATAAACATAATACCAGGACAGCGTTGTTGTCATCCCGAACTTCAGCAAGGTGGCATGCCTGGATGAGTGTCTGGAAAAGCCCACGTACTTCCTTTTCTTTCTTGCTTGTTCTTTTTCTTTTTAAGGAAACAAGTAAAAATGTTTTATAGCTATTAGGTTCAAAAATTCCGCTGATGCTACTGCCTGAAGTTTGTTCACCACCTGTTCCAATGGGAGAACTGTGCAGTCGCTTTTAACTTTCCCTTCCTAATTTCAGGAAATTCTGGATTTAGGGGAAAGTCCTAACAAGATACGAATGAAGCACATTTAAAAGCTGCCTTTCAGCTCTGGACTTGTAGGACCACATCACTTACAAGCACTCTCATGTGCATTTGAATGTCAGTTGACTAACTGTTGAGGTTAGGTTGGCCAGGTGTCACTGAGGTTCCACAGTAGCCATAGTCAGCCAGCAGTTACCATCAGTAAATCCTTTGGGATCCAGTACTCATCATCTGCAGTGATTGGAGACAGTGTGTAAGAGTGTTTTTATACCAATAAAGGACTCTGGATGGAGGCTTCATCTCCTGTTTACTCCTGCCCAAAGTGAAATCTGCTTTGATGGTAACATAAGTAGGCACATTTATGAATTATTGTTAAATGGTTGAATTGACTTCAAATGTCTTTGCAGGTTTTTGTTTATCTGTTTCTTTCAATTTAACTGTGAGAATTTATAATACCTTTCTTCCAAGCCATAATTCAAACAAGTTAGGTATAAGGCATTTTTTCCAGTATGAAATATACTATACACCAAAAATTTTCTATGAATACATATGTTTATCTATGTATTTTCTGACATCCCCACTAGAATAAAAGTTCCATGAGGTGAGACCATTTTTTATTTTTTTCACTGCTGTATTACCCAGTATTTGATGCATAGAAAATACTTAATAATATTTGTTCGGACAGTACTCAGTATTTGTTAAATGAACAAAGATACATACATATATGTATATACATATACATATATGTACACATCTTTCCTTTTCTTCTTTCTCCCCCTCATTCCCCTCTTCTTCTCCATGTCCTTCTCTTTAATGTTTATTCTGAAGTTCCTTCATTCCACTTACTATTATAATACAGACTTCTCTCCAGTTTGGTAGAAATCAGATCTAACACCAGTCTTTCTAAGTAATGAATAGAGAAATATTTGAATGAATGTTAACTATTCTTTGGATGGACATTCAGGTTGTATGTCAATTCTTACCTCTATAAACAGTGCTTATGTAAATATCCTTATAAATAAGCATTTATGAAGACTGGATTTCTGTTTCAAAACTATACATATGAGTATTAAACACACATATACACATATAACGTACAAAATCATTATCTATTAAAAGGTGGAAGTGGGAGGGAGGCAGGGAGCACTGAGGGGTGGGCTGGGCTGGGAGTAAAAGGCAGAAAACTGTACTTGAACAACAATTAAATAAAAAAAAATTCTGTAGATAGGTTAATGGCTGAATAATCTTTCATCATATAGATGTGCCCAAATTATCCATTATAGCAATTTGGCTATTTAGAATGCTTACTTTTTGCCTGTTACAATAAAAATATGATGAGCATATTTTTTTTTAAAAAGTGATCTAAACATTTTTATGAAGTTTATTTTCCTTTTGTTTATGCTATAGTTGGGAGACCATTCTCCAGGGGTCTTTTGACCTTCTATCTCCGCTGAGCAGAGGCACTGATGGCGTGTATCCTATACTATCCTTACGAGGATATGTGTGCAATGTACAGCCAGGGCAGATGGAGATAGTGCCTCTCTCTGGAATAAAGGGGAGGTGTGCTTACTGTCTAGTGTAAAAGAGTTAGGGTCCTGAAACTCAGCGTACCTCCCCCATAACCCACAGCGCTTGTGTCACCTGGTGTTCTGCACTTCACTACGTGGGAGTTGGGGCCCTGGAAACAGGCACAGGAAAATGCCAGTACTCTAGCTATGGGTCTTCTTGTGGGTAACAAAGTCCTTTGTCTCTGAATAAGAAATTGTATCTTCTGCCATCCTCCATAAAATGGTGGCAGGCTAATGTGTTAGTTTGCAAGTTGACAAAATCTGACACTATGTGACTTCAGATAGTATATATGGTTTAAAAAGCAGCAGTACAATATGTATATCTTTAAGTCTTCTGGATATCATGTCCAATTTTTATGGTCTCCTACATTTCCAAATTATATCAATATTTTCATACATTTTCTTCTAATATCTTCATTTTTATATACAACATAAAATATATTTTTGCATGCTGTTGAAGATAAGGACCTTAGCCTTTTCTCTTCCACATGGCAGGAATCTTTACTAAATACCTCATCCTTTTCCTATGCAATTAAAAGTTTACCTGTATTGGATACTAACCCACTTGAATTTATTTTGGAACATTTTAGGTTTCATCATCTCAATTATTTAGATTTTTGTGGAAATAGTAATCATATTTTGATTGTAGTAGCTATGTATATGTTTAGGTTTTTTTAAGGCATGACCATCTTTGCTTTTTACTTAAGATGTTTCAGTACTTTTAAATATTTATCCTAGTATGTGAATTATTTAAAGTAATTTTTACCCTTATAAAAAAATCCATTGAAGTGCTGAGCACAATTGCATTAATTTATGTAATATTTTGGAATGATTGTTATTTTTGAAACATTAGATTATTTTATCTAGACATTTGCCACTTGTCTGGATCTTATTAAGTACTTTATAATACTTCATATTCTCCTTATATAACCAAGGTATATTCTATTTTTAGGTGTTTGATGGTTTCTGTTTTTCTGTGACTTAGGATATATACAAACACATACACAAATTTTTCTACCCACAAAGTAATCTTTACAGACAAATAATGTTAGTTTGCACCAGAACTGTTGATTTATAGGCCTACATTGTTTTCTATAGCCAGTTTACCAATTTGGCTATTCTGCCTCAGAGCTCTTAAGAAAGCCTCTTGAGATTTTTAGATATATTAGCAGTAGAATTTATAATTCTTTTCAAGTATTTGTTGATTATTCAAGTATTTATAAAAATATTTGATTATATTAAGTATAATTTTCAAAACACTATAGAAGAATAGCAGCAACAGTAAATATCTGGATTATTCATTATTTTAATGAAAACTGTTTTATTTTTAAAATATAGTAACAGTAAGTACTTATATAAATAATTTTACCATGTCTAAGTAATTTCATTCTATTCTATTTTATAATTTTTATAAGGAATGACTGATGAATTTTATCAGTGCCTATATTTTATGTAATATATAAAGATAATATTTATCAGAAGCATCTTAAAAGGTAATCAAGTAATTATAATTAAATTTTTTGATATATTACATTTCATATTTGAATTATTAATTGCAAATGATGCTTGCATTTCTGAAGTTAGTTGCACTTACAGATTATTATTCAATCAATACATGGCTGAATTGAATAAGCCAATATTTTATGTGAATTTTCACATCAATATTTATAACTGAAAATAACCTTTAGTTTTCTTAAGGGGTACTATCTTTATGAGGTTTTGGCATTAAAGTTATGTTGGTTTCTTAAAATGAATTAGGACTCTTACAAATGTTTTCTATTCCATGGATTATGTAGATAATACAGGAATCACATATTTTAAAATATTCGGTTAAAATTCAGCTATAAAAATGATCTCAGTTAAATGCTTCAAAAAGTTTAGATTTTAATTTACCTTTCTAATATCTCCTATGGCTATTGTTCATTTTGTGTTTACAGCTGGTATTTGAAAGGCTCTGACATTAAATAAAAATCGCAGAAATTGTCCCAAGAAAACTGGCAAAACTGAATACTGGTTGGGAAGAGCAAAGTCCTACCCGAAAAGCACTGAAGAGTTTCCTCATTAACTCCTGCTACAAGGAACCATCTTTTCCACCACGGTTTGAGTGAACACTGGAAGTAGCAGGAGAAATAATCAAGTGACCCAAATTGCTGAACACAAATGAGCAGCTCTCCTGCTTCACCTGAGAGAGACAGGAAGAAGAAAAACATAGTCCTGGTCCATTTTCTTTGTTCCCAAAGCGGTTTTGCCGCCGTTAGGCTCCATTTTAAAGCAAGGTCAGGAAACAAAATTCTCATTTTCTATGCAGATGTTATTTTTTTAAGCTCCTAAATATATTTGCCTACAGATTTCAGTAAACATCCGTTCTCTGGCCTCTATTTCTCATACAGTAAACTTTTCCTCTCTTCTCCCCATTGCAGCTGAGACATGTGCTCTAAAAGTCAGTCATTTCCTAGATCACTGGGTCATTTTGCCTTTGCTTCTTGAGCCAAAGTATTTTCCTGACACTCCCTTGGGCTATACCCCTACACCAGGTGTGGACTTCCTTTCATTAGGCTCTTACTATTGCTTTGAGTCACCAGAATCAGCCCCCGAAAGAGCAAACTAACTCAGCAGTGGCCCCTTCCTGAAATGATTTAATTGCTTCTGATGCAATCTTTGAACCTCTCCAGATCAACAGCAGTGTTGAAACTACATCTGTTGTTTCAGAAAGTGAACCACATGAAACACGCTGTACCACTAGGAAATGACATGCTGAACTCGAGATAAAGATGCATCCTCAAGCTCAAAAATGCAATTAAGTCCCATCAAAGAGGGCCAGAAAGACTGTTTGTACTCTTTGTTCTCCTTCATCTCAGCACAACACAGAAAAAAAACAAGTACACACTTCAGGAGAAAATGGCCTTGCATTTAGATTTGTATAAAAGAAAATAGATTGCTCTGGCTGATAAGACATGGGTTGGTGGAATTATGTTCTAAATTAACATAAACTACTACACTTACACCTCATGGTAGAACCTGAGAAATTGGCTTTTTAAAAGAAGTAAATTTTAGAATAATAGAGACCAATAGCCCAACCTTTTAAATTAAATTTGTTGGGACAGCATTGGTTAATGAGATTATATAGGTTTCAACTGTACATTTCTATGATACGTAATCTGTACATTGCATTGTGTGCCCACCACCCTGAGCCAAATCACCTTCCTTTATCATGCATTTGGTCCCTCTTACCATTTACTAGCCCTGCACCCCGCTTCCCTCTGGTAACCACCATGCTGTTATCTGTGTCTGAGTTTCAGTTTTTTATAGCCCACATATGAGTGAACTCATATGGTTCTTAGATTTTTCTGACTGACTTATTTCACTCTGTGTAATATTCTCAAGGTCCATCTATGTTGTCACAAATGGCAATATTTCATCTTATGGATGAGAGGTATTCCACTTGTGTGTGTGTGTGTCTCCCATCTTCCTTAGCCAATCCTCTAACAAAGGTCACTTTGGTTGTCTCCATGTCTTGGCCACCATGAATAATGATGAAATGAACACAGATGTGTGTACATATTTTGCAAACAAATGTTTTCAAAGTTTTGGGGTGGACACCCAGGAGAGGGATTGCTGGGTCATATGGTAACTCTATTTTTAGTTTTTGAGGAACCACCAGACTGTTCTCCATAGTGTACCAGTTTTTATTCCCACCAGCGGTGAAGGAGAGTTTCTGTTTCTCTACAACCTCTGGAACACTTGTTATTACTTGTCTTGTTGATAATAGCCATTCTAACAAGTGTGAGGTGGTACCTCATTGTAGTTTTGTTTGCATTTTCTAATAGCTAGTGAAGTTAAGCCTCTTTTTTTCATATATCTGTTGGCTATTTTCATGTCTTCTTCAGAGAAATGTCTGTTCAGGTCCTCCGCCTATTTTTTAAATTGAATTGTTTTTTTTGTGTGTGTGTGTGTGTTGGGTTTTATGAGTTCTTTATATATTTTAGATACAAATCCCTTGTTAGAGCTGTTGTTTGCAAATATCATCTCCCATTTGATTGGTTGCCCTTTCGTTTTGTTGGTGGTTTCTTTTGCTGTGAAGAAGCTTTTTAGTTTGATATAGTCCCATTCATTTATTCTTGGCTTTTACATACCTTGCCTTTAGGGTCAAATTCAGAAAATGTTCTCTAAGACCAATATCTATAAGTTTCATACCTATGTTTTCTTCTATGTCATTTATTGTTCAGATCCTGTATTTAGGTCTTTGATTCATTTTGAGTTAATTTTTGTACTTGGGGACAAACTGTTATCTAGTTTTATTCTTTTGAATGTGGCTTTCCAATTTTCCTAGCATTATTTAATTATTTATTTATTTTGCTGAGGTAAATTCTTTTTTTTTAAGGTTACAACTGTTTTTATTTTTTTAATTTATTTATTTTTCAAGTACAGTTTTCTGTCTATTACTCCCATCCCCTCCCACCCCACATGCTCCCCCCTCCCTCCCATTTCCACCCTTCTCAGTTGTTGTCCATGTATCTTTTATATATGTTCCTCTAAATCCCTCCCCTATTTCCCCTGAAATTCCCTCCCCTCTCCCCTCTGGTAACTATCAGCCTGTTCTCTATTTCAGTGCCTTTGGTTATATTTTGCTTGCTTGTTTGTTTTGTTGATCAGGTTCCACTTATAGATGAGATCATATGGTATTTGTCTTTCACCACCTGGATTATTTCACTTAGCATAATGCTCCCTAGTTCCATCCATGCTATTGTAAAAGGTAGGAGCTCCTTCTTTCTTTCTGCTGCATAGAATTCCATTCTGTAAATGTATCATATTTTTTTGGTCCATTCATTTACTGATGAGCACGTAGGCTGTTTCCAAAACTTGGCTATTGTACATTATGCTGCTATGAACATCGGGGTACATAGGCTCTTTTAAATTTGTGTTTCAGGGCTCTTCAAGTATAATCCTAGCAGTGGAATTACTGGGTCAAAAGGCAGTTCCATTTTTAGTTTTCTGATGAAATTCCATACTGTTTTCCACAGTGGCTGCACCAATCTGCATTCCCACCAATACAATAGTGCACTAAGCTTCCATTTTCTCCACATCCTTTCCAACACTTGTTGTTTGTTACTTTGTTCATGATGACCATTTTGACTGGTGTGAAGTGGTATCTCATTGTGGTTTTAGTTTGCATTTCTCTGATGGTTAGTGATGCTGAGCATCTTTTTATGTGTCTCTGGACCCCTGTGTGTCCTCCCTGGAGGAGTGTCTGTTCAAGTCCTTTAACTATTTTTCAATTGGATTGCTTATCTTCCTGGAGTTGTGTGAGTTCTTTATATATTTTGGAGATCAAACACTTGTCTGAGGTGTCAGGGGCAAACATACTTTCTAATATAGTTGGTCCTCTTTTTATTTTAATGCTGTTTTCTTTAGCTGTACACAAGTTTTTATTTTGATGAGATCCCATTTATATATTCTTTCCTTTATGTTCTTTGCTCTAGGGGAGTATCATGAAAACATTGCTGCATGGAATATTTGAGGTTTTACTGATTCTGTTCTTCTCTATGATTTTTATGGTGTCATGACTTATTATATTTAAGCCTTTTATCAACTTTGAATTTATTTTTGTGTATGGTGGAAGTTGGTGGTCAAGTGTCATTTTTTCGCATGTAGCTGTCCAGATATCCCAACATCATTTCTTGACGAGGCTATTTTTAACTCTATTTTATACTTCTGCACCCTTTGTTGAATATTAATTGACCTAGAGACTTGGGTATATTTCTGGGCTCTCTATTCTGTTCCATTAGTCTATGTGTCTGTTCTTATGCCAGAACCTGTTTTGATTACAATGGTCTTGTAATACAGTTTGGTATCAGTTACTGTGATCCCTCCTACCTGTTCTTCTATCTCAAAATTGCTGGGGTCCTTTATGGTTCTATACACATTTTTGAAATGTTTGGTCTATATCTGTGAAATACGCCACTGGTACTTTAATAGGGATTGTGTTGAATGTACAAATAGCTTTGGGTAGTATGGGCATTTTGATGACGTTAATTCTTCCAATCCATGAACATGATACACGTTTCCATTTGTTTGTGTCTTCCTTGACTTCTTTCTTCAGTGTTGTGTAGTTTTCTGAGTACAGGTTGTTCACCTCCTTGGTTAGGTTTATTCCTAGGTACTTTATTTTTCTTGTTGCTATAGCAAATGGGATTTTTCCTCCGATTTCTGTTTCTGATATTTCATTATTGGTATACAAAAATGCCTTTGATTTCTGAATATTGACTTTTTATCCCACTGCTTTGCCAAATTTATTTATTTGGTTGAGCAGTTTTTTGGTGGATCTATACAATTTTCTATGTACACTATTATGTCATCTGCAAAACAGGAAGCAACATACAAAGGAGCCCCGATAAAGTTAGCAGCTGATTTCTCAATGGAAATACTCCAAGCCAGAAGGGAATGGCAAGAAATATTCCAAGTAATGAAAACCAAAGGCCTGTAACTAGGACTACCAAGACTTACAATAATCTTTTTTTTTTAAAGATTTTATTTATTTATCTTAGAGGGGGAGGGAGGAGAGAGAAAGAGAGCGAAATATCAGTGTATGGTTGCCTCTAGTGCGTCCCCTGCTGGGAACTGGGAACTGGGAACTGGCCTGCAACCCAGGCATGTGCCCTGACCGGGAATCAAACCACGATCATGTGGTTCGCAGGCCCGCGCTCAATCCACTGAGCTACACAAGCCAGGGCGACTTACGATAATCCTTATGAACATTTTATTTTATAACCAAAGACCTATTTTCTTATTTTTTAATTAGCATTGAAAATTCTTGTTTTACTATTTCTTCCCAAGTTCAGTTCAAGAACTGTAGCTTGTAGCCTAAAATTATCTTCCATCTATGGTTAATGTTTACTCTCTAGCATTAAAAAATGCATAATCACAGAACATTATGGCAGAAAGGGACTTAAGAAATAATCTATATCTTTGTGTTTCACATTTTTGATTGGGCTCATCAACAGAAGAGCTTTATCACATGAAATATAAAACTAGAGTCAAGACTGAAACTGCTTTCTCAGCAGTGTTGGTGGATCTAGAGTTGTGGACACATCTTTTCTTTCCCTCACTTAACTCTACCTTCAGCCACCATGTGATCTCCAACATTCACACCTCTGTGGATATCCTGAGCAAGGTCCACAGGACACAATTTGAAAAGTACTAAGCTAGTCTACTTCCCTCAATTTGCTGAAGTTCTTTCTCACACATAGAGAGGGCTCATTTGTTCTGTCTGTGTGTGAGTGAATTTTTTCAATCCACAATGAATGTTTTACTCTATCATGAGTTCAATCATGCAATGAAGGTTTTACTCTACCAGATGGTGAGTTTTTGAGGGAACAGATTGTGACAATGGTTTCTTGGTTTGCCTCTAGGGAATGTGCAGCCCACTGCCCACCTGTTGCTGCTCAGTGAATATTCACTGGTTGGATATTTATCAAAGGATGCACCAATGTTTGTACTTACCTAAGGCACAATAAGCAATTCAAAATGTAAGTGGGAACTGATGCAGTCATATTGGAAATCAGTTTGACATTAGAGTTGAACTCCTAGAGCTGAAAAAACATAGAGTTCTTGTGGCTCAGAAACTCTCATCTTATGAATATATTCTCAAGAGAAATACATGCATATGTACAAGCGATCTCCTATTCAAGAATGTTTTTAGCAGCATTAGCAGCATTGCTCACTGTGGAAAAAACATCTATTATGAATTGTGATTTCACCTTGGAGAGTTGATGACTATGATGTGGTATATTTCAAAGAAGTAAAAATGATCCAGCTATAGTAACAGACAAAATACAAATGAATCCTGGCAGTGCAATAGTGTGAAAAAATAATTTCCCCAAAATTACATATAGCATGATATTCTTTTCATAAATTTAAACAAAAATAAGTGTGTCATATATACATGCATAAATGCATATATGTGATACACATGGAAGCAAGAGACATGTATTTCACATGCAGAAAGGAAGATAGGCTAATGATAAACACGTGATTCAGGATAATACTTAGCCTGAATTGAGGCTAAGGGTGCCAGTCACTATTTCCAAGTTCATAGCTTTTGTTCTACGTTCGGATTCACAAGTGCTAATTATTTTTAGAAAGTTGTACAGATAAAAATGGGTGAACAATGAGCATGTGATTTGAACCTAAGGCTATGATTAATTCAATTCTCAGCCTTAGGTTTAAAGGAAAAGAATGATGTTGGAGAACCCCAGTAACTTTTAGTACAGAAATGAAGGCAAAACTTGTTTTCCTATCCCTCCATCAGGTGACCACATACACACTTAGTTACTCTCACTTTGTTACTTGATTTAAATACTAAAAAGAACATTAGCAATTATTTGATAATATTAATAGCTTTTGGAAAGATACATAACTAACTATTCTGTTACCTAAGGAGTAACAATGATAAATGATAAATGAAAGTCCAACTTAAGAATATGGACTTTCACACCCAAGGAAGAGAAAAAGATATGTGATCCATTCAGTTAGGGTGTTTGCATACTGCACTCACATACCCCTCACCTATGAAAGATAAAACAGAACCAGAATAGTTTAGACTGGGCCGCCTTGGAATGCATTCCAGTTCCCACCCCACATCTAACAGTACTGGCCTGGCGCACTCTCACCCCATGCACTCTGCCCGGTGTTTCTCCTCTGTCTGGTCAGGTAGGTGATTTGAGCATACTGCCCGACCAGTTTTACATCCCAGTCTCCTCATTTATTGCTGTGAGCTTTAGAACGTAAAGGGAAATATCAGTACCATGTCTGATACTTAAAGCTTTTCTAAAAAGTGTTGACTAAATTTTAATCTCAAAATAGACAGGAAAAGATTGCTGAGATGCCCATTCAGATATATTTTAGGTAAGGTACAGTGTGATGCTACAGATGCGTACTCTAAAAATAAATAGTTAAGCCTCACTCCTCCCATTTCCCTAAATCTATTCATCCAGAAACACAGAGAAAGAAAAATGTATACACATTGTATACTGTATGCATAGTTTAGAGACTCTCTATCAAATAATCAGTGTTCATTTATAGAATATTTTGAGTCTCAGAGTTATTATTTTGTTCTATTTGGCACTGTTATAATAAAGGTAATGAATTTCATCTTTATTTTTGTGCTAGAGTTCTATTAAAACATTTGCTAAAATTAGGGAATTAATAAACCATGAAAACTTAATTGCATTAATTATCCTTTCTACCCTCAAATGTTTTATAATGAAACTAAATAATGGATGCAATAATAAAGCAAAGAACATGTTGGATTTGCACATTTATAAGCATGCTCATGGAAGTAACCATGCTGTTTTGTTGGATGGTGGCTAATCGTGTGTTGGTGAAAGAGAGCGCCCTATTTCCTTGGGACACGGAGGGACTGGAGGGACCAAAAGAGGTGACTTTGATATGCTAACCTGTGTGTCCTCTTTTGCTCTTACATGGGAGAAGATGAGAAAACAAACCTTTCACAAGAATATTCAAGCTTACAGAGAAATTAACTATGAAACTTAAAGCATTCTTCCATTATCCTTTCCCCCATGTGGTACATAAATTTGTTTAATTTACTAAGTGCAAATCTAGACAGATTGAGAAAATCATTTCCAGGCTTTAGCTAATGAAATATTTTGAACTGCTTCATGGTATAAAGACTTTATTTTATTTTATTTTTTTGTGAATGAAAATTATTTTTATTTTAGCATTTGCTTTTGTCAGATACTTTTATAGATACTATATTTTATATACAAGAAAATAAAAACTAGAAGAGGTTATTTGCTTGGAATTATAGAAAGTTTGTGGCAAAATTCAAGATTTATACTCAGATAAATCTGAAAATAAAAATCTATATTTAGTAACAGTTTGGATTTATCAGCAAATATATATTTTTTTTTTTGCTTTAGACTATCTTTAAAAAGAGTAGAAAAGGCTGAGGCACTTGACCAGTCTTTGCTCCTGTGTCCTCAAGAGGCCCACTACTCACTAGATTGGAAGCCATCCGCTACAGTCCCTACACACTACCACTTACGGGTAAGCAGAATGCTGTCCTTGACCACTCTCCTTACTCCCCTGTCTTCCACCACCACCAGGCCCTCAGCACAACATAACTGAGACTGCAGATCCCTGGCAACTGTAAAGTAGGTCGCACAGTGCATGTTTCGATCCGCGTTCCTCCAAACATATATCTCATTGAGTGAAGAATCTAGAACCCTGGAATTAAAGTGGAAACTATTTATTGGCCTCTCAGCCCAATTTGTTTATTGAAAATTTTGATTTTACATTGTTTGAGGATGAGAGAAAAGACATACATGTGACCTATGAAAAAATATTGTCAAATAAGGTATAAATTCAGAAGACAAATGATACTTCCTATAATTCAGGAAGAAAGTTTTCAGCAGAAAACTTCCAAGAACTGTTTGACATCTTCAATAAAGTTCAAGAGAATGGTCTCTGTGAAATAAAAGGAGACTGTAGTAAATAACTAGTTGAATAAAAAGTCAAAAGAATGAGATAAAGATGGATTGCTATAAAAAGTTGCTTTAGCCAAGTTAAAACTCATGTTGGAGACTGTAGCAAGAAGTGTCTGTACTATGGAGATGTTTATCATTGAAATGTGTGAAAACTCAAGAGTCTTCTCAAACTCAGGGGAATGGTGCAAATTTAAAATAATGTAAGTGATGATTGATGTAGAGGATGAAAAATAAAAACAAAACACTCAAACAACCATGTAGTTTTCTTTGTTCTTGTTCAGTTACAGTTGTCCTACCATTTTCCCCATTGATCACCCCATCCCATCCCCCCGACTCCCACAGTCAGTCACTCCCTATTGTCCATACCCCTAAGTCCTCTATTTGTGTTCCTTTGCTTGACCCTTCCCCTTCTTTCCCTCATTATCTCCTTCCCAATTCCCCTCCGGTCACTGTCAGTTTGTTCTTTATTTCCATATCTCTGGTTCTATTTTGCTTATTTGTTTTGTTGATTAGGTTCCACTTATAGGTGAGATAATACAGTATTTGTCTTTCACCACCTGGCTTATTTTACTAAACATAATGCTGTCCAGTTCCAGCCATGCTGTTGCTAAAGGTAGGAGCTCCTTCTTTCTTTCTGCTGCATAGTATTCCATCATGTAAATGTACCACACTTTATTCATCAACTCATTTATTGATGGGCACTTAGGCTGTTTACAGAACTTGGCTATTGTAAATAATGTTTCTATGAACATGGAGGTGTATAGGTTCTTTTTAATTGGTGTTTCGGTATTCTTAGGGTATAGTCCCAGCAGTGGGAATGCTGTATTGTAAGGCATTTTGATCTTTTATTTCGGGGGAAGTTCCATACTGTTTTCCACAGTAGCTGTACCAGTCTGCATTCCCAATAACAGTGCACTAGGGTTCCCTTTTCTCCACAACCTTGCCAGCATTTCTTCTTTGTGGATTGATTAACGATGGCCATTCTGACAGGTGTGAAATAGTATCTCATTGTGGTTTTAATTTGCATCTCTCTGATGGCTAGTGATGTTGAGCATCTTTTCATGTGTGCACAGGCCCATTGTACATCCTCCTTGGAGAAGTGTCTGTTTAGGTCCTTTAATTGGATTGCTTGTCTTCCTGGAGTGGAGTCATATGAGTTCTTTATATATTTTGGAGATCAAACCCTTGTCCAAGGTATCATTGGCAAATATGTTTTCCCATACAGTTGGTTACCTTTCCATTTTGTTCATGTTTTCTTGAGCCAAGCAGAAGCTTTGTAGTTTAATGTAGTCCCATTTGTTTATTCTTTCCTTTATATCCCTTACACTAGGGAATGTATGAGTGAAAATATTGCTGCATGAGATATTTGAGATTTTCTGCCTATGTAGTTTTCTTAAATGTAAAACCAGAAGAATTAGAAAAAAAGCAGTCAGAGATAAAGCACAATCAATATTTTCTGAGCAAACTGAAAAGACTTGTGTTCTGAGAATGACTGATTAAAATAAGCCTACTGGTAACTTTTAAAGTGTAGAAAAAAATTCTAACATGCTTTAAAACTGTAAGAATAAAGAAAAATTCTTATATAGTAGTTCAGATTTTTAAAAAAGTAGTTTCTCACAAAGGACCAAAACCAAGCCAGCTGCAGACATTTTCACCATATTATAAAATTCAGTGAGTCAAGAAAGAAGCAGGCAAATAATGATGAGAGAAGATTGTGGTACCTTTTTTTCAAAATTCTATGAAAACTACTTTTCATGAACTAAGGCAGAAAGAAGTATGTTTCAGACCTGTGAGTAATCACAATATATAAAGTTCATAAGGAGTTAACTCCACTTGACCCACAAAAAGGATTGTTATAAGTAGAAAATTCAGTTTTAAAAGGCAAGAAACTGAATTACTTTTGAATTTGCTAAGAATACTGGATAGAATGCAAAAAAACCTCTGAACATCAATAATATTTTCTTCATCAGAAGAACCTCTTGCTCCCAGGAGCAGTACTGCTCACGGATCACCTGCCCAAGTCTGGTGAAGACGGAATCCTTCTGAGCCCAGTGTTCTTAGATTTCAGTATCAATTTATTAAAATTTTCTTTTATGATAAAACTGTGACACCACAGGGTTAAAAAACAGGACTTTGTAAACTAGAAAAGATAATAAAAATGGAAATTTTTTAAATTAAGAATTCAGAGAAACTTTTGATTAAGACTGATTTATCGTGACATGTTGCTATTGTGAACATAGTTATGCATCCTCGTGTGAAGTGAGAGGCAATATGCAAATTTGAAAAGATTTTTGATGGTTACCCATGACTCTTGAGTTTTCTTTTTTTTAAAACTCAATTTTTATAATTTATAAAGGAAGACTGCATGATTTAAGATGGACCATTAATTTTATGCATTTTATTACACTAATTTGGAATTAAATTTAATGTAATAACTTGTAAATAGAATTGATAACATGTTTTGATCCTATTTCCAATTCAGACTAGACCATTATTTCTCTATTCAGTGAAGCCTCTCACTTTAATAATTTACTTCTATATGCGATGTTTTATTTCAACTCAAAACTTATTCTCATTGAAATGTAAAGATACTGGAACTCCCATAGTTTCTGCAATATTTTTCATCTTTGGGCTATCATAGCCAGTCTTAAAAGTGAACAAAATAAAATAAAATCAGTGGATTAAAATTGCAATTTTTAACTGAATGGAATACTTTCAACTCCATTCATTTAAACTTAATTTTGCCAACTCATATGCTAATGGCTTTGAATCCAATTATCCTACAGATGGGTCTACCTGTAACAGCCTGATACCAAATAGCAGGTTTTAATAGAAAAACAAAATATTTCTTGGGATGGCAGAAATTGGAGAGGAGAATAAAATGTGATTAAGCCCTCCAGTGATGGACAGGGCCCTGGAGAATTCAGCTTTCCTAAAATTCAACCAACCAGCTTAGCCTACATTTTGTCTTAATTGGCTGTCACAGTTTTAAACCATAACTGGGAAACTTAATTTACACTTGGGTTAAAGAAATATTAGAAGTAGAAGGCTAATAAATGTGACCATGGTGGTCATTAGCACCCTAAGTGATCATAATGCCATCTACCATCTCATAAAGAAACTAAATGTCAAAGAATAGAACAGTCCCCCCAGGCGACTCTAAAATAAGGCTGCTGCTCTCCCTCAGTCTATCATTGCCAATCATCTCTCAGAAATGAAAACTCCTACTTTAGTTCTAAACTCACCTTTCATAATTCTTTGCTAGAAATAAATACATTTAAAGAACAAAACTAATCGCCAATCCATCTCAAAAGAAGTATAATCTCTTATTTTTAAATCAAACTCTATGACATTTTCTAATTTTAAGTCTATTTGTTTTAACATTTGGTATGTCTAACTGAAACACCTAACATTCAATCCAGGTAAAAAGAGGAAAGACTTTGTGAGATGTGCTCCTGCTTTGAGGCTGTATCCAGTGCAAGTTCAAATCCTTTCCAGGACTCAGTCCTCTTTCATCCTCCACCACTGACTCCAGCTTCCGTCTCTACAATGAAGACTCATTTCAAGATCCCATCACCCCTAGATTGCCACATATTTTCTCAAAGGTCTAATTGTTTCTATCTTTCTTAGTAGTACTCAAAATAGTAACTAGACTTTTTCCAATAATTAAACCTGAACAAAACAAGGTTATTTTTGCTTTGCTTAAAAAATGTTGCTTAAATATATATTTCATTGTTGCCCCATCTTCATCTCCTAAATTAAATAACAACAAATAGAATTTTAAAGGAAAAAGCCTTTTATAAATTTACCATATTTGAAAGAACTTCAGGAACTTACATATCAAACACAGGGTATATAAGGCAATTAACATAAAGATAAAAAGAAGGGATTTTTTAGGAAAAAAGAGGAGGTAATTATGTCGATGGTACTATAATTGCTCTATGTGAACAAGCACTAAGGTAACTGGAGAGTTCCGAAACCACATTAAACAAAACAAAAGCAAAAAAGAAAATGCACAAAGTGACTGTAGAAATCTTGTTAGATAAAAAAAGAAAACAAGCTAGTACTTAAGGTTTTCCAAGACTCAAAATTCTAAAAAATAAAATCATTATCATATGAATCTTTTAAAAAATGAACACTGAGTGAGATAATGAAGAACATCTTCATCCTTAGTTCTAAAGAAGGATAAGTAAATTCATTTTCATTTCTAAGGTAATCATATATTTTTGAAGCTTTATTTTCCTATTAATGTAATTATTTAAATAATTAAGATAAATAAATTAATTTCTCTGAACTATTTTTGTTACATTCATATTCAGAAACAATCTGTTCTATTTTTTAAAATATTAGTGACATTCAACAATATCCCATTAAACTGATAATTTATTGCTGGTATTGTCTTTTATTGTTGAAAGTAAAAAATAATAATAATTAAAGCAAAAATGTAAATGACAGATATTATGTGTAAAACAAAGAAAGGTATAATACAAAGCTTAAATCACATTAATCCAAAAGTCACCTTTTTTCCCTAGTAAATGAATGACAACATTTTGCACTTTCTGAACCCCTAATAAAATGAAGAAGGCACAGGATGAAAAATCATGAACATATACTTTTCAAGAAAGGAAGTGTGTCAGAAAGTTCCATGTACATACCAGAAATGGAGCAACATCAAAAAAATTACTGAACTTTAAATTTCAGGCATTATACTGCTATTTGGTCTTTGTTCTGATTAAATGAAAATTCCAGCTGTTGGCAATTATTAATAGATACTGCATTTTTCCCCCAGAAGTGGAATACAATACCATGATTTTATTTAAAAGACTTAGATGCTTACAGCTTATACATTTTAAGCTGACTCTTCTTTAAATCTGTTTGGTTGGGAACATTTTTTAAAATCTGAAATGCAGCCACGGAACTTAGTTTTACTTTATTATTTTGATAAATGCCATATTCAAGATTTTGTTTTTGCTCCACATGCTAATATATTTATAGAAATATATTTTGTACACTTTACCTAACAGAACCTCAGAAGTAATTTGTATGTTCTTCATCTTATTTTGAAGCTTATATTAAGAAGGAATTCCATGCTTACTAATTTCCCAATGAAATGAAATTTGCTTTTAAAAAAATTAAAAGGACATCTCAAAACTGATATTCTGTTGTTTCAACATAATCCTCTTCAAACCTGAATTTCAAACCTCTTACTTAGATTAAAATGTATTTTCTTGTTATTGATTCTTCCCTGGTTGACACGCATATATCAATGGGAACTTTACTAAGGCTTGAGACTTCATCACTATAATCATCATCATTAGTGTCTGGCACACACAGTCACTCGAATTTATTTACTGACTGAATGCATGAATCATCCAAACACCCATCTACTACAGTCCTGACTCTGTTTGAAATATATATGCTTTATGTGTACCTCACATATACTTGTTTCAGGCTTACTTTTCACTGCATCACTGCCAGCAGAAATTATAATCCAATTTTTTACAGCTAAAAGAGAAGAGGGTTCATAGCCTTTTTTTCTGTGTTTAAATTTGACTATTTTTCTACCAACACTGCTGCTAAAAATATTAAGGAACTTAGGGCCACTCTTCAATTAAATTAAAAATTGTGCAAGTACGAGGCACAAAGATCAGTGCTCTGGAGGACACAAGGATGAATGGACATGGGTTCTCTGCTCAAGGAGTTTATCATCTATTGAAAAGACAGCTGTGTGGACAACTAATGGCATTATTATGGTAGAAGTCGGAATGGGATAAGTGTGGGAATACTATCGTACAGAGTAATGTAGAGACCTGAATAAAGGAGAAAGCCACTTCTGAGAAGAAGAGGGTCAAGGGATGGCCCATGAATTCAGAGGAATTGGAACTAGGGCTTGAAGAGTAAGTACACTTTGACAGGTAATGATATTCCTGGAAGAGGGATTAGGAGGAGCAAAAGCTAGGAAGGAGGAAGCTAGGAAGGAGGAAGGCACTACCTTTGTCATCCATACTTGCACTCATTCATTCATTCACTTCATTCTACTCTTTAAAGTATCAGCTAGTATGAAACATTATACAGCTATTTAAAAGAATGAGTTAGAGCTCTCTTTTCAATGACCTCAAGGGATAGCCATAATACATTGTTATTACACTAAAGGGCAAAATGCATAGTAAGGTCAGACTGAAAGAAAAATGATTTGTTTATATTAAGTATTTTGAAGGTAAGGAAATAAGCACTTTTAAATATTGGTGATGGAGTATAAATTAGGCAACTTTGCTACCAAGGACTTGACAGTATCTATCAATGTTAGGAATGTTTGTATTGAAATTCAAATTAAAACCACAATGAGGTATCACCTCAAACCTGTCAGAATGTCTATCATCAATAAATCAACAACTAACACATGTTGTCTGATGAGGGTGTGGAGAAAAGGGAACCTATATGTGCCCTGTTGGTGGGAATGCAGACTGGTGCAGCCACTGTGGAAAGCAGTATGGAGGTTCCTCAAAAATTTAAAAATAGAACTATCATATGACCCAGCAATCACACTTCTGGGTATTTATACAAAGAAATCCAGAACACTAACTTGACAGTGGGGTGATTTCTGGGAGGATGGGATTATAAGGGGACTAAATGCTAATGGAAAATATAATAAAGATTAAATTTTTAAAAAGCACCAATTTGAAAAAATATATACACACCCATGTTCACTGTAGCATATTTACAATAGCCAAGGTACGAAAGTACCCTAAGTGCCCATCAACAGATGACTGGATAAAGAACAAACGGTACACATACAATGGAGTGTTGCTCGGCCATAAAAAAGAATGAAATCTTAACATTTGAGACAGCATGGATGGACCTCGTTATATGCTAAGTGGAATAAATTAGACAGAAACAGAGAAAAAGAAATACCATATGATTTCACTTATATGTCAAATCTAAAAAACCAAATGAACAAACAAATAAAACAGAAACAAACACATACATGCAAAGAACAAACTGTAGTTGCCAGATTGGGGGACAGGGGGGTTGGTTGGAGGACTGAGTTAAAAAGATGAAGGATTTAAGAAGTACAAATTGGCAGTTACAAAATGATCACGGGGATGAAAATTATAGCATAGAGAACCGAATCAATAATATTGCAATATGGGGTCATATGGGTACCAGACTTTTAGGGGGATCACTTTGTAAGTTATATAAATGTCAAAACACTGTGTTGTACACCTGAAACTAATATAACACTGAAGATCAGCTGTAATTAAAAAATTAAAAACAATTTTAAAAATTAAAAAAATCAAACATTAAAAATCAAATACTCTAAAAGATTCTTTTATTCCATGTATTTTAAGAACATTGCATCTATGGTTTCCCTTAAGATAAACATATTTTTTTAAATTAAATGTATTTGCATATAAACTGACTGAAAAAACACCCACAGGATTTTTTTCCCTTTCTCCTACCGTGTAATCCCCACTGAACACTTAACCATCACCTGACCCCTTCTGGTGAGGTACTGGGGATTTCAGTCCCAATTGTTATGCTTTTTAGATGAAGGATGATTTTATGGACTTTACTTCCTGTTTTATTGGTTTACTTGCTGACCAGTCTATGTCCTTCTTCGGTCATATGTGTTGTCACAGAGCACAAGTTTAAATGCGTATTTTAAAAAAGGTCTGTAGATGATTACATTTACTAGTCTTAGCATATTTGTTAATGTTTTGTTTTATACCCACCCTAAATGTTCATGTGACTGGCTATAAGACTAGGTTCAAAATCAATATCCTTCAGAATTTGAAAATTTGCCCCACTTAGTATTTCCAACTGTTGAGTTCAATGCAAATCTAATTCTCATTTCTGTCTTTTTTTCTTTCTAGGCACTTGGGATTGTTTTCTTTATCCATTTACCGTTTTATGTTTAGCTTTATTCATTCAAAAAATATACACTGAGGACCTACTATGGGCCAAACGCTGTTTCATATGCTAGGGATATAACAGTGAAGATGAGAGACAGAAGTGTGTATCTTTTATTATTTAACTCACCGGCCTCGCGGGGGGCCCCGTACATTAGTGTTGTACTTCACTTCGAAGTGTTTCATAAATAACGTATCCAACCCGTCTTCCATTTCACCCTCTCTATTCTATGCACTTGGAATGCTTAGAAGACAAAGGATATTGCATGTTCTGGGCCCATCTTCCATGGAGCATAATCTTTTTCAACATTTATGACAGTAGTCATTTTAAATGTGTTTCTGCTTCTGTATATGGAAGAAAGTCTCAACTTTTTAACTCATTCTCTAGCTGTGTCTACTTTGCCATTAAGCTAAATAATGAGATACTGAAATTTCTACTAAGATATTTAACTAGAATAAGTATTGTCACTAATCCATGTTGTTCTATATGGATCAAATTCATCTGCTCTGTTTTTCCCATCTACTTTCTTCCTTTCATAAATTATTTTATAATTAAGATTATTTTTAAATGATGATTTATAATTACCAAGATATTTTTCTTCCAATGATGGCTTTAAAAAAATCTCTTCGATATCATTATATCATCTCTTCAATATCAATTATAGTTTTTTTCATCATTTTTGTTTAGTCAGATAACTAAGTTTTCAGATGTATAGTCATCAATTTGGTGAATTTACTGACTTTCACGGTGATAGATTTCTCATGCAGTCCTTAGTTCTCTGGTTCTCTTTGTATTCCAGAGTCAGTGTCTGAGTCTTTGAGATGTCTGCTCCCTCAGGGGCTTGTGGGAAAGCACGGGGCATGTTTTGTTGCTGAGTTTGTTTGTAGCCAGACTTCTGCCCTGCTGCTCCACACTCCTCCTGGAAGTCACTAGCTACACAAGGGACTACTCTTTGATTTTACAGTCTACATACAGTCATCACTTTATCCTGACAGCCAACTGTTACTGCTCACTGCTCAGCACCACTGGAGACTGGCTTTTTCCCTCAGAAAGAAATGACACTATTACTGATCCCCATGTTCCAGAAGCCTTGACTACTTCTTGCATTTGTTGCAGCTCCCTGGGAATCATTCCCACATCTGCAACAGTGTTGCCTGCTTTGCTTTGAACTTGCCTTTTCTACAGTGTTGTTCTGCATCAATCAAAGTCATTGGCTTTCCTTTTTCCTCATCTGCTTTCTTTCTGTCATGAATTAATATTGTTTTAAAATTAAGGTTGCTTTTAAAAATACCTTTTTGGCCATTTGAGAAGACTTGGGGAAGCACATGCATTTGTTCAGTTAACCACATTTATTCAATGACTTTCTTGTCACTTTCCACTGAGCTAATTCAGCAATAAACATATTTTCTGAAAAAACAGTTACTTTTACCTAAAACATGAAAGCCTCAAATATTGAATGTAATCCTCATGAAATAATCGTACAGAAGGCAAGCAAGCCAAGTTATTTTTTGTTTTGTTTTGTTTTTTTGTGCTTGATATTAAACTATCATCTCTTAGCTTCAGATCTACTCTTCTTTCCTCACCTTTTGTGATTCTGAGGTTGGGACTCTGCAAAGCAGTTTCTTACTAGCTAGATCACTTTTAGGTCCTGGCAGCAGGGTGCACAAGAGAGAGAGTAGATAAGAGGAGAGGGAAGAAGTACTTCTTGCTAGGTTATTTCCAGGCCCTGCTTTGATTCCTGTTACTTTCAGCATCACCCAAAAAAGACACTTCCTGCTAGTGGCTGGTTGTTCCGGTAGTACAGTTAACTCCTGTTAGATTAAAAAAATTTAAACATTATTTTTATTAATTTTAGGCAGAGGAAAAGAGAACAGGAGGCAAAGGGGAGAGGGAGAAGGGGAAAGAGAAAGAGAAAGAGAAAGAGAAAGAGAAAGAGAAAGAGAAAGAGAGAGAGGGAGAGAGAGAGAGAGAGAGAGAGAGAGAGATGGAGATGTTAGAGAGAAACATCAATTGGTTGCCTTCCATATGTGCTCTGACCAGGGACTGAACCCGCCACCTTTTAATGTGAGTGTATGGGATGATGCTCTAACCAACACACTGACTAGGGGTCAAGTTAGATTTTTTTTCCCCAGCACTGGCAGGACCAACATCATTGCATCCCCTCCTCCTAGGATCCTCTGTAGCCAACTGGTGCCCCTTCCTCCAAGGTTTGGTTCCCAGGCCCATGCAGCACCTCTGTCATTCCTGAAGCACTAACACTGCTCCCCAGGAATCTGAGTCCCAATCACTGAGTCCCTCATCCAACCCTCTAAATTTTAATAATCCTAACCTCTTTCCTTTGTTCCCTTAGCTCTAGGGATGTTCTGTGAAACCTTTTTCTTTCTCACCACTCCCTTTTACATATTTCCAATTCCTACCTGACAATTCTTTATACTAAATTCTATTAAAATTACTGTGGTTTATATCTCTTAAATGGAGTCTGAATAGTACAACTCCCCACCTATCATGGCTAGCTTCTACTGCCCAGTGCAACTTCTATCTTATCATCAAAATGACCACTAATTGTATTACATGCGCAATGCACTATACACTATCGATAGAGTCTATTGAAACATTTAGAAATGTAGGTAAAGGAAAATGGACATGTGTCCCCTCTTTCTTGTAATTTCTAAGCAGTTAGTTCAAGATGATATTGAAAGAAAAAATAAAAGTATTTCCTCAAGTGTTTTTTTCTCCAAATAAGTTTTTCTGAAGCACCAAAGCACCAGAATCCTCACTACATGTCTTGGAAATCTTTTGATTCCAGCAGACTAATCATGGACTACTTTTGTAACCATGTCCGGGAATGTATTAATGTTAAACAATGGATGCTATTCACTAAAGTATAATTGTAGCTAGATTTATCTATTTCTTTAACTACTGAACCAAATTACATACCCACTTTTAAATATGTAACATAAGAGAGCAGAAATGATTAGCTATTCATTAGGTTTATATTTTATTTTAGTAAAAAAAGTCAGTGGATGCTAAGTGGTTGTTAGTAGACACAAAGATAGAAGGCAAGAAGGCAGAAAAGACCTCAGTATGGATTATAAGCCCTGGCATCATCCTTCTGCCCTAAGTAACTAAATATCTGAGTCCAAATATACACTCCCTAGGCGGCATACTCTCAGCAGTTAGACACATCATCAGTTTTAATAATCAATACCTCCAAATCCAAAACAACAAAACAGATGGGATCCAAGATGGCAGAGTAAGTGAAAGCTACACTAACCTACCCCCAGGACCAATCTGGAATTACAACTAAATTGTAGAGAAATCACCCTAAATAAACAACTGAACACTAGCTGGAGGGAGGCCTTATCACCATTGACAGACAGAAGAAAACACTTCAGTACAACATGACTGGTAGGGAGTGTGGAGGAGACATGAGAGAGCTGGCTGGGCTCCCGTGGGTGGCAACTGAAATGCTGGAGGGACATTTCAGTGGCCAGAAGGTTCCCCCTGATAAGTGTTGAGTCTAAACTCCAAGCTGGGGTCCCTAGGCTATAGCACCAGAGCTGAAAAGGAATCCAGAAATCATCCAGTTGTGAAAAGCACCAGGGATTCTGTCAGCCACAGACTGCTGGAGATGTAGAGAGCCTTTTAAAGGGCCAAAGCACAAAAGTTTTAGTGCAGACACTTACCCTGGGTGCTGGCAAAGGGAAGGTGGAGTGGACTAGAGACACACGAGGAAAATCTGGGGTTGGTGACTCTGGGGAGAGAACTAAAGGAATAACCATGAGGATCCTAGTGCTGAATCATATCCCATACTGCAGAAGCCATCTCTCCCAGGGAGAGCACTGTTCTCTGAATGGCATCAGCCTGAAGGGAAGCAATAGCCCCACCCCCAGGAATTACTTTGCCCCACCCTGCAGAGCTTAAGTCTGACTGCTGATTATAGAATTGATTAGATTCACAAAAGATCAGCTCATCTGTTGATTAATTTAGTATCTAAGGCATAAAATACAAAGAAGCAGCCAAAATGGGAAGACAAAGAAATAGACCCTAAATGAAAGAACAAGAGAATTTTCCAGAAAAACTAGATGAAATGGAAGTAAGCAATTTATCAGAGATTTTAGAGTAATGATTATAAGGATATTCAACAGCATGAAAAAAGACAGAGAAACCATAAAAAAGGATCAATAAGAAATAAAGAATGCAATATTTGAGATAAATAATACACTGGAAGGAATAAACAATAGGTTATATGAAGCAGAGGATAAAATCAGTGTTTTGGAAATCAAGGTAGAAAAAAACAAAGAGGCAGAGCAGCAAAAAGAAAAAAGAATTTTAAAAAATGAGGAGAACTTAAGAAACATTTTGGACAACATAAAGCATAACAACATCCTCATCATAGGAATACCAGAAGAAGAGAATGAGCAAAGGGTTGAGAACCTCTTTGAAGAAATAATGACCAAGAACTTCCCTAATCTGGTGAAGAAAAAGACACACAAGTCCAGGAAGCTCAGAGAGTCCTAAACAATTTGGACCCAAAGAGGCCTACACCGAGACATATAATTAAAATGACAAGGCTTAAAGATAGGGATAGAATACTACTAACAGCCACAAGAGAAAAGCAGGTAGTTACCTACAAGGAACACCAATTAGACTGTCATCTGATTGTGCACCAGAAACATTTCAGGCCAGAAGGGAGTGGCATGAAATATTCAAGGTGAGGAAAAGCAAGGACTTACAACCAAGGATACTTTACCCAGCAAGGCTATCATTTAAAATCAAAGGAGAAATAAGGAGCGTCCCAGACAAGAAAAAGCTAAAGGAGTTTGTTAACACCAAACCAATATTGCAACAAATGTTAAAAGGATTGTTTTAAGAAGAAGAAAAAGAAAAAAGGGGAAAAAAAGCAGAGGAAAATAGTCTAACAGTAAATGGCACTATATACATACCTATCAATAATCACCTGAAATGTAAATGGCTTAAATGCTCCAACCAAAAGACAGAGGGTACCTGAATGGACAAGAAAATAAGACCCATAAATATGCTGCCTCCAAAAGACACATCTCAGGTCAAAAGATACATGCAGACTAAAAGTAAAGGGTTGGAAAAAGATATTTCATGCAAATGGAAAAGAAAAAAAGACCTGGGATAGCAGTACTTATATCTGACAGAATATACTTTAAAACCAAGGCTATAGTAAGAGACAAGGAAGGACACTACATAATGATAAAGGGAACAATGCAAAAAGAGGATATCACCCTAGTAAACATTTATGGACCCAACATAGGAGCACCTAAATATATAAGCAAATTTCAATGGACATAAAAGAAGAGATTGACAGAAATACAGTCATAGTTGGGGACTTTAACACCATATTGACTTCAATGGATAGATCTTCCAGGCAAGAAATCAATAAGGAGATAGCAGCCTTAAATGACACACTAGATCTAATAGATTTAATTGATATCTTCAGAGTATTTCACCACAAAGTAGCATAATACACATACTTTTCAAGTGCACATGGAACACTTCCTAGGATAGACCACATGCTAGGACATGAAACAAGTCTCAATAAATTTAAGAAGAGTGAAATTATATCAAGCCTCTTCTCTGACCACAATGCTATGAAACTAGAAGTCAGTTACAAGAAGAACACTGAAAAACACACAAAGACATGGAAACTAGATAACATATTATTAAACAACGAATTGGTCAACAATGAGATCAAAGACAAAATCAAAGGGTACCTTAAAACAAATGAAAATGAGGACACAATAATCCAAAATCTGTGAGACACTGGGATAGCAATGCTAAGAGAGAAATTCATAGCATTACAGGCCTACCTCAAAAAACAAGAAAAAGATCAAATAAATAATCTAAGTTCACACTCAAAGGAACTTGAACAGAACAACAAATAAAGCCCAACCTGATTGAAAGAAAAGAAACAAGATCAAAGCGGAAATAAATGAAATAAAGTAAAAAAAAATACAAAAGATCAATGAATCAAACACCTGGTTCTTTGAAAAAATAGGCAAGATTGATAAACCTTTAACTAAACTCAACAAGAAAGAAAGAGAAAGGACCCAAATAAATAAAATCAGAAATGAAAGAGGAGAAATAACAACTGACACCATAGGAATAAAAAGGATTTTAAGAAAATATTGTGAACAATTATATGCCAACAAACGGAACAACCTGAATGAAATGAATAAGTTTCTAAAAACATACAATCTTTCAAAAACAAATTAGGAAGAATCAGAGAGTCTGAATAGACAGAGTACACATAGTGAAATTGAAGCAGTAATCAGAAAACTCCCAATATAAAAAGCCCCAGACCAGATGGCTTCACAGGTGAATTTTACCAAACATTCCAAGAAGAACTAACATCTCTGCTTCTCAAACTATTTTATAAAATTCAAGAGGAGAGAAGGCTCCCAGACTCATTTTATGAGGCATTATCCTAATTCCAAAACCAGATAAAGACACTACAAAGAAAGAAAATGATAAACCAATAGCACTGATGATCATAGATGCTAAAATCCTCAACAAAATATTAGTAAACCAAATACAGCAATGCATCAGAAAGATCATACATCATGATCAAATGGGATTTATTCCAGGAATGCAAGGTTGGTACAACATTCAGAAGTCAATAAATCTGATTCACCACATAAACAAAATGAAGGGCAACAACCTCATGATTATATCAATAGATGCAGATAAAGCTTTTGATAAAATCCAGCACTGGTTTATGATAAAAACTCTCAGCAAAGTGGGAAGAGAGGGGACATACCAAAACATAATAAAGACTGTATATGACAAATCCACTGTCAGCATCATACTAAATTGGTAAAAACTACAAATGTTCTCCATCCCTGTTGGAAACAAGACAGGAATGTCCACTTTCAACTCTATTATTCAACATAGTACCAGAAGCCCTAACCATAGCAATATGACACAAAGAAGAAATAAAAGGCATGCAATTTGGAAAAGAGAAAGTAAAACTGCCTTTTTTTGCAGATGACATGATATTGTACATGGAGAACCTCAAAGATTCCACCAAGATACTACTAGAACTGATAAATGAATTAAGCAAAGTAGCAGGATACAATGTTAATATTCAGAAATCAGTTGCATTTTTATATGCTAATAAGGAACTAACAGAAAGGGAAATTAAGAAAACAACCCCATTCACAATTGCTTCAAAAAGAATGAAACACCTAGGAATAAACCTTATCAAGGATGTAAAAGACCTGTACTCAGAATATTATAAGACACTGAAGGAAGAAACTGAAGAAGATGCAAATAAATGGAAACACATACTGTTTTCATGGACAGGATGAATTAACATCATTCAAATGCCCATACCACCCAAAACAGTCTACAGACTCAATGCAATACCTATCAAGATTACAATAACATATTTCACAGAACTATAATAAATATTTCAAAAATGTATGTGGAATTACAAAAGGCCCCGCATAGCCACAGCAATCTTGAAAAAAAAAGAACAAAGTTGAAGGAATCAACTATGCTACCTAATTTCGAACTATACTATAAATCCACAGTATTCAAAACAGCTTGGTACTGGCATAAAAACAGACACATTAATCAATAGAACAGAATAGAGAGCCCAGAAATAAACCCATACCTTTATAGACAATATTTGACAGAGGAAACGAGCATATGCAATTGGCTAAAGATAGTTTATTCAATAAATGGTGTTGGGAAAATTGGACAGGTACATGCAGAAAAGTGAAACTAGAGCACCTTCTTAATACCACACACAAGAATAAATTCAAAATGGATCAAAGACTTAAATGTTAGAGCCAAAACCATAAAAATCCTAAAAGAAAACATAGGCAGCAACATCTCAGACATTGCTTGTAGAATTTTTTTTATTGGTTATATCTCCCCAGGCAAGGGAGACCAAAGAAAAAAATACACAAATGGGACTTCATCAAACTAAAAAGTTTTTGCACAGGAAAGGAAATCATTAACAAAATAAAAACACAACCCCAAAAGTGGGAGAACATATTCACTGAGACATCTAGTAAGAGGTTAATATCCAAAATTTATAAATACTTACAAAACTCAACACCAAAAGAACAAATAACAAAATTAAAAAATGGGCAGAGGATCTGAATAGACACTTCTGCAAAGAGGACACACAGATGGCTAATAGACATATGAAAAAATATTCAACATCACTAATCACCAGATAAATGCAAATAAAAACCAAAATGAGATACCATCTGACATTTGTCAGAATGGCTATCATCAGTAAATCAACAAACAAGTTCTGGCGAGGACATGGAGAAAGAGGAACACTTTTGCACTGTTGGAGGGAATGAAGACTGGTGCAGCCACCATGGAAAGCAGTATGGAGATACCTCAAAAAATTAAAAATGGATCTACCTTTTGACCCAGAAATATATCTGAAGGAACCCTAAAAACTAATCTGAAGGAACGTAACTGCCCCTATGTTTATTGTGGCATTATGTATAATTGCCAAAATATGGAAGCAGCCCAAGTGTCCATCAATAGATGAGTGGATAAAACCACTATGGGACATTTACACAGTGGAATTCTACTCAGCTGTAAAAAAGAAGAAAATTTTACCCTTTGCTACAGCATGGATAGAGCTGAAGAACATTATGCTAAGTGAAATAAGCCAGTGAGAGAAAGGGATATACCAAAAAATTTCACTCATGTGGAATCTAATGAACTGAACTAACAAAAGACAGGCAGACTCATAGATGGAGAAGAGATGACGGCTAGTATGGGAGGGCAGAGTAGGGGGTGGAAGGACTGAACAAAAAGGATAAAGAACTCATGGACATGGAAAACAGTGTGGTGGTTGCTGGGGCTACAGTGGCATAAGGGGAGTAAATGGTAATGGAAAATATTATAATAAAGATAAAACAATAACAACAACAAAACATATAACACCTAGACTTTTTGATAGCTGACTTTCCAACAAGTACCAAATAGATAGATGTTTTGTAGATATTTTGAGACCAGGACCACCTGCTTCATGAACAGTTTGGCTTTTAACATTAATGGCTCACTCAGACTCAGTAGCCATGAAAGTATAGATAAAAGCCATGTCTTTCTAAGGTAATCACAGAATTAGCAAAAGTACCTCGACTATTAGTGCCAGTACCATAAATGTACCCAGCTTTTGACTCACAAGCTGGGTGTGGAGCAAAAGTGTAAGAGAATGACTGTTATTCTGCCAAGTTGATGATTTTGCCACAAGACTGGAACTGCCAGGCCACCTTTGAGAATCCCCTAGATTAATCCTAGGGTAGCAATGCAGCTTCAACACAAAAATTGCTTCAAGGCCAAGGAAAAACTTATGTCTCTCTGTTCCATATAAAAATAACTGGGTGACATAACCGGAGAGAACACTTCACTAGGAAGTTTATCTTTAAAAATGTTTCTCCTTTCCAACCCTCTTTTTTATTGTATAAAGAAAACCAAGTAATATTAAACTTAAGATTACCATATTTTCCCATGTATAATGTGCACTATTTTTGCCCAAATTTTTATGGGAAAAATAGGAGGTGTATTATACATGGGTAGTGCCTGAAATACCTTGTAGCTGCTCTTGTGTTTTATAATTATTTGTCATATAAAATTTCTTGTACCATAATTTGTTAAAAAATAAATGCTAAAATTTCTGCATAATATAAAAACAAGGATCTAAATATAAATAAATAATCAAATTAAACGTTACGATGAATTTTTTTTCCTTTGGGCTTTGCAAAAATGGGTGTACATTACATATGGCAAAATATGCTGATTTATTCAAAGACCTAAAAAACTCCACAGAAAACTGCCTCCCCTAGAATTATTCTTTGGAGCTTGCTAGAACTTTTTAAAATGTAGACATTGAAATATATCTTCAATCAGCTTCATTTTTATCACTGTCTTCTACTGAGAAGAAACCAATGATATGATTCTATGTACTGATATATAATCCCACCAAAATGCTGTCTCTCATCAGAAATTATTCTTAAAATTTAATTAAGAACATATTTATTAACTTGAGAATTTTTTTTTAGCATCTTCTACATGGCAGTCGCTTTTCTAAGCGCAAGGTGAAACTTCCCAGGGATTACAAAGACAAATAAATAGTTACTTTCTGGTTTTTTTCTTACATTATTGGAATTCCAGCTGTTTATATTTTGTTAATAATGGATGATGGTCACCTAGTGAGAGAAACAGTTAAGAGCTGAAAAGAGTGAGTTCCTACATTGTAAATACCTGACACCATAAGTAGAGAGTTCCATCAAAGTAAACTCAGCTGACCTAACTTTAACAACGTTTTTAAAATAAAATCACCGTGTTTTATATTTGAATTAAATGCATATACTTAACTTTTTTTTTTTTTTTACTTACTGCTAGTGTTTATATCCCACTTCATTCCTTTGATTCACTTTTCCTCTTGCTGGAGTCCATTCTTTTATAGTTCTCTCGGAAGGAATCTGTAAGAAGTAAATTCTATTAGATTTTGTCCAAAACTTTATTTATACTTATTCTTGAATGGTAATACTGTTTTGTATAGACCCTTAGGTTATGACTCCTTTTCCCTCTGTATTAATGACTTTATTCTATTGCCTTCTAGTATGAACACTAGGGAGAACTATTCAGTGCAATTGTTGGTACTTTGTAAGAAATCTGTAAAATAAATACTAATTAGATTCTCTCATTCTGTAATTCTTGCCGTATACAAAGGAATATGGCTAAGGACATGGGGGACTAAACACTAGGCCAGTGGGAACTCATTCAAGTCATAAAATTAAAGGACAGCATCTGTCAGAGGGCACTGATATATACATATGGCACAAAAGTGTCCTGTAGGGTGGTGGGTCCCTATACTGTATACGGGATTTTTATTTCTCGAATTCACCACTTCAGTCATTATCTGTCTGAGGTCTATGTCTTTTAATTCCAAAGATATGCTCTCATTTCTTCAAATCTAACCTCTTTTCCATTGTCATACACATATATACACATATATATTTTATATACATAAAAGTATGTGATATATATATATGTCACATATTTAAGACACATATGAGGCATATGTTGGAACTTTTCCATCTATTTCCTGATCCAGGTCTAACTTTACTTTTTAAGCTCTTAGTGTTTTCTTCTAGGTCTTCTAACTTTTAATTATGTCTTTAGTATGTCTATCTATTAATTAAAAAATAAAGATTTTTAACCATCATTTTCAATTCCAGAATTTTTTATTGGTTCTTCTTTGTTTTCCCTGTTCTGGAAAACATCTGTCTGTGTATGTTTCATGATTCCTTTTTCAGGTTTTATGAATGATACTTTTCTTTTGCTTAAAGTACCTAGTGATATAGCCTCTAGGTACTTTAAATAAATATTTTAAAATATTTTGTCAAGCACTTTTATATCAAGGATGTTGAAGGAGGTAGTCAATGAATCAATTAAAAATGCTATTTTAATCGTAAGTTTTAAATATACATTTCCAATGTATTATATCCTGAACCTGGAAGTACTCCAAATTATTTCATAGGTTTAATTTGTAAGGGTAACAGTATTCCAAAGTGAATGAACTATTTTGCATTCCAACCAGCAATGAATGAGTTTTTTCTGTCACATCTTTTCCAGGTTTTGGTACTCTCAGGGTTCTGGATTTTTGGCTATTCTAACAGGTTTGTAGTGGTATCTTATTCTTTTCATTTACATTTCCCTGATGATGAATAAAGTGAAGCATCTTGTCACATGCTTGTCATTTGTATAATCTTCTTTGGAGGAGTGTTTATTATGGTTTTTGGCTCATTTTTAATCATGTTGGTTGTTTGCTTATTGCTGTGTTTTAAGAGTTCTTTGTAAATTTTGGATAATAGCCATTTATCAGATATGTCTTTACAAATATTTTTTCCAAGTCTATGGCTTATCTTTTCATTCTCTTGATAGTGTAGGAAAGAAATTTTCCAGAGCAGAAATTTTAATTTCTTTAAATTACAGCTTATCAATTCTTTCTTTATAGATGGTGCCTTTGGTGTTATATTTAAAAAGTCATAGCCAAAATCAAGGTCATCTAAATTTTCTCCTACGTTATCTTCTAGGAATTGTGTATTTCTGCATTTTTTATTTAGCTCTGTGATGTATTTTGAATTAATTTTTGTTAAAAGTGTAAAGGATGTACTTAGATTCAATTTTTTTGCATGTGGACGTCCAGTTGTTCTGGTACCATTTGTTGAAAAGACTCTCATATTCATTATATTCTTTCACCAATATCATACTGTCTTGATTACTACAGCTTTACAGTAAGTCTTGAGGAAGGGTACATTAGTATTTTGTTCTTCTTTAATATTGTGTTGGCTGTTCTGGATCTTTTGTCATTTGATATAAACTTTAGAATAAGCTTTTAAATAGCCACAAAATAACTAGCTTGGATTTGGATTGGGATTGCATTGAGTCTGTAGATCAAGATGGGAAAAACTGACCTCTTGACAATATTGAGCCTTTTTTTTTCATGTAATGCATGGACTATGTTAACATTTATGCTTTGATTTCTTACACTAGAGTTCTATAGTTTTCTTATATTACTTGTACATATTTTGTTATATCTAGGTATTTTGATGGGTGCTAATATACATGGTATTTTATTTTTAATTTCAAATTCCACTTGTTCATTGATATTATATAGGAGAGCAATTTAGATATATATATATAAACACTTTATTTATTTTTATTTTATTTTATTATTTTTTAAACATATTTTATTGATTATAGCATTACAGTTGTTGTTCTATTCCCCCCTTCATTCTCCTCCACACTGCACACCTCCTCCCCCACCATTCCCCCCCTTTAGTTTATGACCACGTGTCTCAAGTTCTTTAGATTCTATATTTCCCCTACTATTCTTGCCCTCCCCCCGTCTATTTTCTACCCACTGTCTATGCTATTTTCTGTACCTTCTCCCCCCTTCTCCTCCTCCCACTCCCCTGTTGCTAACCCTCCATGTGTTCTTCATTTCTATGGTTCTGCTCCTGATCTAGCTGTCCTCTTATACATGGTGTGGTTGTTAATAACTGTGAGTTTGCTGTCCTTTCACTGTTCATATTTTTTATCTTCTTTTTCTTAGATAAGTCCCTTTAACATTTCATATAATAAGGGCTTGGTGATGATGAACTCCTTGAATTTGATCTTATCTGAGAAGCACTTTATCTGTCCTTCCATTCTAAATGAAAGCTTTGCTGGATAAAGCAATCTTGGCTGTAGGTCTTTGGATTTCATGACTTGGAATACTCCTTTCCAGCCCCTTCTTGCCTGTAAGGTCTCTTTTGAGAAATCTGCTGACAGTCTGATGGGGACTCCTTTGTAGGTCACTGCAATTTACTTTTATATATTAACCTTGTATCCTGAAACCTTGTTGTAATTGCTTATTAGTTTCAGGAGCTTTTTTATCAGCTCTTTTGAGTTTTCTACGTATATAATTGTGTCATCTGTGAACAGAGTTTTATTTCTCTTTTACCATTCTGTATGCATTTTATTTCTTTTTCTTTTCTTATTGCATTAGTTAGAACTTCCAGTATGACGTTGAAAATAATAGTGACAGAAGACATCATTCCTTGTTCTTGATCTCAGTGGGGAAGTCTTCAGTTTCTCACCATTAAGTATAGAGTAGATTTGCTGTAGATTTTTGTAGATATTATTTGTCAGACTTCTGGAATTTCTAATTCTAGTTTACTGAGAGCTTTAGTATAAATCAGAGTTAGATTTTATCAACTTATTTTTCTGCATCTGTGGATACCATATCAATCATTTCATTTTTAAAAAATCTGGAATGACGCTCAGGAATTCATCTTTTACACAGAACCTCAGATGATCCAGATTCACATGGTCCTAAGATCACACTTAGAGATGTTCTGTCCTAGGAAGTCCACACATACTGGTTTTAGGGACACTGAGATCCACCAACCCAAGTTTTCCCAAAGTGTTCTAAACTGAATCAAATAGACTGAACATCCATAATTGTCATTTATGACAGAGCCCTGTGTTGTCAATTACCTTCTACAACAGCCAAAGCCAAATACCAAATAAAGTTCATTTTCTTTTTTCAGACCTGGTTTTCATTTTTTCCCATGCTGTTTAACTTTCAAATCATTTCCCTTTTCTTGGCATAGTAATGTCATACTAAAGAGATAAGTGGGAAGTTATTGGTTAAAAAAAAGTGAGTCACTAAATTAAGAACATTTGAAAACCATAGCCAGAGAGTAGAATCCAGCTGAAGTGACTTCATTAGTTCATACCTAATGTTCTTTTTAATGCAATAACTGAGTTCTCTGTTATAATTTAAAATAACCAATAATGAATTATTATGTATACCTTAAACTAATGTTATATGTCAATTATACCTCAAATTTAAAAAAAAGAATGAAGTGCTACATTCATCCCTGAGTATAGCTTCAATAGCAGGCTAGTTAATGAATATGCTTCCTATTCTACGAGGTAGAGCCCTTAAACTTGTTTATATCATAGTCTTATCCTAGGGCATTAAAATTGCTGAAAAATGATTTTAAAATTTTGGCTTAGACAGAAAACTTACAAGGCAAAGTTACATCCACTTTTTAAGAAAAAGACACAAAAAGAGCTTCTAAACTGTGAAAGCTATGGGTGACTTTCAGGTGATGACAAGATAGCAATCCATTATTCTCATCTCTTACGAGGCTCAGAATCCAGGAACTGATTGAGGCAGAAATACCTGGTAGAAATGTCAATGTGAAGAGAGGGCGGCTCAAGGAGGGAATGCAAAGAGAGATCTGATTTGTAATAATTTTGTGTCTTAGGTTCTAATCTAATTATTGATTTAACTGTAGTAACTAGAGGACTATTTTTCAAAGCCTGGAGACAAGATGATTCCTTCCTGCTTTAGAGTTTTAGTACATAATCATGAGGGACAGGGTTTAGTGTACTGAGCATAAAGAATATGTTTCTTAATAAAGGAAAATAACTCTTTTCTTGTCTAGTTCACACATTGGCTTGGCTAGAATGGAGGGACTTTGGGTAAGATGTGATAAAAAAAAAAGATGTGATAACAAGATGAGAGAGAAACAACGTCTGAGGCTGTTGCTGCTTTATTTTACTCGGGTGTTAAGTAGGTGAAACCCAGGATGAAAGGAGTATTTTAGGAGGGCTGTCTGGCCATGTGGACGATGTACTGGAATCAAGAAAAGGAGGCAAGAAGACGGTAAAGGAGCCGCTACCCCAGTGCTGGTGAGCTGTGAAGGTCTGGAAGGCCAGAGGCTGATGATGGGAAAGAAGGAAGGAACTACTGGAGGGAAGTAGTAAAATAACCTTAGAAACTAACCCTGGAAGAAAGGGGATAGTCTTAATTTAAGATCTCTTCATACAGGAGAGTTCGTGTATTTGGAGCTGATAGCTGAAATCACAGAAACGGCTATCTTGATTAAGCAAGTTAGCAAACATATTAAGAATGTTCTGCTTTTGGTTTGGATATATGTACTTTTTCAGACTTGTCTACTTTGTAAAAGTAAAAACAAACAAACAAACAGAAAATACAATTAAAGAAGGAAACAAATCCAGCTAAGTAGCATTTATGAGAACTATGGCAATTTTTATGAACTTTGGTCTTGAAATCTTTTCCTTGAATGGAACTGTAAAAAAACAGTGATGGTGGGAAACTACTATTTAGTTCTGGTTAAGGAATAACAATCCTACTTTCGAAAAAATAACTGGATAAATCTGTTCTTCTCACAACCTCCCTTTTCTAATTATAGTAGAAAGCAGATGGTTTTGAAAAGGAATGACTTAGGTAATTTTTAAAAGCCTGTAAGTATTATCACTTATAGTTTATGATATATTACTGAATGAAGTTAAGATATGAACATTTTAAATTAGGTATAAAATATTGATAAAGATGTATTGTTTGTAAAGGAGAATCTCTCCTTGAGTTATATGTATTTCTTCACTTAATTCAGATTTAAATAGGTCCCCATTGGTCCATTTTGTGGTGTTTCCTTCCAAAAAATATTCTGAAAAGTCTTTATTCTAGTGCTGCATTCTGCTTAATATTCTATATTCATTGGGAATGAGTCTATTATTTTGCTCTCCTCTACCACCTACAGTGACCAAGGCTCATTTCTTTTCATTCACACTTCTATTCTTTTTTATAGGTTATTTAATACTGCATAATAAAACAATTAGGCCACAACTCAGTGCTCTCTAAGCTGCATGGGAATGATCCAAAAAATACAAAATGAAGTTAATGTAACAGAAAAATAGCTGTGCAGCATACAAAGAAATCAGATTACTGATAAATACTTTAGTACCATTAGGATCCACTGTAAAGTCATTCAGCAAACTTAATATTTTCATTGTCTTCCTTACTGAGTGATTTTAACCAGACCATTCTGAAATACATTTTAAAATATGGTTTTAAAAGTTACAGCTTCAAGTTTAAATATAAGTCCTATTAGAACTTTGTGCTGCACAACTAAGGGTTAATCATTTTTTACCTACACACAAGAATGAGTTCTGCCAAAGCAGAGGAGTAGACTACTGAATTAGAAAAAACAAAAGTAGAATCCTCTCATGCCTTCACCTCCATTTAAGCTTGCTTCTTCCTTCTAGTCCACAGCTGAATGAATAGATGCTGTCTCCTCATTATCAGACTATTCAATACATTGTTTTCAAAGTGAGTCTTTTATGCAAAAATGGCTTGAAGTGATCTCTTTTCCACTGGGTTTTGAAAATTATGTTAATAAGAACAAAGCACGTTATGTTGTGGTAACAAATGAACCCTGAAGTCTCAGAGGACTGACACAACAAAATATGTCTTTCTCATTCTACATGCCTAAAGCTGGTAAGCCCAGAACTCTGCTCCACAAAGTCACTCAGGCTCCACTAGAATGTGATACTGCCATTAAAAAAGGAACTACGGGGTATGTTGTGGCAAGGGAAGTAGAACATGAATGCTCACCCTCATTTTCACTGCTATTAACAAGGGAGTCTAGGAGACTTAGGCAAGGAAAAGGGAGAATATGGCTATGGGATGGGGGGGTGTGATGGACAAAAGAGGGCAGAGGGGGAAAATTGGGATAACTGTAATAGAATAATAATAAAAGGAATTAATTTAAAAAGATCTGTCTTTACATCCCGAAGTTACCTCTCCTAGGAGGCAGTACTGTAAGCAAGGCAAGAGACCTGATTGATTTTGGATAAGTCATTTAGTTATTCTGGGCCTTTACCTGAAAAATGAGGAATTTAGATGAGATTGTGGGAAGAGAAACAGTTGGACATGAGAATTGTGTCCTATCACACAAGGCCAATGGGTTCAGATTGTGATTTTCACCATGTTGTAAGAGTTGACTTACAATAATAAACAAACAAGCTCTAATGCTGAAACATAATTAGACACTAAATCCAAAGGGTCCCCCAAACTTCACACTTGAGCATCTTCCACCCAGCAAAATGTCCTTGAAGAGGGGGACAAATATATAATGGCTTTCCTTTCCAGTTAAGTTGTAATTCCTCTGTTAAACAAGGATGCTTCCAGAGTCTGGACCCAATTAGAGTGCTCACAAAATAAAATAGAAAAGGTGTATAATGCCACTTTCTTATAATTTTTAATACCAAATAAGACATCTAATAAAACCAGGACTCCTAATTTTTTCCCGTGGAAACTGAATATCATAAAATAGCAAGGACTATCTCACAATGACAAGATGATTTTCTAGCAGTCAGAATAAAAAGGAAAGTGGTCTCCATTACATAAGGATTTCTTCATAAGGTTTCTCTTCATAAGGTTTTTCTCTCCCCACAGACATGCCTGCTGACATTATTTGGATATGAAAAAGATATTATAAAATTATTGGAATTGATAGGAGAGACCTGGAAAATTATTTTAATTTGGGGATTTATAAAATATTTAGGAACACCTCTTTCTTTGATGCATAATAGTCTGTCTCATGATAGGGGCAAAGCCCTGTGTCCAATTGAATCAATTCTGTCATGCAAATAATTTCTGCCTTAATTTTAATTATACCAGGACCACAGGGTCCATGACTTTTAGAGGAAAATATAATTGATAAGTTATTACACTTACAACAAAATCTGTGTCTGAACTGGATGGAGGATAATACTTTAGCTTCAGTCTTAAATCCAGATAAGAATCAGAGGCCAATATCAGGTTTGGCCTGAAATTCAATGTCATGTAGCAAGGCTTGTTTAATAACAAGCAAACCAAAGATGTGATGGTTTGCCTAAACAAGGTTCCAAATTTTGTCCCTATACTGCTTCCTGCAGAAGCTCACAGACAGCAGTACATCAATGTTATATAGGAACCAGAGCATATTCAGTATTATTTTTTCTTTTTTTTTCAGTGTTACTTTATCTACGATTTTTATCAGTCTCAGACTCAACACAAATCTCAATGAAACCAGCTGTGTTCATAAAATAGCTAAGAAATGACAGCTATAGATCCTACACAGAAGGAAGTATTGACTAAATATACCTTCTACAATTCCATTTCACGTTATCAATACTGAAATGATCTCCTTATAAAAGTAAATAATCAAAATAAACCAAAAGTGGGAGAAGAAAGAGAAGGAAGCAAAAATCTATTTTATTTCAAAATCTTAAAAAGGTAGAGGAGGAGGAGGAGCAGGGCTTTGGGAATTAAGGAACAGAACTGTGCAGACTCTCTTGCAAGAAAAAAAAACAATTTAACTGGTGCTACTTATAAAAGACAATAATTAATTATTTATACTTTATGGAATTTGCTCTAAATGTTCTATGGCATATGGAGAAATACTCATTCAAGAAAATCTACTAAATCTCAGTAAAAAGAGTGAGACTCTGTGGCATTTGGGCTGCATCCCAGTCCACTGCACCCATTCCCTGGCTCCTTGGCAGCTCTACCCCAAGCCTGGACAGCCAAGAAGACAGAAACTCTCCCTACCTTCAGCTCGCAGTATAAAGTCACAATTTCACCCCAGGAGAAGTAGGTTTCTGGAGTTTCTCATCTGCAAGCGCCATACAGAAGCAGCTCTATTCCAGGCAAGTGAGGCCAACAGACGGGGTCTGTATTCCCCACTGAACTGCCACTTGTAGTGCAGAAGCTCTATTCTGGGTGCTATAGGCTGAACACACCGGAGTCCTGATGGCCTCTACCCTGACTCACCCAGGGGATGGAAGTTCCATACTCAAGGCAGGAAAAAGCAAAACTCGCAGAACTGAAGAGAAAAAATAGGCAATTCAACAATGAGAGTTGGAGATTTTAATCCTCCACTTTATTTAATGGGTAGAACAACCTGACAGAAGATCAACAAGGAAATAGGACATTTGAACAACTCTATAGTCAATTAGAACTGACAATCTTTCTAGAACACTCCACTAAACAAAAGAATACATATTCTTTCCAAGTACGCAACACAGAATATTCTCCATACCATACAAATGCTGAGCCATAAAACAAACATCAATAAATTTAAAATAATGGGAACAATAGAATGTATGTTTCCAGGCCACATAGGAATTAAATTATATATCAGTAACTGAAGGAAATTTTGGAAATTGACAAATATCTGGAAATTAAATACACTAATCAGCAATTGGTCAAAAAATAAATCACAAGGGACTTGAGAAAATATTTTCAAACAACAAAGTTTGTGGGATGCAGTTAAATTGATGCTCAGAGTTACATTTCTATCTGTAAATGCATGTATTAACAAAAAAGGAAGATCTCAACAAATAACCTCATGTTCCATCTTAAGAAACTAGAAAAATAAAAGCAACTAAACACAAAGCAAGTAGAAGGAAGAAACTAATAAAAATTAGAGCAGAAATAAATGAAATAAATATACAACAGAGAACATTTATAAAACTGAAAATGGTTCTTTGAAAATATTGACAAAATTGACAAAACTTTTGCTAGAATGATAAGCAAAAAGCAAGAATAGATATACATTATCAAAATCAGGAACAACACCAGTACATCACCAATGTGGTATCAATGGTACAATCTTGATCATTTACAGCATTTATTCATCAGCTACTATTGTTCTTAGAAAGCTATGGTGCTCTTGTCCTTTGTAGTAAAAGTAAACTTTCATCTCTCACAACCTTTAGGAACAAACTGAACAATCTAAGTAACTTAGAATGCTGGAGATATAGGCACAGGAAATATAAAGTGGATAGTATGAACCAGTGGAAAAACACTGGACTAAAAGCAATTAGACTATATCTAAGAACTCACTCTATCATTATCAAGGTGCATATCCTTTATCAAGTTATTTCACTTTCCTAGGACTTAATACTTTCGTTGGAAAAGAATGAATGCTAAAAATCAATGTCCTAACTTCTACCTACAGAATCTACAGAGGGAAAAGCAAGGCAAACTCAAAATAAATAAAAGGAAGAAAATATCACAGATTGGAAAACATGTGGTAAATAAGATGGAAAACTAGCAAATGACAAAAAAGTTGAAAAACCTAAAGGAGACAGTTCTGGCTAAGATGGAGGCATAGGTATAAACACTTCACTTCCTCACATAACAAGGGATAACAACTAACTCAAAAACAAAAAACAACCAGAATTGCCAGAAAATTGAACTGCATGGAAGTTTGACAACCAAGGCATTAAAGAAGAAACATTCATCTAGAATGCACCACAACCCAGCAAACTGGGTTGTTCCACCCCGGTGACCCTTAAGGCCCCGCCCCCTATACCATAACATGCACACCCAAGGAAATATGGCCCAAATGAAAGAACAAATCAAAACTCCAGGAAAAGAACTAAGTAACAAGAAGATAGACAACCTATCAGATGCAGAGTTCAAGACACTGATTATCAGGGTGCTCATGGAAATAATTGAGTTTGGCCACAAAATGAGGGAAAAAATGAAGGCTAACAAAGTGAAACAAAGGAAAATATACAGGGAACCAACAGTGAAGGGACAGAAATTGGGACCCAAATAAACAATTTGGAACAAAAGGAAGGAATAAAAATCCAACCAAAACAGAATGAAGAAACAAGAATTCAAGAAACTGAAGAGAGGCTGGGAGACCTCTGGGATAACTTTAAACATTCCAACATCCATATCATAAGAGTACCAGATGGAGAAAAGGAAGAGAAAGAAATTGAAAGCTTATTTGAACAAATAATGAAGAAAAACTTTCCCAATCTGGTGAAGGAATTAGATATGCAAGTCCAGGATGCTCAGAGAGTCCCAAAGAAGATGGATCCCAGGAGAAACACACCAAGACACATCATAATTAAATTACCCAAGATTAAAGATAAAGAGAGAATCTTTAAAGCAGTAAGAAAAAGGGAGACAGTTACCTACAAAGAAGTTTCCATAAGACTATTAGCTGATTTCTCAAAAGAAACCTTGCAGGCAAGAAGGGATTGGAAAGAAGTATTTGAAGTCATGAAAGGCAAGGACCTACATCCAAAATTATCCAGCAAGCTCTCATTTAGAATGGAAGGGCAAATAAAGTGCTTCCCAGGTAAGGTCAAGTTAAAGGAGTTCATCATCACCATGCCCTTATTTTATGAAATGTTAAAGGGACTCACCTAAGAAAAAGAGGAGGATCACAAATATGAACTGTAAAATGACAACAAACTCACAACTATCAACAATTGAAACTAAAAAACAAAAACTAAAACTAAGCAAACAACTAGAACAGAAACAGAATCACAGAAATGGAGATCACATGGAGGGTTATCAGTGGGAAGGTAGAGAGGGGAGAATGAGGGAAAAGGTACAGGGAATAAGAAGCATTAATGGTAGCTACAAAACAGACAGGGGGCGTTAAGAATAGTATAGGAAACGTTGAAGCCAAAGAACTTGTATGTACCATCCATGGACATGAACTAAAGGGGGAGAATGTGGGTGGGAGGGGTAGTACAAGGAGGAGGGGAATAAAGGGGGGAATAAAGGGAGGGGGGATGGGACAACTGTAATAACATAATCAATAAAATACATTTTAAAAATAAAATAAGAATAAAATCACCTAGTTAGTCTGATCAAGAGAAAAAAAGAAAGCACACAAATTACCAATAACAATAATTAAAGTGGAATTGTAACTACAGATCCTACAGAAATAAAAGAATAATCAGAAAATGTTATGAACAATTTTATACAACCAACTGAACACTAGATGAAATAGAAAAATTATTTTAAAAACTGACAAAAGGTGAAGAAAAACTATGAATGTATTTTATATCAATCAAAAGTTTAATTCAGAGTTTAAAACTTATTCTAAGAAAATTCTATGCTAGGATAGTTTTACTAAAATTTTTGTCTTCAATATTTAAAGAAAGAATACCAGTCTTATACAAATTTTCATAAAACAGAGAAGAGAACACATTCCCAACTTATTTGTGTAGGTAGCATAATCTTGACCTTAAAAAGTGATAGATATTTTTAAAAGAAAACCACAGATCAATAATACCCATGAGCTCAGGAAAAAAATTAGAGATATTAAGTCAATTCAATTTAGCTATACATAAAAAGGATAATACATCATAATCAAGTGAAATATGCTCCAGAAATATCAGTTTGGAATAACTCTTAAAAATAAATCCAAGTGATTTGTACTATGAATATTATAAAGAAAATGTTATAAAGAATTCAGTAGAAGAATTAAAATGTTTCTCTGATTAATGATTAAAAATAAAATACTCTCAACAAACCAGAAAAAGAAGGGACATTCTTATTCTGAATAAGAGCATCTGTGAAAAACCTACTACAACCAACATTCTATTTAATGGTGAAGTATTAATGTTTTCCTCCTAAGTTATGAAACAGGGTAATTAATACCTGTTCTCAAAGCTTTCATTCATCATTGTAGTAAAAGAGAAATAGGTAAGACAAGGGGATAAAACACATAATTGGAAAAAAATTAATAGCCACTACATGAAGATGCATAATTATTTACACAGAAAATCCTATAGAATTTAAAAGCAATTACTAGAAGCTAGTAAGTGAATTGAGTGAGATAGAGAGATACAAAGCTAATATAAAAATAGTTGTGTTATTATGTAACAGCAGTTAACAAGTGGAAATAAGAGGAGAAAACCATTTTTCTTACAATTGATCAAAAACAAAATATTTGGGAACAAGTTTAAAAGAGGACATTAAAGTCCTCTATACTTAAAATACAAATATTCCTGGAGGGAACTTTTTAAAAACTTAATAAGTAAACATAATGTATATGAAATAGAAGGCTCAATATTTTAAGGCATAATTTCTTCTCTGCAGAGTCAATGCAGTTCCCTGATAAGTTGCAGTCATCATGAAAAAGAGATGAATCTAAATTTTGTAGAGAGATATAAAGAACCATGTATTCATACAAATATTTCAAAAGAAGAATAAAGTTTAAAAGAGAGTTATACTACCTGATTTCTTTTTTTTTAAGATTTTATTTTTTAGAGAGGGGAAGGGAAAGAGTATGAGAGGGAGAGAAACATCAATGTGTGGTTGCCCCTACTGGGGACCTGGCCAGCAACCCAGGCATGTGCCCTAGTAAGTTGAATCGAACCAGTGACCCTTTGATTCACAGGCCAGCGCTCAACCACTGAGCCACACCTTCCAGGGCCTACCTGATTTCTATACTATACTACAGGCTTACTATAAAACTAGAGTAATAAAGACAGGTTGGTTGATAGAATTAAACTACATCAACAGCATGAAATAGAAAACCCATTAGTAAACCTATACTTCAAAGATCATCTGATGTTTAATAATGATGCCAAAGTAATTCAATGGAGAAAGCGTTTTTTCAATAAAAGGTCCTGGAATTAATGTATATTACTATTTTTTAAAAGGACCTCACCACACACAAACAAGTAAAATAAATTTGAGGTGGATCATAGACCCAGATCATAAACATAAAAGCTAAAACTATAAAGATTTTAGAAGAAAATATAGAAGGGTATCTTTGATTCTTAGAGCTAAAATTTCTTAAATAGGTGCAGAAAAAAATGATCATCAAAAATTGATAAACTTTCAAACTTAAAATGTTTTGCTCAACAAATGATATCATTAAGAAATACGTACAAATAAATACAGGGGAAAATAAGTGCACGAAGGACTTCTATCTAGAATACCAAAGAACTCTTCTCGGAGAATACTTCACAAGGGAAGATGGATGACTAGCCAAGAGACACATGAAAGATTACTCAGTATCTATTCGTTAGTAAAATGTGAATTAAAACACCGGGTAATACCAATACCTACAAAGTAGAATAGCTAAAATTAAAAGCTCACAAAACCAAATGTTCGCAAGGGAGTAATAGATTACCTGAAACTTCCTTGCAAATGATACAAACCTTTTCGAAATGTTGGCAGCTTCTGAGAAACTACAGTTTCTAAAACTAGAATCCAAATTTCCAAGAGAAAAATAAAATTAGAATGAAAAAAAAATGTCCATTCTATGACTAAGCAACTTTAGTGCTAGGTATTTAGCCAAGAGAAAAGAAAACACATATCTACAAAAAGACTTGCATGAAAGCAACCACAGCAAATTTATTCATAGAACCAAATACTAGAAATGGCCAAGCTATTAATAAGATAATGGATAAATTTTATCCATTAATGGTGTATACTCAGCAATAAAAAAGATAAAATATTACCATTGACAACAACATGGGTGGATCCTGAGAGTATCACGCTAAGTGAAATAAGCCATATTAAAGATAAGAATCATATTATTTCACTCATATGTGGCATGTAAAACAAAAAAACAATAAATGTACAAACACAACAAATAAACTCATAGACACAGACATCAGTATGGTGGTCACCAGAAGGAAAGGGGGTCAAACATCTGGTGATGAAAGGTGACTAGACTGTGAGTAATGAACTTACAATGGAATATATAAAAATCATATTATAAAGTTGTACACCTGAAATTTGTATAAGGTTAAATGATTTACCCCATAAATGTCACTTTAAAAGTATGTTTTACGCAGTTTCTTTTGTTACTCCATTGTAATATTATAGTTTTAACATCATGTGTACATAAAAATAACTGGAGATAATTGCTTTTATTTTCATAGGACATATTTGTGTACATAAATAATCCTAAGAAATCTACAAAAATATATAACTAAAGACTAAATGTGCGAAAGCCAAGTAATATAAGGTCAATATACAACAATGTATTTTCATGTTAGCAACAATTAGAAAATGAAATTTAAAAATCCATCCCATTTACAACATACAAACATAAAATACCTAAAAATAAATTTAGCACTCATGCATACTTCTGCATATTGTTAGACAAAGACAACTGATAAACAAAGAAATATTTCATGTTCATAGCTTAATAGATCAATACCATTCCTCTCAATCAATATCCCAGCAGACACTTTTTATGGAAATTAACCAGCCGATTCAAAACAGATATATTGGGTTGTCCAAAAACTATGTTTTTTCTGTAAGATGGCCCTAGTAGCACTCAGTTGTCTTTAACCTCATTTGAAACCATTTTTTTAGATTCTGTTGTGACAGCTGTCATATCAAAGTGTACTTTAAAAAACTTATCAAAATTTGTGAATTTTTGTGTTGTCATTTTAAATCGAAGATGGGAGAAAACAGGTGACATTTTTGGCATATTATGCTTTATTACTTCAAGGAAGGTAAAAACACAACTGAAATGAAAAAAAAAAGATTTGTGCAGTGTGTGGAGAGGATGCTGTGACTGATTGAATGTATAGAAAGTAACTTGTGAAATCTCATGCTGGAGATTTCTCACTGGACTGTGCTCGATGGTTGGGTAGACCACTGAAGTTCATATCAATCACACTGAAACACTGAGAACAGCCAACATTACACCATGCAGGAGATAGCTGACATACTCAGACTGTCCAAACCAATAACTTTATTTTAACCAATAAAGTTATTGGTAAAAATGAGAAACGTGTCTTTTATTTTACAAAAAAACTAAACGGATGTTTTGGTCAACCCAATAGAAATGCAAAAGATATAAAACTTTTAAAACAATCTCTTTTAAAAAGCTAGAGGACTTACACAGCCCAAATTCAAGACTTTCTATAAAGCCATCAGCAATCAATAAATCGGCTATTCATAAAATAAGTGACAAAAGAGAGTACAGAAATAGACACAGACTTATGCAGTACATTGATTTTCAACAAAAGCACCAAAGCAAAGTTCTTTCATGGAGAACTGTAGGAACTGGATGTACATACGAAAAAAATTAATCTTGACCCTTACCTTGTACCGTACAAAGTATTGATTCATGGTATAAAATAGACTTAAATGAAAAAAACTATAAAGCCTTTAGAAAGAAACATAAGAGAATGTCTTCCTGAACTAGGAGTAGACAAGATTTCTCAAGACACAAAGTATTAATGATAAAAGACTAGTTATAAGTTATGTTTTATCAAATTAAAAGTTCATATAAAGATGATATTAGGAAAATGGAAATGGTGTGTAGGGGACCGGTTTGTTTTAGTCTGGCAAATGTGACTCAGCTCTGTAAGGAAAACCTACAGAAGCGAAGTGGTGGGCAGGAGCCAGACCTTCAAACTGAGTTTTCTCATGGGACTCAGGCCTAGAAAATGCATACAGGCTGTTATGACTTGCTCTTGATAAAACTCCATCACCCTGGTCTAAAACAACAAACGTGTATTATCTGTCTTCAAGGTAATTTCCAAAGCCTGTATAAACTTTCTCAAGGACAGAGCTCATCAGCTCACTGCCTTTCCCTTCTGCGTGTTATTTTCATTTCCTTGATTGTACCTAAAATGTAGACAATACTACTCTATGTAATAATAGATAATAAATCTTTCTCTGATGTAAGACCTGGGGAAAACAATAAAAGCCTGCCTAGGCAAGGGTCAACGCGCTCTCCACTTGAGAGAGTGGCCGAGGCATCCATAGACACTCTCCCCTTGAGAGCGTAGCCATGCCGTTCCCTTCTTCTCCACAGGATTGTTGTCACCGGTGCAGTGATTCTCGTTGTGTGGACTCTGCTGGCTGGAGTCCACCACAATGGTGAATTCACTTATCAAAATAGTACAGCTAAGATCTGCGCATGACTATATTAGTAAATTTTACTTCCCAAAGACCCATTTAATGAACATAATAAATGGGGAAGCTTAAATAACTAAAAGGCATTGCTATAACAAAATTTCCTCAGAGAGAGCTTCTTGACTAGCCTTCCCCCTTCTCCGGCTGGAGTTTTCAAGCTCAACCTGTTAAATCAAGTAGTACATATTTATGGGGTGATGTGCTCTTGTGTGTGGATGTATCTCCTTATCCAACATTCTTGAACAGCTCTCATTTCTCTACCTCATTTATATAATAGAGAGTATGAGAGAAGGAGAGGGGGGAGAGAAAGAGAGAGAGAGGGAGGGGGGAAGAATTCTAACAATTACCATTTAGAATATTTACTTAATTTCTTCAAGGAAATACAAAATATTAGCTTCCTTTCTTTCTTGATATACAAGGTCAGTCCAGAAACTATACAGCCAAGCACTATGCAAAGTACAGCCATTTATTGATGAATATACAAGAGACAAGAAACATTGTACACAGGACAATGATGCTTCAATCCCCTTTAAAGTGGCCCCTAGGGACTTCACACAGTTCTCCCAGTGCCCTTAGCCACTGCAGCCTGATGCTCCTTCTGCTCTCGTAGCAGAAGCTGCAGAGTACAAATTGTGCCAGCACACGTTTTGTGTCAAGATTCTGTGTCGAAACCTTGGATATAGTAGTTGTAGAATCCCCAGATCAGAGTCTGGTTTTCCCACTGTCAGTTGCCAATCCTTTTTTATTGTAGCCTGTATGCATCCAGCATTCTCAGGTGTTCTGCTCGTTGCAGGCCTTTCAAATGTGGATCACTTTCAACAGATTCTTGACCATCTTTGAAGTGTTTCTGTGACATTTTTTATTTGCACCACGCTTATTGATCATCCCTGAAAGCCTTCTGAATCATCTAAATAGTTTCCAAGGTAATAGTTTCCAATAGTTTCCAATGTTCAAGCTTAACACAGAATTTGATGCAGATTTGTTGTCCTCAGTCATTTTGAATGCAATGGCCACACAGTACACACGCCCACTGAATGGTGTCTACCACTCCCACTGACTAGTACAGTGTAAAGTCATCATTGTTCACACATGTGCATTCCAGTTCACTCTCCTTGGCTGCTAGGTTACACTGATGTCACACAAACCATTCTTGTTACATTAACAAGAACTTTTTCCTAGCAGAATTTTTTCCTAACAGACTTTTTATATTAACATCTTCAAAATTTTTAAAGTTTATTCTTTTCTGCACCAATTAAAAATTCTTTAAATGTAATATGTTCTATTATTTTTAGTCAAGCCATGCCATAGTTCAAACACAACATCTGGATAACCACACATTTTAAGTATAATAGGATTGCACCTGTCATGTCGATTAAAATTCAAGACAGGAAAAGATTATATACAATTTTTAGCCTCTTTAATAAATGTCAAGTGTGGGAAGCTAATTTTTAATCTAGAAAAATACTTACTTGTTCCTCTTTAATTATGTAGCAGTTATAGTTCAACATTAATTACAGAAACACAAAGAAATATAGTTAATGCAAAGGTTTTCATCATCTCTGAAAAGCAAAACCCCAAAACTGGTCATTAAAATTTGCTATAAATTAACTTTTAACCACAGTAAAATGATAGTTCCAATTATGTTTTTTGTATTAATTTTAGTCTTATAATGATCATATTTATCACAATTTAATGATTCATATGTTCCTTCATAATGGGGAAATACATTTCCATTACTACTTTTTTCATTAAGATTCTGGCATATATTTAGAATTTACAGCAAACTCTTTGGGAAAAAAAAAGAAACTTCTTCACTATTACTTGAGAAATCATTCTTTTTGGTAGTGATTTGTTTTTTCTATTCTGTTTGGCAGTTTTTTCAAAGGATTTATTTTTGTCAAATTTATTTAAACTGCATTAAAATTTTGACATTAACCATAGCTGATGAATATAGTGATTTCTGAGTGAAATGCTTGAGTGAATATAGTGATTTTGAGTGAAATATTTTCCAATTTGATACAAAATGATAGCCAAAGTATCCAAAGAGAATGCAATAGAAAGATTTTTTTCCTACCACTTTACACCCACATTTGGCCAGAGCCAAACCTCCTCTCTGCTTCAGCAACGATGGCCCAGAGAGCAGCCAGGTGGCCCCTGCCCACACACACAGCACCCTGCTGTCACTGCTTAGGCTTTCAAGAGTGCAAAGCTTTGAACTGCTTATTTAGTGTGTTTATAAATACTTTATGTTGATTTTCTACTATCACATTCTGCTCGTTAAGTTCTGAAGATTGTCATGAAAAAGTGAATAACATTTACTCTGTGCAACAAGTGAACGCACTCTCCTGATCATTCACATCTGGATGCATGGGTAGCTGGCAAACCAGAACACGAAATGCCACCACTTAGAAACAGCTGTGACTCCATTCCCTGCTCCGGTCAATAAGGTTGTAATAATTCCATACGCTGTCAGATGGGCACTACAGCTACCAGGGTGATCACTTTGTAAGTTATAGAAATACTCACTCACTGGGTTGCACACCTGAAACTAATATACTATTATACATCAACTGTAACTAAAAAAATAAAAAATCATTTTAAAAACGCCATCTGTGAGGCATCAACCTTAGAGGATGGGAACAGCACAAATGCCAGAGAACGCTCCGCTCCTGTAAAGACTCTGAAAGGCAACAAAACTTCAAACCTGGTATTTCTCCTAGTCAAAACTCCAGTAATGTTTTATTTATGAACGATTGTTAATAAAGATGGATTCAGATACAAGTACTCTGTTTTCTTCACAGATTTGTCCTTTCAAGCATTGAAGGAGCCTTTATATATGCATATAAATAATGCCAGANCCGGTCAATAAGGTTGTAATAATTCCATACGCTGTCAGATGGGCACTACAGCTACCAGGGTGATCACTTTGTAAGTTATAGAAATACTCACTCACTGGGTTGCACACCTGAAACTAATATACTATTATACATCAACTGTAACTAAAAAATAAAAAATCATTTTAAAAACGCCATCTGTGAGGCATCAACCTTAGAGGATGGGAACAGCACAAATGCCAGAGAACGCTCCGCTCCTGTAAAGACTCTGAAAGGCAACAAAACTTCAAACCTGGTATTTCTCCTAGTCAAAACTCCAGTAATGTTTATTTATGAATGATTGTTAATAAAGATGGATTCAGATACAAGTACTCTGTTTTCTTCACAGATTTGTCCTTTCAAGCATTGAAGGAACCTTTATAATGCATATAAATAATGCCAGACTATCCATTGGTATTAATACAGTAGCAGCCTATAAACAGTATTTTTACATGAAGCTTAGCTTTTAGTTTAAAAATAGCTAGAATAAAATGCTGATGTTTTTCTTATTAAAATAATACATGCACTCCTTTCAATACAAATCACCCCAAATTTGGTGTGTATGTAGGCTTATCTATTAAGATAGAAGTAAGGGATTTAAGGGGGAATATACTAATTAGGACGGTAAATGCTGTCTGAAATGTATTGCCAGCTGTAACTGTGACAGTAAGGGAATAAACTAAGTCTTACATATAATAAAATTTCCTTTCTTGTACAAAATGAGACGTGGTAGGAGTGACAGACTAAAGTTTGGTGTGGAGATCATGAGCTCAAATTGAGACTGAAGGGGGAAAAACGTCCCTGTGGGTCTGGGAGAGGGGAACACCATAAGAGAGATGAACTTGTCAACACAAACTATTTTACTGTTTCTTATTCAGCATTTAATTTGTATTCCATTTTGTTTTCTTGTATTTGTCCAGAGTGTACATCCTGCTTCATTGACAACCTGCTTTGACCTACAGAAGTCACCTTCAAGTTTCTTAAAAATATATTTAGTAGTTTAAAGGAAAGGGTTGAACTTTGGGTTAATTAAAATGAACAAATACGATAGGTTGCAACTGTTTCTTATGTTTTATTTCTCTAAATATTTTGAATTCCTTAAAGGTAAAATACACATTTTATATTTCTTTGCACAGTCTCTATCCCATTGTGAAAAGGTGATATTTGATTTTTTAAGTGTTTAATAAAATTAAAAAATTAAAAACTGTGCTTTGACTGAGCCTTATTTTAATGTGCAAAGGCTCTACTCTGAGGAAATGGGTGGGGGTTGCTGCCGGCGTGGTGATTGGGTCTAGGAGAGGCAGAAAGGGGCCACGGAGGCCTCTAGGGCAGAACGTCTGGCATTTTCATTTAGAAGATTAAACAATGTCTAAAAATGGACAGGGCCGATTCCCAAGGTAAAGAAAGTATAGTACAGTGAAAAGTGCATGCGCAGTTTCCCAACGTACTGGCTCTGTGATGTTAGGCTAGTGATTAATCTCTTTTGAGCCTCTATTTTTAAAATATTATGGACATAATATTCTCTGAAACCTTCATGGGGAGGAAGAGAGGAGGTAAATGGAGTAAAGCACTTAGTAGGCATCCAATAAATGAGAGCTATACTATTTTTGGTGCCAATTGTGGAGTTCTTGTGTAGTGCCTCTTTGTACTTTACAAAAGATGGTCTGTGTGACCATATCTTATGGCCATTGTGTTGCTATGTCACATCTTCAGGTTCTAGAAATGGTAGCTTCTGTCTTGGGCATAGTCTTGTTCTCTTCTCCCTCTTTCCTGTATCACTCTGGGGGAAGCAAGCTCCCACGTATGATTAGCCCTGTGAAGGAGCACATCACAACATCTGGCCAACAGCAAGGAACACAGGCACGCCAACATTCGGAAAGATCGAATCTTCCTCCACCCTCAAACCACTCCCCCTTAGCTGTCATCTGCTCTCTATCTCTGAGTCTGTCTCTATTTTTCTTGTCAGTACAGTTTGTTCATTAGATTCCACATATGAGTGAAATCATACGGCATTTGTCTTTTCCTGGCTGGCTTATTTCATTCAGCATTTTGTTCTCCAGGTCCATCCATGCTGTGGTAAAGGGTAAAATTTTTCTTCTTTTTTTTTTTACTAAGTGGTATTCCATTGGGTAAATGTTCTATTATTGTTTTATCTACTCATCTACTGATAATCACTTGGGTTGCTTCCATATCTTAGTGATTGCAAATAACAATGAAATGAAAATAGGTGTGCTTATGTTTTAAATCAGTGTTTTGAGTTTTTCTTTAGATGTACTCCCAGAAGTGGGGTCTTTGGGTTAGAAGGCAGATCCATTTTTAATTTTTTGAGGTACCTCCATACTGCTTTCCACAGTGGCTGCACCAGTCTGCATTCCTACCAACAGTGGAAAAAGTTTCCCTTTTCTCCACATCCTCGCCAGCACTTGTTCATTCATTTATTCGTGATGGCCATTCTGACAGGTGTGAGATGGTCTCTCATTGTGGTTTTTATTTGCATTTCTCTGATGATTAGTGATGTTGAGTATCTTTTCATAGGTCTATTGGACATGTGTATGTCTTCTTTGGAGAAGTGTCTATTCGGGTCTTTTGCCCATTTTTTAATTGGATTGTTTGTTTTGGTATTGAGTTTTATAAGTTCTTTATAAATTTTGGATATTAACCCCTTATCAGATGTATAGCAAATATCTTCTCCCATTCTGTGGGTTGTCTTTTTATTTTGTTGATGGTTAAAGGACTCATGGACATGGATAACAGGGTAGTGATTGTTGGAGGGAAGGTATAAGGAGGATAAATGGTAATGAGAAAAAATACAACAAAAAACAAAAAGAGCAAATTTACACACAGACTCTCCAGCTCCAGCCAACAGCTTAACTAAAACCTTTCGAAAGAACCTGAGCCAGAGCCATTGGGTTAAACCATGCACAGTTCTCTGATCCTAGAAACTGTGAGATAATGTTTATTGTTTTTAACTGCCATGTTTGTGCACAATTTGTTACATAGCAATGGGTAATTAATACCGTTCCTTAAGTCTATGTTCTACCAGGTGAATTCTCTCTTGGAATAATCTCAACAAGCCTACAAATGCTAATGTCTTTGCATTCAGTTTCCAAGGGCTTAACCATTTCCATACTTCCTCTTAAACTATTACCAGAATTAGAGGACACAGAAGGTCATAGAAAAGAAACAGAAAAAATAATTCACTCACCAAGTACTTCTGGTATTAACTCAGAAAATACGTCAACCCAGAACATCAAAGTACAACCTAAATTTAATACTGCCACATGATGTGACCTCCTTAACAAAATGACAAATGAAACCCTAACTCCATGACTAATCTAAATTTTAGAATGAGATAAAATGCAATGGGAAATTAATTGCTGTATTCTTGAGACTGTGGAAAGGAAGCATTTAATGTCAAAAGAACAGCGCTTCAGAAGTCCAAGAGGAGCCCCACTAAAAGACTAAATGAAAGGGAGTGGGAAGGCTGTGTATCTGAGAGGGGTTGCCAGGGAGATAAACAAATCAGGCTTTGAAGAGAAAAGAGGTGACTGTACCTAGAATTTTTCATCTAGAGTTTCTGATAACCTTCTAACAACTTTGAAAATATCCTACTTCCATAAAAATGGATTGTCTTTAACAAGTTTGACCGCATACAGTTTCTCCTGAAATGTAACATGATTACATAGCTGTGTTGTGTCTGAATTCATTTATCTTCAACTGGACACATTCTACCACCAGAGGAAGCAAATCAGACCAAAGTGGAAAGCAATGGCCAGACAACAAGTAGTTTATGGGACTGTCATTGGCTCCCTTCCACCTATTTATCATCATGTTTAACTTATTGGAAAAGCTGAGCTTCCGTATTATTCAGAGAACACATACCTAAAGAAGTCTGTATATTTCTTACTTAAATGCTGATGAAAATATAAGAAATATTTTACTGATCTAGTTCAGTGTAGGTATTATGTTCATTTTCTTCCTTCATGGAAGGGAATGAGGAGTGAATAGAAAGAACACAAAGGAGCCATATTTAAGGTTAGGTTGATTGCCTTTAATGACTGTACAAGAAATGCTGCCATGCATTACAGCTGAAAGGCAGTTTAAGGTGGACTTATGTAAAATGGACAGATTTGGGGCTTGATTCATAACACTATTCTTTCTTTCTTTTCTTTTCAATGGGAAGCAGGCTATTGAAGTTATTCACATCTCTCTATCCACCCCTGAAAGTCTCACTGAATAAGTGGTCTACTATTATTAATAATACTGAGTAAAGGTCTAAGAGGTAGTGAAATTCTGTGTTGACTTGTAAACTTTTATCTTATAAATCATCTGTTGGGTAGATAATAAATCTGCCAAAGTTAAAACTATCCTTAGAAAACATTCACCAGCTCTGTATCGAAGACTTACTCGTTCCATTACCTATGAACACCTAGCTTCTCAAATGCTCTTTGGACCAGTTTAACGTCTTACTGCTTCTCTCATTAGTTAATGTGTAAAATGAAAGAAATTTTTGACATACATTAATTTTATATTTAAATAAGAATCATGACTAATGATGAATAGCTTCTAGTAATAATAATAGCATTGCCTTATTATAAATGTATCATCAAAAGCAATTCCATTCTTCTCATCACGTGTGAAATGTTTTTTCATGATATTTAGAATGTAAAGTATTTGAGGACCACTGGCCCATGAGCAAAATGTTTGATAAACTAAACTTATGTGTTCAACCTCACAAAGTCTTTCAAGCCCTGGCAAAAGCAAGCTCAACATTTATTTCATAATTTTCTTTGACATGAATGAATGACAAATTATTTCCAAGTGAACAAGTAATTAAAGAATTAAATAGAAAATAAATTAGAACCAGACATAGTGTTATTACTTTGCCTACAATGGTTCTCAATTTGGGGAAATTTTACTTCCTAGGAGACATCTGGCAATGTCTGATGACAGGTTTGTTTGCCATGATGGATGGGCGGAGGGTGTTACTGGCACCCTGTGATATGAGGCCAGGAATGCCACTAAAAATTCTACATCGCACAAGAGAGGCATAAGAACTATGAGCTGGATAATTCTTATCCTGCTCAAAATACTAATAGTAATCAGGTTGAGAAACAATGGTCTATATTAGCAAAGCAAAGTCAGTTGAGGAATTATCAGGCAAAAACAAGGGGGAGACAATTACAGATTAAATGTAATTCTCCCCAGTAAATGTATGGATGAGTATATTATATTAGTCTAAGAAATAATAGAATTGCAATTACCTTTGAAACTCATTTTGTTTGGGGGTAATACAACTTGTGATTCATTTCAGAATTGACATAGAACATTAAGAATAGCAAATTCTTTTCATTGTTCACAATAACTTTGGCAAAATGGCAGATTATAAGCAATTCAGCTCAAGTACAATTGACACTAGTTTTATGGGCTATGTTAACACTCAAAATAAATAAAATAGTATTTCATGGGTTTAATTTCATTTTGGTCATTTACTACATAGATTTTGTGGTATCTATTTTTCCCTGGAAAATATGTGCCCTTGAGTATACCTATACATTATGTCTCCTTTCATCATTCACTATTGGAATTGAACAATTATTTCCTCTACAGAGCTAAAGCTAATTTTTACCAGGGTTTTCATGGCAAAAAGAATCCTATCAGGCTTTTCTCTCTAAGTACACCAACAGAATTCTCATCTTCTCAAAAGCTATGCAGACCCCATTATATCCCATTGTGAGCCATATTTGCTTTAATATATACACCTGAGATTTTAAGAATCTTTTGAGGTATTCACGAGCACATTACTCTTCAGAGGAAACAACCATCTCTATGTCTAGAACTGTACAGTTGAATGTGGGAGAGACCCCAAATCTACAGTAGTTATGGGCAGAAACAGACCCCCCACTCCCAGGAAGGAACTTTGTGATACACAAATTGGCAGGGTTTAAAACTTTCCTTATGTGTTAGAAGAACAGTAAAGTAAGAATTGCCCATAATCTTAACTTAAAGAGAAAATAATTGTTAATATGACAATGTTAATCATTTCTGGTCATTTTAGAAAAACACTTCTACAACCACAGCTTATAACTACCTCTCTCCAAACGTGCCCAAGTTGATTTTACATGCTGAGAAGAAAAGCAAAAGCCCCGAGCAGTAAATAGTGTTAGATGTTGGAAGTAAAGCAGTGTCAGAGGGAGGTGAGGGTTTTAATTCTTTCCTGAAGTGAGGATACAGCAAGGCTCACGTGGCCCATTGAGGAGGCTTTGATTTCACATACTGAGGGCTCAAATGGTAGCTTCCCATGCCCTGCCTGGCCTTGCCTTAGACAGAGAGCCCAGTTCATTTAACTGATGTTTAGAAGTTTTTAGAGCACCCAAAAGCATCCTGAGGATGAAATATTGTACATTTATCCGTGGCTGGAGGAAGTAGGCCTTTTGGAAGTAATCATGAATTAAATTTCATGAAATGCTGTTTCATTGTAAAGGGAAATAGACAAATTCATCTCCAAGGGCATGCCAGACAGAGGTTTTCCATTGCATATGAGAAAACACAGATTGCCTGACTGCAGCTGAAATCTTTGAAATATATAGCAAAGCACATGCAATACAAAATGAATTCTTCCAGTCTTGTTGGATAAAGGACATTCCATTTCAGGCAAAGGTCAGTTCAGAAGTGAAGTATGAAATACTATAAAACATACACTGTATAAAGTTAAAATGAGACAGTGAACAGGCCAATTCCTTTATCTAGTTTAATTGCTCTTGTCTAGACAGTTCTGAACTCTACAGGGCAGCCATTACACATCTATTGTGGATCTGTTTGTGTCACTGCTTGGTTAGAAAATAAACTTCTTGTAGGAGGTGAGTCTTCTGAGACATGTGTGTGTTGTTTTCTAAGGTAGCACACAGTTCCCAACAGAGTTCACGTATCTTGTAAAGCTGTGACAACCACTAATAGGTTATATCAGGGCATAAAATTTGCTACTGTTCTTGGGTTTTCTAAAATATTTTTCTCTTCAACATTTTTTCAACTGATTTTTTTATTTTAAGCCACTTGAAGAGATTAAGAATCATATATAAGTTGTAAGAAACATTTTATTAAAAAAAGAAAATCGGGCCCATAGACATAGGAAAGGATGTTCAACATCACTAGCCATCAACTGCATCACTTGCATCAGTGGGACGAAAATTAAAACCACAATGACATACCACCTGATACCACCTCACACCAGTCAGAAACAAATCAACAAACGGCAAGTGCTGGTGAGGTTGTAGAGAAAAGGGAACCCTAGTGCACTGTTGGTGGAAATGCAGACTGCTACAGCCACTGTAGAAAACAGTATGGAATTTCCTCAAAAACCTAAAAATGGAACTCCTTTTTGACCCAGCAATTCCATTGTTAGAATTATACCCTAAGAATCCTGAAACACTCATTCAAAAGAACCTATGAACCCCAATATCCATAGCAGCATTCCATTTACAATAGCTAAGTGCTGGAAACAGCCTAAGTGCTCATTAGTAAATGAGTGGATCAAAAAACCATGGTACATTTACACAATGGAATACTACACAGCAGAAAGAAGGAACTCCTACCTTTAGCAAAATCATGGATAGAACTGGAGAGCATTATGCTAAGTGAAATATGCCAGGTGGCAAAAGACTAATACCATATGATCTCACTTATAACAGGAACCTAATGAACAAAACAAACAAGTAGGCAGTATAGAACCAGAGGCCCAGAAACAAGGAACAAATTGAGAGGGACCAGAAGGGAGAGAAGATAATGGGGGAAATGGGGGAAATGGGGGAAAGAAGAGAAAGGGACTAATTAAAGAATGAGTATAAATGACCAATGGGCGGGGATAACAGGGTGGAGACTGACTGTGGTGGAGTGGGGAGAGCAGGGTGGAGCAACAGGGGAAAGTTGGGACAACTGTAACAGAACAATAAACAAATAAATAAATAAATAACAAATAAACAAATTCTAAAATGAGAAAAAAAATTGAGGAAAATGCACCCATTTAGAATTTATCTGTGAAAACTAGATATATAAAGGCTCTTTCCTTATACTACTTTGTCATAGAGACATTTCAGAAGCATTAAAATAAAGATCATTCCATAATTACATTCTTTTTGAATTCACCATACCATTGCCAGTAACACTGACAATTGTCTTAGACATTTTAAAATTTGTACTTTTAGGCATTGTCCCTCATAGAAAACGAAGAATAATTTAATAAATATATCCTATAACATTTTGAAGCACTCATCAGCCAAACAAGGTAAAGCATTAATGCATGAAGGTAATACACATACAATCATTGGGAAATCCCTCTTTTGGGAAGGAGATCATGTTTCCATTGGGATTCTTCAAAGTTCCTCTTTTGAATTTCTGGCATATTAAATACCAGTTTATGAAAATCAGCATGTTATAACTTCAGAGACCAGTCAGTGCAAAATCTGAAGACCATCATACAAAACAGGACATGTATTGAAGAATCTTCAAACTTGTGATCCCACCTAAAGGTCCTAGAGATGTTCCTACATATGTTCTCTAGAAGAATGCATATGTTCTTAATTGCAGCAATGTTTGTAATAGGAAAGATTGGGAATAATTTCAATGATAATAAATAGAAGAATGCTTAACAGATGTTACAATATATTAGAAAAGTCATTGAAATGGCCATGTAAAAATCCAAGTTTAAGTTCTATATTCCAACACGGAAAAACTGTAACATACAATAAAATGAAATAACTATATGAAACAATTCATACACACTCACACCATTATTATATGTATATATAGAGAGAGCTATGTATGAATCACCCCTTTGTATTCTTCCCAGTTGAAAGCTTCCATTACAGAGTATAACTTTCTCACACAATATATTTCTCCTATTTCAGGAGGCCAGGGTCATTCTCTATTTCTTAAGAACCTATAAAACATCCTAGATAAATAGAAGAGAGGTAAGAGAATATAGCCTACTCTTTCTGTTCTATAAAAATCAGTGTAACTTACGGTTTTTATGCATAGGTATTGGTTATTGGAAAATTTCAGAATTAACATATGTTGGTAGGTGATAAGAAGGCTGGGATGGTTGAAGACTTGGCTTAACAGGCAATAAATATTGTAAGTCTTAAATTTCAAAAACAAGATAAGAGCCCTGGAAATGGAAGTACCCTTCCTACCTCCTTTGTTAATATTTATTAAGTATTTTACATGATACTTTGCCCTTAATAGGCACTAAATAAACATTTTTTGACTTAATGAATGGTGCTGGTAGGTTGCTTTAAGGTGTGAATTACTAAGCTGGGATAAAGTGAGGACTGTGCAGAACTGAGATTCGACTGGAGAAACCACTATGATCATCTCTAAGGGCTTCTATGAAGTCTCTGTAAAAGTTCCCCACCCTTGTCAGGCTTAGAACAGGGTGGCATCCTAAGACCCAGACCAGATTCCATGCTTTTCATCTTTATTGCTTTACACCACAACTACAGTTCCCAATACTGCTACCCTACAAATTGAAATGATTTTACTGATAAAATATTTCCTCTCCATGATTTAGTTCAGCTTCAGGCTACAAAAATTCAGAGAAGTCACTAAGACATGGCCAGGCAGCAATAAAATGAGCTTCTATGGATCAAAGAACACACTTAGAATCATCCTGTGAGACCTTTACTGAATAGTCTCCAAGGTACTGAGTCAGAATTGGGGTTAGGTATCAGGGGGAAATATGACAATGGAGATAACATGGCTCCCAAAAGAAGCATTTAAGAAAAGCAAATTCTGGACTTCTGCCAAGATGGAGGAGTAGGTGGAAACACTGTGCCTTCTCCCACAACCAAGTTTGAATACAACAAAGGTTTAGTAAACAAAGACACAACCAAAGAACAGAAAATTGAACTATATGGAAGTCCAACAACAACGAACCATTTAACCGGGACCAGTAAGAGGGGCGGAGCCACCAGCGGAGTGGGGTTGGGCAGGAAAGATCCCCCGACCCAGGTGCACAGGCAACTGGGGTAGTGGTGTGGACCCAGTGAGGGTAAGGGGCAGGCTGACTGCAGTCAAACATTTGGGTGCAGATAAACCAGCAGAGGAGTGAGCAGTGGGACAGACCAAGCAGGCCCCGACAGCAGGAAAGGGCAGAGGGGACTGCCATTGCTTTCCTTTGATCCTGCCCCCACATACAGCGTCACAACCCAGGGACTGAGTTGCCCCACCCTAGTGAACACCTAGGGCTCCGCTCCTCATACATAACAGGCAGAAAGAGTCCAAAATACAGCTCAAGAAGAACTCAAAGCCCCACGGCCAATAACTAAGCAACCAAGAAATAGCCAGCCTCTCAGATGCACAGTTCAAAATACTGGTGATCAGGATGCTCACAGAACTGGTTGATTATAGACACAAATTAGAGGAACATATGAAGGCTAAACTGATTGAAATGAAGGGAAATGCACAGGAAACCAATAGTGATGGAAAGGAAACTGGGACTCAAATCAATGGAATGAACCAGAAGGAAGAACAAAGCATCCCACCAGAAAGGACTGAAGAAATGAGAATTCAAAAAAATGAGGAGAGGCTTAGGAACCTCCAGGACATCTTTAAACGTTCCAACATCCGAATTATAGGGGTACCAGAAGGGGAAAAGAAACAGTCATGAGTGGAAAACATATTTGAACAAATAATAAAGGAGAACTTCCCCAGTCTGGCAAAGGAAATAGACTTCCAGGAAATCCAGGAAGCTCAGAGAGTGCCAAAGAAGGTGGACCCAAGAAGGAACACACCAAGGCACATCATAATTACATTAGCTAAGATAAAAATGAAGGAGGGAATCCTAGAAGCAGCAAGAGATAAGGGGACAGTTACCTACAAAGGAGTTCCCATCAGACTGTCAATGGATTTCTCAAAGGAGACCTTACAGGCAAGAAGGGGCTGGAAAGAAGTATTCCAAGTCATGAAATCCAAAGACCTACAGCCAAGATTGCTTTATCCAGCAAAACTTTCATTTAGAATGGAAGGAAAGATAAAGTGCTTCTCAGATAAGATCAAATTCAAGGAGTTCATCATCACCAAGCCCTTATTATATGAAATGTTAAAGGGACTTATCTAAGAAAAAGAAGATAAAAAATATTAACAGTGAAAGGACAGCAAACTCACAGTTATTAATAACCATACCTAAAACAAAAGCAAACCAAGAGGACAGCTAGATCAGGAGCAGAACCATAGAAATGAAGAACACATGGAGGGTTAGCAACAGGGAAGTGGGAGGAGGAGAAGGGGGGAGAAGGTACAGAGAATAAGTAGCATAGACAGTAGGCAGAAAATAGACGGGGGGAGGGCAAGAATAGTAGGGGAAATATAGAATCTAAAGAAGTTGAGACACGTGGTCATAAACTAAAGTGGAGGGGGATGGTGGGGCAGGGGGTGCGCAGGGTGGAGGGGAATGAAGGGGGCAATAGAACAACTGTAATGGTATAATCAATAAAATATATTAAAAAATTAAAATTAACATTAAAAAAAAGAAAAGCAAATTCTGGAATTCCAGAATTTTAGGCAAGTTTTAAATCTAGAGAGGGAAATCTATAAGGTGGTAATAGTGTATCCCCATATATGTAATGAGAAGAGTAATAAGAACCTAAATGTATAATGATAGATTTGTGCCCTGCCCCCAAGGAGCAGGAGAGGTGAAGGGGAAATTGTGTGGAGCTTTTGAAAGAACTTATTCATTGAATAGTTTGTAAATCTCATTGATCTCTTTCATTGATTTCCAAAATGATTTAGTCAAAGGAATTGTACTAATTTTTCAAAGCAAATGAGAAACAAATTGAAGTACCAATTTTCTACTCCTACTCAGAAGGCATTTTCCATGGGAGTGTATCATAAATAAGGGAAATGTAAAAGGCTATATTTTTTTGTAATTGATGTTACTTTTAAGTGTCTGATGTGATATGGCCTCCCAGCTAAGGACAAAGCTACTGAAATGCATACCTCCTTCCTAAAAAGAGCTTTGCATTAATACTTTTAGATATGATCACTGATGCATATAACATAAGAATGTTAAAGTAAAAAATTAAACATTAGGGGCCATTGGAATATCAGAATTGAAATAGAATTATTAACTTAAAAGGCAGACCATCGCATCTCATTCAATTGTTAAATTTGGGTAACAAATATAAATTTGAGCACCCTAGTAAGCCAAAACAAAAAGTAAAATAGACTCAGAGCACCCATATGACGAGAATAAATTAATTCACAGGGAAAGAATAGCATGAGATCATGAAGAAATACTTTTTATGTATTTTCATAAAAAGGACACTAATATAGCCCAAGTAAGATGATTTGTAAGGCTCTGAGCTTCCAATTTAATAGACACACAGACATACACACCCATACATACACATATTTTGGGTTTTAGAAAAATGGGAAATATTTTGAGTCTGTATTCTCTGACAAGATATGAGATACAGGTATCTAATGTTATCAGTTGAAGGAAGAGCTATAAGTTTGGATTTCCAGCACATAGAAAATGGCATATGGTTGGCATCTTCTTATGAAAATGTGTTCATACATGTGCAAGAAAATGCACATGTTCTATTCCACGAGGTGTGGTGCACAGACACCTGCAGAGCGGCCGGGTTTGTCCTTTGAAGAAGTTCTGGTCTCCTTGCACCCAGACGAATGAGGCTCAGGACTGCCCACCACAGAGCATGGCCAAAATAATGTTAACGTGGAGGAGTTTCAGTATGGCCATTAACATTTCCTACCACTGCCTTAATACATTTTTAATAAAATCCATACAAGATCCCATTTTTATGCAAAGTAGCTTCTTGGAGAATTCTTCAAGATGAGTTAGTTATAAAGTGTGTTGCTGAATGACTGAATGACTTGGCCCGCTCTGCCAGAGTATTGCATGTAAGTTACTTACGTGATGAAGCATAACTGTCAAAATGATGCTTTTGGATTAGTATAGTTGATCCCAAGCCAAAATGTTGACATTAATTAAATAGCAATCAATTTTCTACTTAGGTGGCTCCTAGTCAATGACAATATGCCATATTTTTCTGGGTATAATGTGCACCCATGTGTTTTGCCCAAGCTTTAAAGAAAAAATCTACGGTTTTAATTTTTTTCATTTGATGATAATTTAATATAGTAATTAAATGAAACTAAATATATTAAATCCAGAGAGTTCTGGCCAAGATGGAGGCATAGGTAGAAGCCCTTCACTTCGTCACACAACCAAAAGGAGGATAAGGACCAATCTAAAAATAATTAACAACCAGAAGTGCCAGAAAATCAAATTGTATGGAACTCTGACAATGAAGAAACTAAAGAAACAGTCAACCAGACCAGTAGGAAGGAGTTGGGCAGCCAGATGGGTGCAGCCAAATGGGTGGAGAAGACTGGCAACAAGACAATGGACTGCAAGGTGGGGCTGGCTGAGAGAAGTGGCAAGGCTGTGGACCCTGAATAGAAACTGAGACTCAGAGCTGATGATAGACCACAGCAGGGGTTGCCGCAGTGGGAGAAACTCCCAGTCTCACATGGGAAAGTCCATTGGAAAGTGGGCTAGAGGCAAACAGGGGAGCTGCATTTTTTCCTCTCTGGGCCCTCCCCTACAGGCAGCACTGCAGGGCAGCAAGAAGGTTGCTCTGCCCTGGTGAATTCCTAAGGCCCAGCCCCCTTACAACTTAACAGGTGCAACAAGACAAAGAAATATGGCCAAAATGAAAGAACAGAGCAACACTCCAGAAAGAGAGCTAAATGATGAGGAGATAGCCAACCTACATGATGGAGAGTTCAAAGCCCTGGTAATTAAAATGCTCACAGATCTGATTGAGCTTGGTCACAAAATGAAAGAGCAAATGAAAGATACCTAAAGTGAAATAAAGTAAAATAGTCAGGGAACCAACAGTGAAGGGAAGGAAACCAAGAAACAAATCAACAATTTGGAATAAAAGGAAGAAATAAACATCCAACAGGAACAGAATGAAGAAACAATAATTCAAAAAAATTAAGAGAGGCTTAGGAACCTCTGGGACAACTTTAAACATTCCAACATCTGAATCATGGGGATGCCAGAAGGAGAAGAACAACAGCAAGAAATTATAAACATATTTGAAAAAATAATGAAGGGAAACTTCCCCAATCTGATGAAGGAAATAGACTTCCAAGAAGTCCAGGAAGCACAGATAGTCCCAAAGAATTTGGACCCGAACAGGAACATACCAGGGCATATAATAATTACATTACCCAAGATTAAAGATAAAGAGAGAATCTAAAAAGCAGCAAGAGGAAAGGAAAGAGTTACCTACAAAGTAGTGCCCATGGGCTATCAGCTGATTTCTCAAGAGAAACCTTGCTGGAAAGAAGTATTTGAATTCATGAAAGACAAAGACCTACATCCAAGAATACTCTGTCTAGCAAAGCTTTCATTTACAATGGAAGGTCAGATAAGGTCAAGTTAAAGGAGTTCATTGACAGCAAGATGAAATGTTATATGAAATTTATTATATGAAATGTTAAAGGGACTTATCTAAGAAATTGAAGAAGATCAAATCTATGAACAGTAAAATGACAACAAACTCACAACTATCAACAAATGAACCTAAAAAAAGAAAAACAATAAAAACAAAAGCTAAGCAAACAACTAGAATAGGAACAGAATCAAAGAAATGGACATCACATGGAGGGTTTTCAAGGGGGTTGGAGAAGAGAGGGATGGGGGGAAGGTACAAGGAATAAGAAGCATAATTGGTAGGCATAAAATAGATGGGGAGAGGTTAAGAATAGTATAGGAAACAGAACTCAAAGAACTTATATGTACAACCCATGGACATGAACTAAGGTGGAGGGGGATGCTGGAGGGTTGGGGGTTGCAGGACAGAGGGAGAATAAAGGGGGAAAAACTGGGACAACTGTATTAGCATAATCAATAAAATATACTTAAAAACATATTAAATCCAAAAACATAATTGCATAACCTTTTAAAATTCTTGTTCTGTTACAGTTGCCCCCATTTTTACCCATTACTGTCCCCTGCCCTACCCAAAACAATTTTTGTATTTATTTAGATTTAGATTTTTTATTATAAAAGAATTTTAGCATTTATTTTTAATATATTATTGTACAAGAACTTTTATGTAACAAATAATTACAAAACACAAGAACAGATACAAGGTAGTTTGGGTAATACCCATGTATAATGCAAATCCTCACTTTTCCCTAAAAAATCTGGGCAAAAAGTACACATTATATATGGCAAAATATGGTAACATACTAAGTAGGGATGATCATCTTTCTATTCACCATAGCAGAAAAGTATTCACCTGAGTAATTTAGAAATACTTCAAGTTAATAAGTTGCAGGTTAATAAGAAGGAGGCCTTAATCCATTCATGTTTCATAATGATTAGAATAATTACCTTATCTCAAACAATTTTGATGACCCTTATCTTCTTTGACATATTAAGTAGTGGATTCTATGAAACATTAGTGACCTGGGATCTATATTAAGCTCCTATAACTTAGGAGAATTATAGGAGCTTATAATTGTCCTAAGAATGTGGGAAAGGAGAACATTGAAGTTCATGCTCAGTATCTCTTTCCACCTCACTTCTCACAAAGAGGGGAAAACATGAAAGTGATTGGTCAGATTGGACCCTTATTGGGCCACATGGTGAGCAGGAGAGGTCAGAGTGCGTTAGAAGATAAAGCACACTAGTAGTTCTTCGAAATTCTTCCTATCTTTACCCAGTTGCAGAGAAGATAAGAGATCCAGAATCTAATCCTCAGATCATGACCACTCATTTCTCCCGCTTGCCTTTTCCTCATCCTTTGCAGTCAAAATGTATTTTCACCCACAGGGAAATTCAGCATTCTTTTTCATATACTCTAGCCTACTCTTTCACTCTAACTCTAGCCTCTTGTTGTGGGCTTAGAGTTTTGTCTGAGAGAGATGAAGAGCCCCTACCCCCATCCTCTGGGTTACCCTGGTCTTCCAATCCACAGGACCGAAGTTTCAGTGAGAACATTTCAATTTGACATTGTTCTATGTATACATGTACACATATATATATGTGTATGTGTGTACATATGTGTATGTATATGTGTATGTGTGTGTGTTGGAGTAAGGAGAGGTGGTAGTGGTGTAAGGTCAGAATGCTTGGGTCCACTGGACAAATATTATTAATGACATTAAAAACTCACTCTAATTACCGACATTTGGCATAATTTTGACAAATGTGAGGCAGAGACTGGTCTTTGTTACACACCCACAGAAAACCACAACACATCATTACATCATACACTGAAGCTGAGAATGGAGTGCTTAGTCAATAGAATGTTCCTATCCACAGAATAAAATACAAAGAAAATATAAATAAAAACTGTTAATGTTTGTAAGTTTTCAGTAAGTCTCGCTGAAAGGGAATCTAAAAAATAGCAAGCTGACATAACCAATACCTTGTCTTGTAGACAAGAATATCCAGACTGTTTTGAAGTAGATACTTAAGTACAGGGGACTTGCCCACGATAAACCTCCATTAAAGAAATAGAGGCATGGCATTGGCACAGAGAAAGATGAATAGGCCATTGAAACCAAACAGAGAACTTATAAACAGACTCATGTATGTATGGAACCTCTGAGAGTGTGTGAATGGGATTTTGTGTGTGTGTGTGTGGTTTTATACTACCTAGATTATGCATGTATATTTAAAAATTGGTATTATACTCAACAATAAAAAGTTACTAACAATGGATATTTGCAACAACATGAATAAATCTAAAAAATCACTATGGTGAGAGAACACAAGCAAAATAGTGTATACCATATGATTCCCTTTATATAAAATTCTATAGTATATAAATTCATCAATAGTGACAGAAAGAAGGTAAGCCACTGCTTGGAATTAGGTGGGGAATGAGATGGACTACAAATGAGCACAAGAAAATGTTTTGGGTTAAATGTTCATTATCTCAATTATGGTACTGGTTTCTCAGTGAATACAAAAATGTTTAACCCAGCCAACTTGTACATTTTCAATATGTGCAATGCATTACACTCCAATTATACCTCAATATTTTTAAAGGAAACAAGGTCATAGAGAAGGGGTTCAAAATATAATAAGGGATAACAATAAAATAATAAAATTCTGCCATCAAAAAAGAGATAATAGTTATTCTTAGCTTATTGGCTAAGGTAGGTTACAAAGAATAAGTAGAAATTCTGAATCTTAAGTAAGAGGAATTACTCTTCTATAACAAGAGAAAAGAAGAATACTACGAGTGTACACAGCAATAGATCTGCAAGTTTGTTAGTTGAAATAAGGCAGCACTCTCATCAGATCACTTCTACTTGTTCTGAAGTAAATGGCAAGGTTGCTGCTCACAGATGGGAAGAGCCGAAGAGGAGTTAGAAAAGCAAAAACAACAGAGAAGGCATCTCAGTTCTTACTGCTGTATAACAAATCAAACTTAGTGGCAAAAATAATAACCATTTTATTCTCCTCAAGAGTTCTATGTGTCAAGAATTTGGAGAAGGCATAACAGAATGGCTTATTTCTACTCCAAAATGTCTCTCGGACCTCAGCTAAGAAGATGTGAAGGCAGGAGGTAACTGAATGCATGCAGGTTCACTTTCTCACGCGTCTGGAAACTGATAGTGGGTTAGGATCTCAGCTAGGGCAGTTGGCTGGAACGTCTCCACATATTCTAGAGGCTTTCAAGAAGTATGTGCGGGCTTCCTCACAACACTGTATCTAGTATAGATCAGAAGAGAGCCTCTAGGGGAACCCAGTGTAAACTGAATTGTGTTCTATAACCTACTTAAAAGCCACTGCTTTAAGAACATGCCTGCCTAGATCCAAAGACAGGAAACAAAACTCACCTTTCTAATGGAAGGAATAACAAATCCACACTGAGAACTGCAAGTGGGATATTAATGTGGCCATCTTTGGAAAAACACAACTGGCTACGGAAAGTTTGGGGGAGTCGTTTACATTGGTGAGTGTGTGGATCAGAGAAATGGTGCCAGAAAGCATGTCAGACCCACCTGAGGTTGGTAATATTTAATATACAGAACTATCTTCTCTCTTTGTGCCCTTCTCTGGCCATTCTCAGTTGCTATGGAGCAAACACCAAGGAAGCAAAGAGCAGGCTCATCGGGAGCGAGGGTTTGCCAGATGCAAAAGGCAGAAGAGAGAGTTTAGGTTATTAGCTTAGCATGTTTGAATCATACGATTAAATTGGATAGGAAGGAATTTTTTTAAAATAGAGGATTAGTAGATCATGGGACAATATAGGTTACTTATTCTTAATTCTGCTTATTCTTAACAGTTGGCAAAGTTAACAAGAAACAAACACATTGGGAAGAATCAGAGCAAGTAGAGAAAGTGGGCAAGGGCACAGAGCCAGAAGCCAGAATACCAGGGTGAGTATCTGACCTTTACTACTTACTTGCTTTGTAAGTTTAAATGCGGTGTACTTTCTGTGACTCAGTTTCCTCATCTGTAAAATGAGACAATAGCACCTTCCTCATGGGATCATTAGGAACATTTAGTTGATTATTATACGTACGGCACTTCAAACAGTGTGGCTGGCAGCAAATAAGCACTAAACCACTGCTATTATTATTAAAAAGGCCCAAGTAATCCTTGGCATAAAAAGTCTTTATTAGATGCTTTATTTAAGCACAGTTTTAACCTTGGCTATACAGCTTGTGCTTAACAAAAAAAGAAGCTAGTTTATTCACAATTTACAGGCTCCTTGCGTTACTAAACTGAAATATGTAAATCTCAAATGCCACCCACAATCTCAAGAACTCAATTGCAGTCACGATATTCCAGTTTTCATTGTCACATCCTGACCTTTACTGTATGCTGTGCTTCATTTTCCTTGGAGGTACTAATATTGCTGGCTAACTTTAATTTAGTACAATTCCAAGGTTGCTGATTCTATCTCATTCACTTCACCTAAACACAATGTCCAGAATGAGTTTAGTTTCCAACAGTGCAGTCTACCCACATCAGCATACATGTGGGAGGATAGTTAGTTTAGTTCATCAATAATTTTTGGATGAGAATGACTCCAGAATTTAGTCTTAATGTTAAAATGGAAACATAAATTTAAATTATTTATGACTGAGATAAAAATAGATCATCTTAATCCAGTTAGAGTCTACAGCAGTTCTTACTACCATATGATATAAATACTTATCTTAATTTTAGGTTCACCCTGGTCCCAAGGACATACATTAAAACCAGATTTCCTGACTAATACTGATTCTGGGGCCACTAATTTTTCTAAATATATTATAATTTCAAATTGGCTTTATTACGCTGCATGTCACAGGAAAGTAATGCCCAAGTATCCTTCTGAATACTTTTGTAATCTTTCCTGTAAGACACAGTGCAATTCACTGGAAATGGCAAAGCACTCATTCTGAGCATCAGGTTCATTACATGAATTTCAAAATAAGACAGACATCACCCAACACTGAATAATGAAATGCCTTCTTCTGTCAATATTCTGCATCATGACGGAGATACAGCATATGGAAAGGAGGCAGAAAAAATGGCTTACTTATTTAAATGCAGCAGCAGAATGATGCCATATCTTCTGATCATTCCATTAACAACAGCAATTTACTGACCACTTCCCTATGTTAAGTATTTCATAAAGCACTTAGGCCTCTTCACCTGTGATCTTCACAGACATCCTGCAGCCATGCTCACCTGTGCGAATGAGAGGACACACATCCCCTGCCCCCAAGTTACCAGGAGATGTGCTTTAGGACCTGAGAGGGCAAGAGGAAAGACTCCCTAACAGCCTGATTGAAGGGGAGAGGATGGCAAAAGCAGTAAACAGTGAAGTCTACACAAAATGGACGTGAAAATAATGTGAAAAAATATGCCTGAGAGCAAAATATTTCTACTACCAGATGTAGGAAAATCTGATCAATTATTATAACATATCTAAAGAAACTCTATGACAATCAGAAGAGGTGGTATAGAGATGTTGCTTAAAGGAGCCAGAAAAGTAGAGCTAGAGGGTGCAGCCTGGATTAGGAAACATCTTAGTCAACATGCAACCCCAAAAAAACAACTTTTACATGTCTCCAACTACATAATGCTGAGTTGCACACTGCACCTGGATGACAGTAATATTTCTCACTGAAAATGAGCAAATTGGCATTTCCACCATTGCTGGAAACACAGGTACTTGCAATATGCTGGCAAAATCAGATGTCTGAGGCTATGGGATGGGTAACAAAATCAATCAGAGGTCCTGTCCGCCACCCAGCTGACTGCCTAGTGCCAGCCACATGCCATTGCACCTTCCTATCTCCTCAGAACTGTAGAATAGCTTCAACCCAACCTCCCAAAAGGAAAGCTATCTTAGAAGATCTGAAAGCCAAATTTTTGTGGTCACTGAAATCTCCTTTGCGGGGGTCCTATTTCCCTGCATATCCCATAATGCTGGTATTTCTCAGTCTCCCCTTTGTTCTTTGTTCTTCTCACTCCTCACTCTCTGCCACCTCATCCACTCCCATGACTCAGTGAATTTGGTATCATTCAGGACTCTAAACCAAAACAACAGTACACTCAAGTTGGGGCAGGTCATAAAGGGTTTCTCTAAAAAGAAGCTATTCACCTAGAAGTAGACAGGATGAGGGGAAACTTCCCATGATAGTGCAGTAAACTGGGGCCAAGGCAAATAAGGAGCTATTACCATCCCTACACACAAAAGAATTAGGACGGCGTATGATAACTGGAACTTCGAGAGGTTGTGTAGAGAAGGTCACCTCGAGAGGCACAGTGACCTTTTACTGAAGGACATGACCATACCTAAGCAATCTCCAAGGGAGGAAGACAGATGCATTTGAACCCACTCCTTCACTGACTGCCTTTCAAGGGTGGCTGGGAGAAATTCTCCATGAATTTTTCACATCTCTGCATACCTTGAGAGTTGAGGTACTGACTTTCTTTGCTCTGAACTATCTTTTCAAGGACATTGGTATAGCACACAGTCTTGGAAGACATGGATAGTGTTCCCCTCCAGAGCCAAAGGCAGGCATGCTTACTGCCCATCATAAAAGATTCAGGTTCCCATGCCCTAGCTGGTGCAGCTCAGTGGATTGAGTGCCGTCCTACAAAGCAAAGGGTCACTGGTTTGATTTCTAGTCCGGGCATGGGCACATCATTTATCTGTGCCTAGGTTGTAGGCCAGCTTCCCAGTAGGGGATGTACAAGAGGCAACCACACACTGATGTTTCTCTGCTTCTATTTCTCCCCCCCCTTCTCTTCTCTCTAATAAATAAATTAAATATTTAAAAAAGATTCAGATTCCCAAAGCTCAAGAGTTTTCTCCTGTGCAGGTATCACCTGGTCTTCCCCACATTATTATTCTGGGACATTAAGGGTTGGAGAACATACACAAGAAAATGCTGATACTCTAGTTATTTCTATTGCTGTAAATTATACAGGGTTGGGTTTGTTTTTGTTTTTTTTTTGTCTCTGACCAGGAGTCCCATGCCTTGTGTTAGCTTCTGTGATGAGCTGTTTGTTTAAAAGAACAGTAAAAACTCAGACCCTTCACAGTTCTTGACAGGGGTCCTTATTGGCAAAATCTAATCTGAAGTCAGAGGGCAGAAAGACCTGTTGATTAATCCATAGACACAGCCCCCTGAAGTGAGAACAGGGTTGAAAAGGGTGAGAAAGGCGTCTGCAAAAGCAAGTGAAATATATCTGCCACATCATCTTGTTATGGGCTGTCAAATCTACATTTCCAGGCTTTATTGAGTATAACCTGAACTTCTGACTCATACATCTAATTACCTACTGGCTGTCTCATGAGTGTCTCAAACTCCCAAGGTTTCCAATTTCAGGAAATGACACTACCACGTATCTGTACAGCTGCTTAACCTGTGTTGCTTACTTGAGAGTTTGTTTGGACGTTCTAGCAGGGGAGCGCAGCTACTCAAATACCCTTGACCAACACCTTCCTTTCCTAGTTGGGAAGGTCATCCTCTTCGATCAAGCATGCAGCTTCCAGAGGGACGCACATGGATCAGTGAGGGAGGAAGGAGACAGAGCAGCCTAGCCAGCCATATCAGCCGAATCAACCCTGGCAGTCAATGGGGTGACAGATGTCGCAGCCAGATTGCCCCAACATCCTATTTTTGACTCAGCCTCCCCACTTCCAAAATCTCACCTTGTCAGTACTAAGTTACCTCTAGTTTACTTATTTCTCTTAACCTATTATCACCAGCCTCATTCAGGCCAATGCCATCTCTCTTTTTGATTACTATATCTTTTTGTTATATTTTTTGCCTCATCCTATCTCCTTGACCTCTCTCAACACTTTATCCACATTGATGTTTTTTCAGTTCCTCCTACTACTTATGCTCCTTCCCATCACATGTCCTTTATACACACTTTCCTCTCTTTCATAAACATGTTTTTTCTCTTCTTTGTATGTATAACTCCTATTCACCCTTCATATCTCTTATCAAATCTGAAGGTACCTCCCTTGACCCCTCAAGCTACACATATGCCGTGTCTTTATCACCACACTATTCTCTCTACGACAGCAAGAACCAATTTGTTCTTGTTCATCATGATAGTTCTGGTTCTGAGTACAATGCCTGCCACAGAGCAGACTCTCATAGACATGTGTGAGTAAAATAAAATATGACATGCACAGTCAAGTAAAACACCCTTCAAATATGCCTATTGTGTAGATACACACTAGACCAATAAAAATTATATATGTGAATTAATTCACCTACACATAGTGTTGGATTGGAAGGCTTTAAAAAACTGTTTGGGGATTTGGGGCAAAATGAAAAAATTACCAAAGAATTTTTTTAAGTGTTCATTGTGCTGAAATGAAAATTTACTGCCTACTTTCATGACCTTTGTAGGATTTGCTTGAATCCCAAAACATCACTTAAAAAAAGTAAGTGACATTTTCCCTATAGTAACTTGAATCTAAATCAATGTAGCAGAAACAAATGATAATTGAAACTATAGCATTTTCACTCTTATTCCAAAGCATTTATTCTCATCCATAACATCTGAGATTTGACTTTCTGGTTTTAATATCCTTTTTATATTTAAGAAGAAATTAATAAGATAAAGACCAAAGATTAGATCCTCATGAGTAACAACAACATCATTTATCTGTCACTATTTTACTGCTGAGAACAAAAACAGCTTAATATCCTCATTCTTACTTATGAAGCTACAGTAACATGGTGTGAACACAAATATGAGTAGTTTTGTTTCCTCTTTTAACTAAGAAATGGGCTAGAGGACACATTCATTATTACATAGTGCAGAGATGTTTTCCTGACAATCCCACCAATTCCAGAGCAAAATATATTGGAAATGCATCGCTCTACCTGCCTCCAGGCTCTAAGTTCCGCATTAGCAGGAGCTGAGCTGGTGACTCTAGAACAACGTTACCAGCAGTTGAAAAGTTTAAAAACTTCTATTAAGCTTTTTATTTTGAGGAAAAACTGTCCCTATATCATCACATAATCAGTTTGATTGGGCTGTTCATTGAACTGACCCTTTTTTTCCAAAACTCATCTCACTCCACATTCTTTTTGCTGCAGCTGAAACTGTTGTCCATAATAAGAGCAGATAAGCAGCTCCAAACCCACAACTGGCTTTCCTGACTCTTCTCATCACAACTCCTTTACTGCCCCGCACAGCCCGGGAAGGGGACCTGGAGTGAAAGTACAGTAGGTGTTCTCAAATTCTATTTGTGTTGTTGCAAACAGTGGTATTTTTTTCATCTTTTCTTGTGGCTGAATAGTGCTCCATTGTATATAAGTCATCAAAAAAAGCTGAGAACCATATGATTTCACTCATACATGGAATATAAAACTGAAGTTCACAGACACAGACAACAGTATGGTGGTTATCAGTGGGAAGGAGGGTGGGGTCGCAACGGATAAAGGAAGCCAAACATGTAGTACTAGGAGGTGACGTGACTCTGGGTGGTGGACACCCAATGCAATGCACAGACCATGCACCAAAGGAATCTACACTTGAACTCTGTATCTTATCAACCAGTGTCACCCCAATAAAGGTAATATTAAAAAATAAAATAACATAAAAACACATTCCATGAAACTACGGGAATGGGTGGTAGCTGAGTTTCATCTCTGACCTACAGACATTTAATCTTTCTTTAACTCAGTTTCAAAAATTAAAAAGTAAGTGATAGGATTAACTCCAAGGCCCTTTAAGCCCTGTGATTTTTAGTGCCAGAGAGATTTGAAAACTTCCTTTCTCAACTGTACTCAGACAAAACATATAAACATCATTGTACACCTGAAAATTTCTCATTGATATTTGGCTTTCAAAAATAATGATAACAGTAACTTTTTGCAACAAACTAATCTGTAGAAATCAATAAAAATATTTTTAGTTTTATACTTCTGATAGCCATTACTAAGTACACAGGAAAAAAGCAAACAAATTCTAATTCTAAAATGTTCATAAACATACCCTGGCTGGTGTAGCTCAGTGGATTGAGCGCGGGCCTGCGAACCGCACAATCGCGGTTTGATTCCCAGTCGGGGCACATGCCTGGGTTGCGGGCCAGTTCCCAGCGGGGGACGCATGGGTGGCAACCATACATTGATACTTCACTCCTTCCCTCCCCCTCTAAAGATAAATAAAAATAAAATATTAAAAAATGTTCATAAACATTAATTTACAGAATCTGAATATGATTGATTTTGTTCTTACTTGAGTAAATTTGCTTGTTGTTATCAAAGTAGGAATTTCTATCTATAAATTAGGTGGTAAAATATTAGTGCATTTATATACATGGTGACAAATATTTAAATCAAATAACCCATAGAATATTTGAGAGGTTAATTATTCCACTTCTAGACATTATTTTTTATGCTGAAGTGTATTTCTAAGGTAAGTAGTTCAGAGAGAACACATGGGAAAACAATACCAGAAAACCCCAAAAGCCACAAAAGACTTGAAAGAGTATCAGGCACACACAACACAAAGCTAGTGAGCAGGCTTGAAAATAAGTCTTATTCTGTATGTCAACCTATCTCCAAATTTAGTCTCAGGATCTCTTTACAATTTTAAAAATTATTAGGGATCCCAAGAATGCCTCTGTCTATAGGGGTTATGCTGATCATTTGCCATTAGAAAATTCAAAGAAATAATTTAATTCAAGAAATTAAATTTAATTTAATTCAATAATCTTAATTCAAGAAATAATTTAAAACATGCACTTACTAATTTAAAGAACAATAAAGTCATTTTATGTGAAAACAAATAATATATAAAACCTAACCAAGGAGGTAAAAGACCTGTATGCAGAAAACTACACAACACTGAAGAAAGAAATCAAGGAAGACACAAACAAATGGAAACATATACCGTGTTCATGGATTGGAAGAATTAACATCATCAAAATGTCCATACTACCCAAAGCAATTTACAGATTCAATACAATACCTATTAAAGTACCAAGGGCATATTTCACAGACATAGAACAAACACTTCAAAAATTTATATGGAACCGTAAACAACTGCAAATAGCAGCTGCAATTTTGAGAAAGGACAAAGTAGGAGGGATCACAATACCTAATATCAAACTGTATTACAGGGCCACTGTAATCAAAACAGCCTGGCATTGGCATAAAAACAGGCACATAGACCAATGGAATAGAACAGAGAGCCCAGAAATAAACCCAAATCTCTACAGTCAATTAATATTTGACAAAGGGGGTAGTAACATAATGGAGTAAAGACAGCCTCTTCAACAAATGGTGTTGGGAGAACTGGACAGCTACCTGCAAAAAAATGAAACTTGAACACCGACTTACACCATACACCAAAATAAATTCAAGGTGGGTAAAAGACTTAAATATAATCCGTAACACCATTAAACTCCTAGAGGAGAACATTGGCAGGAAAATCTCAGATATTTCACACAGCAATATTTTTACTGATACATCTCCTAGAGCAAGGGACATAAAGGAAAGAATAAACAAATGGTATCTCATCAAAATTAAGAGCTTCTGCATGGCTAATGAAAACAGCATTAAAATCAAAAGAGAACCAACTATAAGGGAAAACATTTGCCAATGATACCTCGGACAAGGGTTTGATCTCCAAAATATATGAAGAACTCACATGACTCCACTCCAGGAAGACAAAAAACCCAATGAAAAAAATGGGCAAAAGACCTTAACAGGCACTTCTCCAGGGAGAACATAGAGGGCCCAGAGACATATGAAAAGATGCTCAGTATCACTAGCTATCAGAGAGATGCAAATTGAAACCACAATGAGATACCACTTCACACTGGTCAGAATGGCCATCATAAACAAAGCAACAAACAACAACTGTTGTAGAGGATGTGGAGAAAAAGGAACTCTAGTGCACTCTTGGTGGGGATGCAGACTGGTGCAGCCACTGTGGAAAATAGTATGGGATTTTCTCAGAAAACTAAAAACAAAACTGCTTTTGACCCTGCAATTCCACTGCTAGGATTATATCCTAAGAGCCCTGAAACACCAATCCGAAAGAACCTGTGCAGCCCAATGTTCATAGTAGCCCAATTTACAATAGCCAAGTGATGGCAGCAACCTCAGTGCCCATCATAACTGAATGGATCAAAAAACTATGGTACAAAAAACAAACCTACGGTACATTTATGCAATGGAATACTATGCAACAGAAATACTATGCACCTCCTACCCTTTGCAACAGCATGGATCAAACTGGAAAGCATTATGCTTAGTGAAATAAGCCAGGCGATGAGGGACAAATATCATATGACCTCACCTTTAACTGGAACCTAATCAACAAGACAAACAAGCAGGCAAAATACAACCAGAGACTTTGAAATTAAGAACAACCAGAGCGGAGGCTGGAGGGGATAGTGGAGGGAAAAGGATAAGGGTTTTCAGGAACAACTATGAAGGGCACATGGACAAAGCCAAGGGGGCTGGAAGCAAGGGAGGGAGGTGGGGATGGCTGGGTTGGGGGGGAAAGAAAAGTGTGTGTGTGGGGGGCGGTAAATGCAGACAACTGTAATTGAACAATAAAATAATTTTTAAAAATAAAATAAAGATATACATCCCAACATTGGTAACTACACATATGATCTCCACCCAATTGAAAGAGAAGCATATAATACCTTAAGGAAATTATTTTATGACTCAGTGAAATGGTACAGATGGAATGGCAGGTACTGAATCATATAAATCATTCATTTACTCAAAATATTTACTGAGCACCACTAGAGACCAAAAACAGTGCTAGATGCCAGAGATAAGACAGTGAATAAAATAGACACATGCCCTGCCCTCCTAGAACACAGATCCTTTGTCGTGTTTTTCATTGATAAAATAAAGACAACAGCTATGCTTACAAATATGCTCTTGAGATATAGAGTACATTAACAACTTTAAAGAAAAAGACAACAGAACATTCACTGAATTCACTGTCAATCTGCTTCCTAGCAATACACTTCAGAGTTTAAACAGTTGGTCTGAAGTTTTCTTCACACTGAAACTATTCATTACATATTTATAAAGTTAAGTAAAAATTAACATGATGAAAAATATAAACTAAAGTAAACTGGAAGAATTATTGCAGATTTTGACCACTTGTTAAACATTAAGATAGAAGCAATAAGAAATATTAATTTATTTCCCTAGAATTTTGTTCTTTAGAAGATTATACTTAACTTAGTTCCATTTAAAATATGCTCGAGCTGGTCTGAAGGTTGCGGATTATTGTTAAATGTGTTCTAATGTTTCCATATACCCTTTATAGATATTGATTTAAAAACAAAAAACCTTTAAAGTATTGTCATTGTAATTACTTCTCCTAGTCCACATCCCCCAATGCTCTCCCCATTTTTATTTCCAGGTAATCAGTATTATTATGTTTCTTCATCACTATTTATTTATGCTACTTTTGCTTAATTTATTGCATCTTTCCTTATAAATCATTTCACCAGCTCCTTATCACTCTTGTTAGCTTTTCTGATTTTTCCCTAGATTTCTACAACTAATGAGGTAGTCATAACTTAATAGTATGTACCTGCTGCATTTCTCCAAGCCTTGGATAAGAATTATTATCACCCTGTCCTATGTCAAGACATTTCTATAATAAGATAAACTCATATTTAGGCTTCATGATACAATACAAAATATTTATTATTTAATCCACTCTTAGGTCCTTTTTGGAGACTTTCTCACACAAAATAATTATTTAATTAGTTTCTTTCAAGGCCACACAAGTTAAAATGATATATCCGGCATCTACTATACACTCTCTTCTGAAAAGTATGCAACTAAAGGGCCCACACATGCTTAGAAAAGAGGATGGGCATTACTGAAGAAGATTGCCATAGAGTGTTAAGAAATATTTTTAGCATACAATAGTAATCTTGGGAAAGGTTGGCTATCACTTATTTTAAAAAACAATTGTATTACAGTACCTATTGATGACATTTTTGTCTATTGTGTAAAACTAAAGAGGTGAACTTCATGGCCCGTGCATATGAAAAACTAATGATTGAATGGAAAGGGCTACTTAACTCACAGCCTAATAATATTTATTCGGATACTGATTAATTGCCATTATGAGTCTGGTGCTATACTGGATATTTGCAATAAATACTTATTAGATTCTATAGCAGGCATAGCAGGAAGGAGGGCAACACGGTGGTGGAGTGTGGGCACGGAGCTCAGACTCCCTGAGCTCGATGCGGCTTCTTACTTTCCAGCCGTGTGGCTTTGGACAGGTTACTGACCCTTGCTAACCCTCAATTTCCTCCCCAGAGGCTTAGAAAACATACAAAGAAAAGTTTAATGCCAATCATTTACTGAAGCCTCTTAAGGTTAGCACTTACTGTAATTACGTGCTTTACATCAATCATCTCATTCAGTCATGATTTTTCTTGTGAAGAAAGGGAGGCTCGGGGAAGTTAAGTCTCACAATAAGGAAACAACAGATTTGTGATTGAAAGTTTTATTTCTAATCCTATGTTGTTTATTTGTTTTTAAAGTAAAAGGATCATTTTTTAAAAAAACATTAGTCTTTACAGACCTCTTTCCACCATTTCTCACTCTCCAGAGGTAACTGCCTACGAAGTCTTTGAGCTGTTCCCTTAGGTACTGAAGTCTGTACCACTAAATACTCCTGTTTTGCAGTGTCCCGCAGATTGGGTCAGGGAAGCAGGGGCAAGTGAAGGCGTAGAGATGAACTGTTGCTTTATTCACGATGGGAGAGGAGAATCAGGCCCCTTTTCGCTGTTTCTGTACTTCTAACACTTGCACATCACTTCCCTATTTCCCTCCCCCACCCTCCCCAAATAGTATTATATTCTATTTAGTGTTTACCTTATTATGACTACTTAGTATTTATAACTAAGTAGGATACTTTGATAATATTGTTTTCTTGTACAAGTTTTTTCTTCAGATTTAATGACTAGTCTAGTTTACTCAACAGTAATGTGCTTCCAGCCTTCTCCAATTCTCTAATTCTTTTTTAATGTGCCCAAATGTGTCTCTGTTTTTTTGTTCTTGAAGTCTTATTATTCCGATATTATATCTCCACTATTAGATTCTAAACTTACATTTCAATTTCCCATATGTATATATTAATTTCTAAGGGATTTCCTTTGAATATTCCTTTTAAAAATCACACCCTGTTCTGGCTATCTTCCTGTGTACTTCATACCTGCTCTCCACCCTCACAAGCCTGACTCGCATGGACTATGGACCAAAGGCCTCTCTTCCACCGTGGACTGCAATTGCATTCGGCTAATGGAGACACACAGCATGAGTCAGCGAACGAGGAGAGTAAGGTTAGGGCATCTGTTCACCTAGCTCCCTCCTGTGTCCCACAGCTAAAGGTTATTTCTACTCCTTCAAGTAACACCTCCCTCATTCCTTCAGATTGAGGGATAGCAACAGTTTTGTTTTTGTTACCACAGGACACCAAATCCACACCTTTGCACATCTTCCTCTGTTAAAGCCTTGATTTTAATTGGAGTGTGTCATCTGTTTTCAGCTAGGACCCTAATACAAGTTAACATAACACAAAGACACTTTTATTCACCTAGAAAATTACAGTTTTATATTACCTAGGCAAGGAAATTAAATATTACTCTGAATTTGGAATAGGCTTGGGGGAATTCATGAATGTAGAAAATCTAAAATAAGGTTTATATTTGCTGGAATTGTGTTTGATTTTCTTTTATTGAATTTCCCACTTTTAAATATTAAACAAAAAATAACCTGAATAAGAACTCCAGACTGACAATGTAAGGATCCCTTTAAGGGAAAGCAGGCAAACTAAACAGAGCACCATGGCTTAACCTTGACATGAATCCCAAAGAGAACATGAATCAATAGAATCACAGTTATAGAATCACTGCCTCCCAAAAAGATATGCTGAAATTACAACCTCCAGTATCTCAGAAGGTGCCCCTATTTGGAAATAGGGTCTTTACAGACGTAATCAAGTTAAAACAAGTAATTATGATTGGTCCTAATCCAGTATGACCAGTTGTTGGGAACCACCCTGCCTGGTTTCAGAAGCTGTAACCCCCATGGCTAAGGCTGAATAAAGGACCTTGGGACCATAAGGCACTAAGGAGACAAAGCTTATCTCCCTGGCAGGGTACCGCCTCTGCCCGCTTTCACTTCACCCTGCTTGGCCCCGGGTGGATGACTAATTAGCCAATGATGGGTAAGATACCTCAAGGGAGGGATAACCTAAGACAGGCGTGGTCATGAAGAAGCCCTCAGGGAAGGACTTGGGGGCTATAGAAAAAGGGGGTGGTGGACCCTTACCCCTTGACTTTGACATAGCCTGAGTCCTCATTCTGTCTGTGAGATGTCTCCTAATCTCTTGGTTGCCTTAATTCCCTTGCCTAACTTAAGCCAGAAACAATGCCAGAGGGCAGTGCAGCCCAGGGAAGGAACAAGCAGTTCCCCGGGGCAATCGGGCCTAAGAAAAAATGTGTAAAATCCCGTGAAGCATATTTTGCTAAGAATGCCCTCAATTTTCTTATAAGAGTCCAAGCATGAAATGAGTTTGTTTCCCAAAGTTTTATGGTCCTTTAGCTAACTGACCCTGACTCAGAATAAGCCCTCATAGTTCTTTGAATGTTACCTATTATTTGATCGTTACTGCCTGACAATGAAGAATGAGAACCTTTCTTGATATAATGCTTCCAGAAAACAATAAAAGCCTGTCCAGGCAGGGGTTGGGGTGCTGCCTCACTCAGAGAGTGGCCACGCTGTCCTTTTTCTCCACAGGACTTCTGCAGTCTGCGTGAATTTGTTCATCACATCCACAACACCTCAGACACTGCGGACCGGAGTCCACATCAACTGGTGTCCTTATAAAATTTGGGGAAAGTTGGACAGAGGACGAGGGTAATGTGAAGAGACCCAGGAGTAAGGTCAAGTGAAGACATACAATAGGAGTGATGCAGGTACAAGCCAGGGAATTCCAGGAGGAATTACTGGAGACTGGGAAAGACAAGGAAGAATTTCTCCCACAGGTTTCAGAGGGAGAATGGCTTCGCTTCACCAGCACCATGATTTTGACTCCTGATCTCCAAAACTCTGATGCAATAAACTGATGTTTTATGCCACACACTTTGTGGTACTTTGTTATGGCAATTCTAGGCAATGAATACAGATACTTTTCATTTTCTGTAAAAGGAGTTCTAGGGGAAAAAAAGCCCCGAATTTTAATTAATAATCCACCCAAAACTATTTCTGGATTATTCAGTCTACATATCAAACAGATGTTTCTGATCAGGTTTAAATACACTTGAATTTTACTTTTAGCCCACATCTCAAATCCCTCACTAACAGATGTGGCCCTGATGTTCTGAGAAGTTATAAATGCCTAGTCACATCCACAGGCAGAGAGATGCAGAGGTACAGCTTAAACTAGGTAATGCTGGCTCATGATACAATACAATTTCCTCCACAGTGTGGAATCTGCTTTGCCTCTACTCAATGATTCTGTGACTTGAACAAGTGACAGGCTCTTTGAACCTCAGAAGTCTATTTGCAGAGTGGGGTAATAATATATCTTAACTTCCAGGATTTGTGTAACAATTTACTAGTCATTACACATAAAGTGCTTAAAACCAGAGATGGCATGTAGTAAATTCTTTTTTAAATAAAATTTATTTTATTGATTATGCTATTACAGTTGTCCCATTTCCCCTCCTTCATTTCCCTCCACCTTGCACACCCTCTCCCACCCACATTCCCCCACTTTAGTTCATGTCCATGTTTTTTAAGTTCTTTAGCTTCTACATTTCCTATACTATTCTTACCCTCCCCCTGTCTATTTTCTACCTACCATCTATGCTACTTATTCTCTGTAACTGCCCCCCCTTCTCCTCCTCCCACTCCCCTGTTGCTAACCCACCATGTGATCTCTAATTCTGTGGTTCTGTTCCTGTTTTAGTTGTTTTCTTAGTTTGTTTTTGTTTTAGGTGTGGTTGTTAATAACTACAAACTTGCTGTCCTTTCACTGTTCATATTTTTTATCTTCTTTTTCTTAGATAAGTCCCTTTAACATTTCATATAATAAGGGCTTGGTGATGATGAACTCCTTGAATTTGGTCTTATCTGAGAAGCACTTTATCTTTCCTTCCATTCTAAATAAAAGCTTTGCTGGATAAAGCAATCTTGGCTGTAGGTCTTTGGATTTCATGACTTGGAATACTCCTTTCCAGCCCCTTCTTGTCTGTAAGGTCTCTTGAGAAATCTGCTGACAGTCTGATGGGAACTCCTTTGTAGGTGATTTCTGAAGAAAAGCTGTGATTATTGAAGAATTATTTGTGATATTAAGGGAGGACTTGGGGATCATTCAAAGGTCCTTTTCTTTTATTTAGACATCTAATAACTTTGAAGTTAAGTCTTTGGTAATTTCGATCTATTCACCATCCTTGCCTCCATCTTGTATTTCTTACAGGAGGCATGTTAGCTGATCTGAGTAATAGGAAATGAGGGAATTCAATAAAATATATATTCATAATGCATATTTTATAAAATATAACAAGCATGAGGTATTTGTGATACTTTGTTTAAAGAGATATAGACCTTTCAATATAAGAGAATATTTCTGAAGAATACAGTTAAAAACCAGATGAATTGAACAAGCAGCTGTATCCCTGACAAGACCTGGTGTAGCCAAAACTTCAAATTAGTAAGAATAAGGAAAAAAAATATCAACAAACCAGAGTAGCTGCAAAGGGAGTCCCTGAGGGGGGCAACATTTTATGGGCATTTACTAAAAACTGAAAGCAAGAAAACATAGGCTACGAGAAATACAACAGAATGGTGTGAATCTTCAGATGTATCCAGAAGTCAAAAGGGAAAAAGAGACCAAAGACAATGCAAGGGACGCTCTCATTTGAGCTGACAAAAAGCATTAAGACAAGGTACTTTATCAAGTATTTGCGCTCACCTTAGTATAAATGATGCTATGCTGAGAATGCACCTGCTTGGTTTGATATATGCAAGTGTCTAAGCATAGAGAAAAAAATGGGCAAGACAATAGCCTCTTGCAAATGTGATTAAAGAATCTGTCAGTAATGATTTGGAAAATTACAACAAATTAGAGATATAATAGATCTCTGGACAAAAGAAAACATGGCCTCAATTAACAGGAGCGCTGCTTGGTTCACTTTTAATGTGGATTTATCATTGTGTTGCGTTGTCCATTTTATGCTGTTCGTACACCATGTCTCTCACATTGTCCTCTGTCATATAGGCCAGCTGAACAATGGAGAGACACACATCCTTCTTCAAAAGTCCTTAATTACTAATTGCTGAAAATGGTGACTCTGTGTTCCCGAACATATAGAGCGCGTATTTCAAAAGACAGGGTGTTCATCTCCTACTAAAAAGAGATCCTTTTCCTCCAGTGTTCTTGACTAAATATTCGCTGCTGCGACTCCTCACCCCAAGGGCGATTTCTCTTTCTCTGTCCGGAGGCTTCTCTTCCATGTCCTCTCCTCCCTCTCAGACTCTCATTCTCTGCTGAGGAGTGGCGCGCCTCACATTTCTCTCCTTTCCATTGAAGAGTAAATTCCAGCTTCAAGTCTAAGCTGAACATGAATCTTCCAATGGGCAGTGCAGAGAGCCTCTTATTTCCTAAGTACAACCAACAACTACCTTCCCTAACTGGGCCATCCCTAGGGTGTAAGAGGCCCTTGATAAATAATTTTGTGAGCCCCACATCTAAGTATGAGCGATCTGAACTTTTCAATGCAATACAGAATTCATGGGCTCATGTCAGGTACAGTGATTTTTCAATGAAGCGACAGATAATAGGGAGAGATATATAGTGTTTATTTTCCAAGTTTGTGTGTGAAGTTTCTTCTTAGTCTCCCAACACTGTCTCTTCCTGCCCAGGTGTATGATCAATGCCTGCTCTTTACTGCCTTGTGTATCATTCCTCGCTAACTTCACAGCACCCAGTGTGAGAAAAGGTAGCAATACAAATACTACTCGCAATGCCATCCTCTTTAGAACCTGTTTGTATTTTTTAAATATAGGCTCTCCTTGCCTCTGTAGTTCCCTAATTTCATTTATCTGATGCTGGCTACATTATTACTCCTGACTACATTGCCCATTCTGCTGCCCATGACTACTAGGTTCCATTGGCTCTCAGAAAAGTTTTTATTGCACTTCACTGACAAATGTCCACAAATGCAAGTCTTACGTAGAAGATGCAGGAAAATGCAAATGACATTTTTTTCTGGTCATTTGGAGTTTCTGTTCATAACAGTGCGGTATAAATATAGAACAACACATCCTCTAACCCCATGTCTTTTTCAAGCCCTTTAAGATACAATCACGGCATTCTTAGAATGTGATCCTTCCCAGGTTGACCTCACCCTTGCCTTCCACATATTGCCACCAATGGGAAAGATAAAGGGAGCATGCCCATTAGGACAAAGAAGGTCTCTTCCTCGTCCAGGAACCTGAAAGAGCCTGGCATCACCACATCCACTGGAGGCAAGAGAGGACGTCAGTTGGGAGGGTCCACTTACATCGTAGAGCAAGTTTTAAAAAGCCTGTGGGGAGATAGGCACAGCCACTCCTAAGGGCAGCCCAGCATGGGGTATGGTGCCTGTGGAGGGGATGGGGCAACTGCCCTGGGTACAGGAGATCTTGGGTAAAGGACACCCGCCTCCAATCCTCGGGCCTTGCAGACTGGAGGTACCAGGCACTACGTGGACAGGCAAGAGCCACAACATGTGTCCAAACAAAAGGCACAAGCATAAAGGATAGTGGTGGCATGGGTACCGCAGGGGCCCTAAACTCATCCTGTGTACCACATGTGTGAAAGTTACCCAGAATGATTATGTGAGCACCATTTTGGCAGCCTGATCTTGTGAGGGATCACAAAAGAAATACATATGTCACTGGTCAGCAATGTAATCTGCTCACTAGGCTACCCTTTGGAACCAGGGCCTGGCCATATGAGCCCAGCCATGGAGTCCTGGGGTGATTCCACAGGTGCCAATGCCACAGCTGCTCAGGCTATCTGGTCAACCTTTTACATGACCTGGAGAGCTGCAGATACCCTAAATGGAAGAAAATGAGTCTGGGACCCACTCATGTTCCAATCCAGGCCAAGGGTACCCTGAATGGATAGCAGTAAAAGCCCCCTGGATGGTTCTAGGCATCAGAGAAGGGTTTAGAAAATTTCAAGGAAGGCACAGTCAAGGCACAGGACACCTCAAGGCGTAAGGCCTGGGACCTTGGCCTCACTTGCCCGAGTCTAAGGGTAAAATTGATCCCAGACACAGCAGCCCATACTTTTAAGTATGCCATTCCTGGAATCATGCAGTGTATAAAGATATGTAATATGTATCTCCTACTTTACAGTGAATCAAACTAAATTTAATTAAGTATGTTAGCATTTCTTGACACTCCACAAAATGGCACGGTGTTTCACAATCTGAATAAATATGAAAAATAATAATTATTTGGTCTAATTTACTATTTACATTCCTATTGACCACACTAAAGTCAAGTAAGATATCAGTCGCTTGCCACTTGACCTTGACCTTCACACCCCCACACTCACTCTCTGCCACTGGATCCCAAAGTATAAAATGGCCTTGACTTTCTGAGCACAGTACAAGATACTGCTCACTACCAGTGCTCAATCAATATTTTCCAAACACATGATCCAAGTTCCCAAAGTTGGGTAGCTCTGCAAGAGTTTGCTTAGCTCCCTTCATCAGTCAATGGGGCGATGATACAGCAGAAATTTATTACACAACGAACACGACAAACTAGGTTTCAGAACCAAGAGAATCCTGAAATAAGAGCCTCAGCACCAACTCGGTTGCTGGGATAAGCAAATCAGCGGCTATGATCACTGCGCTGTAATCCCATTAATCACCACGGGTCTGGGGTGGCGCCAGAACCAATCGGAGACGACCAGGACCGAGCAGCGCCACTAAATGAACTTCCTCCACCACAGTCACACAGGAAGAAACGATCCATCACACCAAAGTCTGAAGCTCATTTTCTGCATGAAAAATGAACTTAAGTATAATTTAATGAAACCACAAAAACAGGTACACTTCCATAATGCTTGGGGATTTACTTTAAAAAATCAAGAACTTCCTGGCTAAATGATGATCGAAGATATCAGTGCTACCCTAAATGAGGTTCATTTAAAAGATCTATTTTTGACCTTCCCTGGCAGAGATTCTGTACATGCCCTCGGCTGAGTAAATAAATAATTGTGTGGGTGTATAGGTGTGTGTCTTTCTGTCCTTGGTGACTTTCCCTCTCCTAATGGCAGAATGATAATGATCTCCATTACCTCAAAAACTTATACTAGACGCCAAGACAGAGTAAGCTCGCCTCAGCCTTCCTCTCTCAGCACGGCCACCTAAGCGGGGTGTTTGGGTGTCACTTTGCTGAGTGATGAAAGCTTTTGGAGCTCTATGGATTTCAAGGACAGGTATGCTTTTCTCAAAGACTGGAGCAAATATGTTCTATACTTTTCAAAGTGACTGGAGGGGAGAAGGCAGGTATCAGTGCCGACTACAGTCACAATGGGGACTTCTTAGAACAAGCAGATTTTAAACTGGGCTTTGGACAAAGGAGAGGATATGGCCAGACACAGAGGAGGAAGAAGGGTGTCCCTAGAGGGGAGAATATAATGCTCAAGGCACAGAGGTAAGTCTCCACAGAAAAAAGAGGGGACCTGAGAGGCAGGCAGCTTCCCTGCATCATCTAGTGTGTAAAATAATAGTGGTTAAAAATAATATCAGCTGGATATGGTGAAGCCAAATTAGAAAACTGGTGTGTGTAAATTCATGATATATAAGCTAAAGAAAACCTAACATACAAAGAAGGCTTTTTATTAAAAGGTAGCCAACAGAGAATGCTTTTTAAGTGAGTGAATTCTACGGTGCACAATTTCTCCTAATTTGTCAGGTTTTACATATCACGTGTATATCTGATTTCATTGCCTGAACGTGGCACCTCTTCGTGGCACTCTTCAGTAACAGAGCATCAGGTGATGACAAACGTCAGTGGCCTGCAGGTCAGACCCCTGCGCTCTAGGAACAGCTCCTGGGCCAAGCGACACAGTGGCTTCGGCTAAATCCAAAGAACCACTGTAACCAAACTTAGAGCAGAATAAACTGATTCTCCTGCCAATGTGGCTTGTAATATTTGCTGAGCCCTCATGTCTCCATGTTAAGGCATCAACAACTTTGGGACTTTGGTATGCTGTTCATCACAACCATCCTAGAAGATCACCACTATTATCCTCTCCTTACACATGAAGAAAGTGAGGCCATGGGATCAGAGGCCAGGTCTGTCCAACTCCAAGACCTAAACCCTCAACCTTTCTACCATCCTGCTTCTGTCTTGTCTCTGGAAGCGCCACCTCCTCCAGACACTCCTGCGCGTGGGAAAGTGAGGATGCCTCCATCAGTGTTGGGGGGGAATGTGGCCTTGGTTTTGTTTGACAGACCAAGATTATCCAACAGCTATGTGTGGATAACTTTCTCTCCCATATTAATATTTCCAATATAATCACTGTGTGGGGTGTGTGAGTTGGTGGTTTTAAGTCTCCTGGAAATCACACGAGCATCAAAGATTTAGCTTTTCACCAGGCTAGGGAAACTCCATAGAGCAAACCCTCCCTCCTATAGCTCTCCAGGTCCAAAGCTAGATAGCTGTTCAAGCTAAAGGCTCGCAATGCAGAGCAGCCGTATAACAACACAAGCCTCTGGCTGCAGCAGGGCCAGCCTCCCATCCCCTTTGCAGTTCTTTGTGTCTGATGCACGCCAGCCTCTGCTGCTCACCAGCTCTGTGCCAAGACACCTCCCTGAGTTTCTTTCCTCGGCACTAACGTAGGAATGACAATAGTGCCTATCTGCAGAGATTACATGAGACAGTGCATGTCACAGATGTGGCAAAGTGCCTTGCACCATTATAATGGCTCAGTGAATATTACAAATGTTGCTATTGCCATTTCTGTATTGGTTCATATGGCTCTTCCCACCTGGAAATCTTCCCTTCTTCTCAAAGACTCCCCTGAATGTTCCCACTCCTCTCAGGAGAGGCAAAATCTTATTTCCTTTAGGTCCTTTGGTTTGTTGCTCTCCTGGACACTGGGGCCCACACATACTAGTGAACAGGCCCACAGACTTACCTACTGTACTGTTCTCATCATTTCACAGGCAGATTGTTGTCACCTAGAGCATTTTGCCACTGCTGAGGATACAGTGTCCCGGGAACTGGTGCTGGCTACGCCCAGGTGTTAGGACTAAGCTGAGACACCCACTATTTAGTAGAAAAAAGAACAGTGATGCACTCAGAGGGTTTCCAGAGCAATCACAGAGAGGTAGGTAGGAGAATGGGTAAGATGCAGGCTGCCTTCCTTCGGTCTTGCTGAAAATAGCTCCTTGGGTTCTGAGTCGTCCCACAGTGTAGGTGCAAAAGTGACCAAGTTAGAAAACCTCCAGTTGGGTTTTGCTAGGTCTGATGTTCCCTGCTCCCATTTGAGCAAGCTTTCCCAATATGCTTAGTCATGCCCTGAACTCTCCTATAAAGATAGAACAGAAATTAAATTCTCCTCTTGGCTCTGTGTGCTCATGCTTTCTACTCCCATTGTTTCTATGGCCAAATGTCTACCGTTGGGAAAGTCACAGAGCCCTTCTAACCTTCTTAAAAGCCGAGACAGCAACGAAAGACCATCATTATCAAACAAGAGCTGTCTAGCCCTTTCCCTGCATAATTTCTCATACTCGTGGTGGCAGATGCTAATTTTACAATGAATCAAACAAACTGGTGAGTAATTGTCCAGGGAAGCAAAAGATGAGAACATGTCCTCATCTCTCTAATCCAAGAATAATTTTTTAAGCAGCAAAAATTAATTGACAGTTGTTCAGGACCAGTCTTCTACAACTTGCCAGAGAATAAAAAAAATGGATGAAGTCCAAGTAGAAGTTTACCAAATTTGAGTGACTAATATCACCAGGAGAAATATCATCTCTATATTTGAATTACTCAACACTATTTTAATTTTCAAAGTGGGCCTGAAAACATATTTATAATCATTAGCAATGTCTGCATGAAGTATGGGTATTACAAAACTGCCTCCTAAAGTATTTGCTTAAGTGAGTAAATAGCAACTCTCTCTGACAATTAATTTCCTAGTGAAACTTCATATACTCTACCAGCCAAATATCAACCTGATCCTGGTTAAGTGACCACAAAATCAATACTAGTAGAGATAAAGAAAATAATGATTTACTTTACATTTATGTGTAAAGATTCTTTTTAGAAATCCACATTCTACAGTGGCTCCTCATATAATCTGTGGGTCACTTCATCGGGTATTCAACAAGCTTCCAGTTGTTGAGTCATTCTCCCTTTGCCACTGTGACCACAGAGGTCATCCAGAATTTTGTTTTCCTGGTTTCTAGCCTCCCTTCCTCTGGCAATGACCTTGTGGTTTTCCTGTGGGGATTCACCTCTCTCCCACTCTCACTTTGTGACTTGAGGGAGCTTGATCTCCCCTCTGGGCTCCCGGGTAAGCATTTCACTGGCATTCCACCTGGAAGGAACTGGAACCATTCAGACTCTCCTTCATCTATTACCTCGTCTATCCTTCACCTTCTGCTTCACTCCTCAGAATCTCTACAGATCTGCATTCTGCACTCCGGTGCCAGGGTGGAATGTAGCATCCCCACAGCTCCCAAGTTCTGTTATTACTGTCCCTTTCTCCCACAAACCCCTCCAGCTGGGTCCTAGGTCTGCTGCTTCCGAGTTACTGCCAGGCAACCTTTTCCGATATGCTTAGTTGTGTTCCGAACTCTCCTATAAACATAAAGGCAGGTGTCTTCCTATCCAAAAGACCACAAGATTCCAGCAAACACATATTTATCTACCACTGAACCAAGCGGCTACTGCCACGAGTGTAGGGCTTATATAGCACAAGGTTGGTCGGCCCATTCCTCATAAATCTGGAATCAAACACCAAAAGAAAAAGCAGGTTATTCAGCTGGGTGATAACCCAAAGGTGGTCTACTCCAATCTCTTAATTCCCTTTTAAAAAATCACGATGTTTTTCTGTCTGCAATGGGCCAGTATTTCCCCAGTCACCCAGAATGGTAATCTCTTGACAGATAGATAGCCTACCATGATTCCAACAAGGGGGCAACACTTTGGAAGCCTGGGTAACAACGTCTGTTACGAAGAGAACCTGACATTTCTGTAGCAACATTGGCATACGCATCCCCTTCCATAACAGATGTGCATGTTATCTAAGTGACCAGGTGGGACTCTCACAAGGGCTCTTTCATCCGCCTTCCATTGTCAGGTGCCTCCACACAGGTTTCTAATAGCTTGTCCACAGCAGAGAATGTTACTTTGTTGTCTTTGTAAGTTACGCAGTAGTAGCCATGGCTGAGCAATAGTAAAAACATTCTGCAGATGACAAATGGTTAGTATTTAATATGATGTTTAAAAGGCAAAATAGGCAACAAAAAGGACATTTGCATAAATTAGAAAAGTTTAAAAGTTTCCTGGAACATCTAAATTATCGTCCACATTTTGATACTCAGAAGCATATATTTAATAAACATAACCATATGGAATAATCACTAGGCTTAGTGAATTTAACACAAGCCTGACAGGTTACTAAATTGCTTTGGAGCGGAGAGATTCCCAGAATGTGGAAGGAAAATTAGAACTTCTCCACGCTACCACAGAGACTCTGTTAGTTGATAGAAACGCCTTAAACTATTTTTACATTATGTATGTCCTGCTAACATTATGAAGGGAAAAATTACTTTATGATGTAATTTGGCAAACCATCTCCTCAGAATCCTAGCCACTTATTCAGCTGTTATCCTGTGTTACATCGCAAAACCTTCTGCTTGCCTCAGGTTGTCATGTGTTGATATGTGTTTTGACCTCCTCTTCCTGGCTGGATTACAAACTCCATCAGAGCCCAACTCCTGGCACAAGTGGACACACAGTGGATGTTGTTTTACTGTCTGACTACAACACCAGCAGGGACGTGCTATCTGAAGACAACTAGACTGGATTAGCAAGAAGTAGTGTAGTTTTCAATATCCAAGTCACCCATACAATCGTTCTGTTTTATTCATTCATGGTCCATGAGGGGAGGCATCTTTCAACTGTTCATTGTACTTTCTCAGCTGTAGCCCGAGAACTTTTAACAGTGCCTGGCACAGACGAGAGACTGCAAAAGCATCTGTTAAATTAGCAAGTAAATTCCACCCATGTAAGAAGACAACAGGAAGGGTCTGCATCAATTTAACTTTTCACACGCAGAAACATCTTTCTACATATTTACTTCTACTCTAAATAATTACAGAGAAAGAAGAAGAAATATATATATATATATATATTAAAGGTATGGAAAAGGGACTTTGGAGAAAAGGCTCAGTTGGCTGGACTTGTTTCCCTTTGTGGGTTGCCACTCACTGGTTGTCTATGATATTTTTTATTTTTTCTTCTTCATATTAAGTATGTAATTATACATTGCTCCTTTATTTTAACTTGGATGATGATGATGATAAGATCTGACTTCCTGCCCTGGCTAGTGTGGCTCAGTGGATTGAGTGCTGGCCCCCGAACCGAAAGGTCATGGGTTCAATTCCCAGTCAGGGCACATGCCTGGGTTGCAGGTCCCCAGTTGGGGGCGTGCAAAAGGCAACCAATTGATGTACCTCTTACATATCCATGTTTCTCTCCCTTTCCTTCTCCCTTCCTTTCCTTCTCCCTTCCTTTCCTTCTGTCTAAAAAAAATAAAATCTTTAAAAAAAAGATCTGACTTCCTTAATGTCCTCACTTACATGAAGAACTATTATACAGAAGATTCCAGGCAGCTGCCAGTCATTCTGAATAAGAAGAAATATGGAAGCTAAAGAACAAAATAAACAAACAAACAAAACAGAAATAGACTTGTAGGTACAGAGAACAGACAGAGAATAGCCAGATGGGAGGGGACTTGGGGGTGGGGTTAGAAAGGTGAAGGAATTGAGAAGCACGGGTTGGTGGCTACAAAAAAGTCATGGGATGTGAAGTACAGTCTAGGGAATATAGTCAATAATATTGTAGTAACTGTGCATGGTGCCAGCTGGGTACTGGAAATACAGTAAGTTATATAACTGACTGTTATACTGCACACCTAAAACTAATATGAAAATGCTGACTGTCAAAATATATAAATAAAATACTGCATTAAATTTTTTAAAATGCCTTAAAGTATAGTAAGAAATTTGATTAGACATGAAAAAGATTAATTAATTATTGATTAAGAAGAAGATTAATTAAATATTTAAAATCTCCCAAATGAGGGTAATAAAATGGTCCTAATTTAGAGATCTTTAAAAAAGAAAATGCAAAACTTCAAGTTTTACAAAATCTCTAGAGAAGAACTGTCTTCAATGGTTTCATAAGATTCCTATGTGCTCGTAGAATCCTGATTCCTTCTTCATCCTGAACGAGGGCATTCCCATCTCAGTATTTGAAGTCAAAACACAAAGCAATTTAGACTTTGGCTAACTGATTTAATTAATTTCTACCTTTCAAGTTTCCAGGTATAAAAGTGTACCCAATCAAAGGAATTATTTTCTCTAAACCCAGAGGACAGAGAGTGATGCCGTCACCACACACAGATGTGTATGTTGTGGAGTATTGTGCCCTCACTTCCACGTGCAGAGCTGATGTTAGCCATCTTTTCAGAAATTACTTTAATTCAGCCCAGAAAATAAAACACAATTTAATATAGATACTTCCTGTTTTCCACACACATACTTATGTACATTTTCAGCTTTTAATTAGGTTTGTAATATAAAAAATGCTCTTTAAATTAACAGTCCTGCGAGATTAACCACTTTATTCAGTTTATATACGTACTAGTCTATCCTCAGGCCCAAGTTGCCATAAGTAATTGGTGAAAAAAGTCAAATTAGATCAGAGTGCTAAAGCCTAGAAGCCTTTATAGAGTATTTACAGCATTCTGGTCCATTTATTTCTCCTCCTAGTTCCTTCTCTGGGTCACATCATCTATGCCCAGGAATTGCCAAATATGATCAGAATTACACAGAGCCCAAACTTTTACTCTTACGTTCTAGACCCATGTACCAACTACCCACCTGACATTTTCTTTTGGACATGGCACATGCCTCCTGGCATCCACAAATCGAAATCTTAGCTCACAATCTGCTCTTGGATTCTCCTTCCCTAAAACACATGGGCTTCTTCCAGGGACGTCTGGCTCAACGGCCAGAACTGCCACCATTCAGCTATCCAAGACGGAAAGCGCTGCCTCAGTGAGGCCTCCTGAGTGACACCTCCTAACGTGTCTTTAAAATTCATTTTCTGATTTCTGTAGCACCACCCTCGCCAGGCCCCACTATCTTTTACTGTAGTAGCCATTCTACTGATCGCCCCAAACTCACTCTTGCCCTCTCTTCAGTCCAATCTTGATTGTGTAGATGAACTGATCTCTTAAAACTAAAAAAGAAAAAAAGACCGATCCATCCTGATAATGTTATGGAAACAATAAAATAAAATCTGGGGAAAAAATCGGGTATAAAATGGTCCTCATGACCAAGCCTGTTCCTCTCTGATGGCCCGTGACTAAGACGCCACATCCTCACTTACTACGCCCTGCCAGAGACCCAACTTTACCATGTGTGGGTGAACCTGTGCTAAGTCTAACAGGTCACTAGACTAAACGACCTTGAGGGCAAGAAAAATGTACATTTTTCTAACAGTTTTATCCCAGAACTGACACAGTTCAGAGCACCAATAGGTGTTCAACAACTAATCATTCTATGAGTAAAGCAACAGATGACCTCTGATTGAACTATAAGTAGCTACCTCTAGGTTCATAAAGACATAGATTCAGGACCACTTTTCTATGTAACTCTTCTACCTCCCCTAGAATATTTGAAATTGAAAGACTAAGATACAAAGCCTTTTATTCCATATTTGAAAAAGGCTTACAATAGAAGTGCCTTTAGGAGCTGGAGGGAAATATTTGTAGACCCTGGAGACAGCGTGTCTAAGGAAAAAATGGAAAGATGAAAAGGAGGCTACTTATGTTGCCAAGGTCCCCAAGGCTTTGGAGGCATCACCTGTCTAGAGATCCTGCAAGGTTTTCTGTTCTAGGGCTCCCTCTTCTCACAGCTTCGGGTTTAACTGCACTACAACCCCTAGACTGTCCAAACACAAGAGAAATTTAAGGAGTTTAGAATCTTAAGTGCTCTAGGACTTACCTGAACTGGTCTTGACCTTGTAATTTAGGTGTGACATCAAGGTTTCTCATCCCAAGCCCTCTCCTGAAATATTTGTTGCAGTTCTAAAAATTTATGCACAGGTATTTCTTAGGCCCATGTCTTTATTTTGACATCCTGTCCAGCACTGGCGCCTTCCTCACCTTCCTCACCTCCAGGAACCGCCGTCCTGCTAGAAACTCTGACACCGTGACAGGGACATGCTGCTGACAAATCCCTCGATGGGGAACATCTGCCTTGTTCCCCTGGATTCTCCATCCCTGTGTTCTCTCACTACCAGGGCACTAAGGATGCCCCCTTTTGGACCCCGTTCAACTTTAACTGAACTGTTACCAGTGGTTTACTTTTCCAGACCCTTCCTCCTGAGAGGCTCTGCTCCACCTGAGTGGGTGAGTCTAGTCACAAAACCTGATTCCTCCCTGAATGCCCCACCCCACTGTGTTGACTTGATCACATCCGGTTGTTATTACACTCCAGGGCGTTATGGCTAAGAAAAGCTGTGCTTCTCTGGAAAGGGGATGTGAATATCTCCAGCACTAGTTATGACAGACAGACTCTAAGATGACCCCAGTTAGTCCCGCTTTCTGATACTCCATGTTCTTGTGCAACCCCCTCCCCCTAAGGGCAGGACCTGGGATTTGCTTCTAAACAAGAAAATAAAGCAAAGTTGATGAGAAGTCACTTCCTCAATTATGTTATTTAATATTGCACTATCCTTCTTGCTCAAAGACCTTCTCCATGGATTCTATCCATTGCTGATGTTGAGTAAGCGGCCCTATGAAGCAGCCTAAATGGCCAAGGACTCAGGGAAGACTTCAGCCAAAAGTCAGCTAGGAACTGAGGCCATCTTTCCAACAACTCACAAGGAGCTGAATCCTGCCAACCTCCACCAGAACTCTGAAGCAGACCCTTCCCTGTTGAGCATCAGAGGGGGCCCCAGCCCTGGTCAACACCTTCCTGAGCCCCATGAAGGACCCTCAGAGCTAACCTGTGCCACGATGCCTGACCCACAGAATGTGAGATAATAAATGTATATACTTTAAACTATTAAGGTTGTGGCAATATGCTAGGAAGCAATAAATGCCTAATTCACCAGTTATTAAAAATATATTTTACCTGGTGATTTTAAAGTTTTAACTTATCCCTGCTACACAGAAGATAGCAAAATGAACTATGTAAAAGTCTAGGATGAATTTTAAAAAACCCTGTGATCTGAAAATCAGAACTATGCCTGATTTTAATGATCTGTGTAACCTTCAGCAACTTCTTTATCCTACCAGATCTGGGCCCCAACTTCCCTCTTTAACAAGTGGTGGAAGACCACAAACTGACTGTGGCACTCCCACGGTCACTACACTTACTGTTTGTCACCCTGTATTCCGCTTGCAGTGTTCATCTGTTTTAACTAATTATCAACATTTATTGTACTTTTTAAAATATTTTATTTATTTATTTTTAGAGAGAGAGAAAGAGAGGGAGAAAAACATCAACTGGCTGCCTCTCTCGTGACCCCAGCTGGGCCAGCAACCCAGGCACGTGCCCTGACTGGGAATCAAAGTAGTGACCTTCTGGTCCACAGGCCAGTGCTCCATCCACGGAGCTATACCAGGCAGGGCGAATTATCAATGATCCTATTTAAAAATAGGCATATCTCACATAAAAAATAGAGATTTTTAACTTCTTCATGGAATAAAAAAGACCAAATCCCACCTTTTGGGGCCTCCCTTATTTTGAGATGAAGGGCCCCTGTCCGGCACTGTGGCCACTCACTGTCCAGCCTGCTCCAGTCTCAGTTAAATCCCTGAGGCTGAGCTCAGCCTTCCATTATCCATTATGCATGTATGTACACATAGCGTTTTTTAAATAATAGAAATAAAACATAAGTATTTTTAGCACAAATGCATCTTTCAAAAGTAGGTAAAGGAACTATAGATAAGATTGATTCCTAGTCCATTTCCATTTAACTCCTGAGTCATTTGGGGGTTAACAAAATATGTATAAAATCTGTATGTAGAAAACATAAAACATTGATAAAAGAAGTCAAAAAGTATCTAAATAAATGGAGAACTAGTCCATGTGCATGTTGGAAGACTCAATATTATTAAGATGTTAATTTCTCCAAAACAGATCAATAGATTCGAGAGAAAGCGATCAATACCACAGCAAGCTATTTTGTAGAGCAACAAACCAATTCTAGAATTTCTGTGGAAAGGAAAGAGACCCGGAGTATCCAACCTTCCCATCGTCACCACCTTGCCCCACGGTGTGCGGCAAGTTCCTGCACCAACCAGACAGCTGAACACGGAGCAGCTCACACAGAAGGTCACTCCTGCAGTCACACCAGTAAGCTTAGCAATGACTGATTTTTCACAAAAATGTGACGGAGTCACTTTATTGTTGTTGTTTCACTACCGGTTATTTTGTGTAGGCCTGCATAGCTCTAAGTTGAATCTCAATGGTCATACCACTGATATTCTAAAGTAAAGGCCTAAGATAACAAGGTTTTCTTAAAATATATTTTATTGATTATGCCATTACAGTTGTTCTATTTCCCCCCTTCACTCCCTTCCACCCTGCACACCCCCTCCCCCACCATTCCCCCTTTAGTTTATGACCACGTGTCTCAAGTACTTTAGATTCTATATTTCCCCTACTATTCTTGCCCTCCCCCTATCTATTTTCTACCTACCATCTGTGCTACTTATGGTTTTAGAGCATCATTGAATTGAAAGAAGTTAAATAATTATTTACTTTCAACTCAAACTTTTGAAACATTTACTTAATAAAATAAAAGAATGTCTCAACCTTGGACTTGTGATCCTAGGAAATGAATTCTATTTTTGATTTTTATAATGACTCTCCTCATCTATGTGTATATATTTACATAAATGGTCATTTATTTTTCTTTTACTCTTGTTTCCACTATCTGCCCACACCTCCCAAATTGTGGTTTCTCTATACCAATTAGGTTTGCAAGGCTAATCATACAAATTTGATGCCTCCTAAGATACTGTGGTTTTAATTCTGGCACAGCTGCCATGTTACAGTGACGTTTTAGAACAGGGATGTAGGAAATAAGCTAGGCTTCACCGAGTGAGGATGGCAGAGAGTTTCACTCTCTTCATCTCTGCTTTTTCTTAATAAAATTGCTGTTCTCTGTGTATCAGCATCAATCTCTGACCATGTGCTTCTGACATTAGGAGCTAATAACGTTTGGAGCAAGATGTTAAGAATTAGCACGCCCTACATATGACAACAAAATGGTTCTTAATCATACCATGGTGTTTGGACCACTGCATCAAAATCATTGATGAAGCTTATTAACAGCTTCAAGTGCTTGGGCTCCTCCCAGTCCAATGGAGAGAAGCCTTAGGAGCCTATAGGTCAACAATTCCCCAGGCGATACTTATTCTTATAGTCATTAAAGTATGAGAATCACTGGTTTGGGTTTGACAGCTCGTAATCCACATACCAGAGAAATGTGGGCCAAACCTTAATCCATTCATCAAGGTCCAACTAACCGACCAGCTGGCCCCAAAAAAGCCCTCAACCTCTAATGTTCCAGGTGTGGTCCCCACACCACCGGCATCAACATCACCGAGGAACCGGTAAGGCCCCGGCCAGACCTGCTGAATCAGAAATTCAGGAGGAAGGAGACCCGGAAATCTGTGTATTAATAACAATGTAGGTTATTTTGATATACACTAAGATTTACAAGGCACCCTTTAAAACCAAAGCTACCACTCTGACATCCTCTACTCACTAATGAGCGATATTGCCACTACATTCATATGTTGCTCTTGTCAAATACACAATTGAATTTTAAAAGGAAGAGCACAGGCACACACAGCAAACTAACCCAGAAGTAACTCCTAAAATGGAAAGCTGCATCACACTGCTCCCAGACATTCAGACATTTCGCCCCTGACACTATGGGAACCGAGAAGGAAATGGCGCCCTGACCTTTCATTATCTGCTTATAATTCTTTATAAAGTAAATACAGTTGCTTTCCTCAGACTCCAGTTTTACTCTGTTCTGAAAGAAATCTTTCATTTAATTCAAGAAAAAGTTACTTTGCTCATTCTGAAAATAAAGTCTATATTTGACCTCAAGTTCTGAACTACCAGTCCCTGAATATTCATTGCTACATTGCTAGGAGAAGGAGAAAGAGAAACAGAGGGCCTGGAGTGACTCCTTAAGACTGAAAATGGCACGTTCCCCTGGGAGAAGAATCGTTCTGCAACTGTAATTTTAATTTGCCCTTTGCTTTGACCCACAAGGATTGATATTATCACAAAATGAATGCAGAAAGTATATACTCCTGAACCTAGGTGCTACTTCTAGACACTACTCTGACTAATTTTTACCCTTTTGAATTTAAAGAGAAATAACAGAATAATTCTTTGAAAATAACATAGCTAAAATTTCAAATAGAATTATAGTACAATACAGAAAAGTATAAAGAGAGCACTGTTGCCCATGACCATTAACAATCCTGTTATTCAGAGACTCTGCTTCCTTTTCATAGATTAGAAGTGAAGGCACATACCACAGCAGGAGAGAAATGCTCAAAGTTAAAAGGACTCTTCTTAATCGGACTCACTCTACAAAACTAGCCACTGTTACCAGATTCACATACGTAATTTCGGAAAGAAATAATTTATGTCCTTTTCATTTAGACAAAAGAATCATATGATATATACTTTTAGCAAGTTATTTAAAACATCACCCATCCTGTAAGGATATGGCATTTCTAGTATAGAAGGAAAAGGAGATTTAATTTTTAAAATGTTACAAATTAAAATGAAAAAGGAGACAGAACCACTAATGGAGATTTAAAAAATAGAGAGAGATTTTTTTCTATGCTATTCAATGAGAAGAAACAGAAAAATTAAAGTGAAATTGATGAATTTGTTGGAAAACAAATAATTTTGAATTAAAAAGAATTAACCTAGTTTATCTCACATATTCTTCCCAATCTTCAAGAAAAAGCTAAATCAGGGAAAAGCTAATGCTATGGCCATGCAAATTTCCAGAACCGAGAAAAAGAGCACATTTTTGGGTTGACCAAAAAACTCATTTTGTTATATTCCATAAGATGGCTCTAGTAGAGCTTAGCTGTCTTTAACTTCATTCAAACAATTTTGTTAGATTGTATTGTGACAGCTGTCATATCAGTGAGCATTAAAAAATATCAAAATTGGTGAATATTTGTGTAGTCATTTTAATACTAAGATGGGAGAAAATAAACAACATTTTGGCATATTATGCTTTATTTTTTCAAAAAAGGTAAAAACAAAAAATAAAAAAGATTCATGCACTGTATGGGGAAACTGTGAGTGAACACGTCAAAAGTGGTTTGTGAAGTTTCATGCTGGAGATTTCTCCCTGGACAATGTATGGTTGGGTAGGTCAGCTGAAGTTGATAGCAATCAAATAGAGATGTTAATTAAAGAGAATCAGCCTTATACCATGCAGAAGATAGCCTACATACTTAAATATCCAAATCAATAAAGTTATTGGTGAAAATGATAAATGAGCCTTCTATTATATGGAAAAAAAACACACACAAACTTTTTGGCCAACCCAATGTAGAGCAAGCATAATTGGTGTGTGAGAATTTGGCAAAGTCAACCCAACAAAAATAAGTCAAAACAAAAGTTACTGATTAATCTTATTTGTGAATTAAAAATGCAAAGATTCTCAATAAAATATTCAAAATTCTAATTGATCCATATATTGGAAGAATAAAATACTAAGACTGAGTAGTTTTTATTCAGTTAGTGACAGGATGCTTTAATAGTAGGATATCTATTACCACAGTTTGTCATACAAATTCCACTAGACTAAATTCCCCAAGAAGGCAGGAACCAGGACCTTTGCAGTTTTCATCCCTATTAATTTAGTACTAAGGCCTAGAACAAAATCAAATTTCAATAAATATTTCATAAATTAATAAGCCAACCAATAAATTAATAAGCCAATCCAAAAAATCAAGAGAAAAGCTATGATTTTAAATAAATGCCCAGTTATTTGAAGAAATTCAACATCAACCTCTAATAAAGAAATCTTGTTATAATGTAAATAACACTCTCTTAAGATGAAAAAGAACATCTAAGCACGTCATCACCAGTATTGTGCTGTACAACAAACTGTTGGACATATTTTTCTTATTTAAAAATCACTTCTTGAAGTCAAGAAACAAGAGGTGTAATATTGATATCTAGTAAAAATATACATTCACAGTAATTGTTTATCTAGAAAATGTAAGAGAATTAAGATTTTTTATTTTGATAGTTTATTTTTATTGTATTTTCCCCTTACCATTTATCCCCTATATATTCTCTTTCTCCTCCACCCAAAACCAACTACAAAGGATCAACAGGCATGGTAAGCTACTGGCAGTAGAAATTGGATGTCAAGTACACAGATGGTCACTAAAAGTGCTTTCAAGTTTTCAGTAGATTTTGAAATTTTTTTATAGTGAATTTTGGGGGAAAATATTAAAACTAATGGAATATCTCAGCAAAATGATTAGTTTGAATAATAATACTATAACCATAACAGCAACTTTTGAAAAATAATGCATGAATGATCACATCTGAATAGTAAAAATAATAGAAAAACATAAGAAAACATGATAACAAATGAAAGCCACAAATTCTGTAATCTTAACTAACTCAGCTGAGGGACTGAAGACTAAGACACTCATGAATCTCCTTCAGGACTAACTTCAATTCCTACAAATTTTCCGAACCAAGTGAAAAGAAAGAGAGGGTAAATATGGTAAACCATTAGCAGCAAATTACCCTGGCATTTTGACAGCAAAAATAATGTGAAAATATATTTGATTACTTAAAATAAAATTATAAGATAATCTGATCAGAGGACAGGAGTATTACATAAACATTGTTAAAAATGGAAACATAATATATCTTGATTTTTTAAGGCTTTCTTAAGATTGACTCATATCATTTTATCAATTCAATTTTGTGTGACATACAGGTGACTTGATTTACAATGACTGCTAATAGGAAGCATAACAAAAGCAAATGGGAGTAGCAAATAGAAGGCTGTCAGAGAAATTGACATGCTTTTGCTTTTAGCTTGTTTTGGCTTTTAGTTTTTGAGTATGCAGATACCTCATATCCAGATCAAATGTCTTTATGTAATAATTATTTATATTTTGCTTATTTTATTGATGGCGAACTCAACAATTCAACAACCAGCTCATCTCTGGAGATGAACTGCCAGCAAACAACAGACGGAGTTTGCAGTGTGCGAACAGGGGCGGGACACGGCTGCTGCTCTCTGGGACAGACCAGAGTGAGGATTTATCCGAGATAGCACTGTAGTATAATCACTGACAAAACAGTGCCAAGGATACATAATTGTACTTGTGATGAATAAAATCTGTTGTAATTTAATATGCTCATCAGTGAATCAGAGAAGATAGAGTAGGTGACACTCGGCAGCTGGTGGCTTTTCCGAGCACGTCTTCGCTCCTGCAGCAGGACTATTTCCACTCCCTGAGCACCGTCTTCCCTCTTCATCTTTGGGAGCCTGAACATTCTTGCTCCACCTCCCTCCCTTCCTTCTTTTCCCCAGCCTGTCTTTTTGATTCAGACAGCAGCATAGATATCACATTTGCTGGGGAAATATCCCCTCAAACCCACCTCTATGGGAGGTGCCCCGCCTAGAAACCTGCCGTGTCACTTTTATTATGTGTATATTTGCCCGTTTTGTATGTGTATTTTCTTCTCTAAACTGAGAAGTTTTGCAGGTCTGAGACGGTTCTGTCTTTCCCACTGTTTTACCTCCAGGAATCAGGGTGTTGCAAACCGTAAGCCCCACTTCGCACTGTGTGAACCACAGGTGGTGCCTTTGCCTAAACCACTGGGTGAATGGCGCCTCCTAGAGATGCACAGCGTTCAGGCTGTACCAGGTCTACTACTGTAGTTCTGTCATAAATATTTTTCAACACTCTTTGTAGAATGAATGAATATTAAACCAAATATTCCCTAAAATCATCCTTAATTCTAAAATTCTATGGCTATTCACAAAGTTTACAAAATACATTCCGGTATAAATTACACAAACTGCCAACTTCCAACAACAATCTTACACATAAAATAATGTTCACTTTAGAATTTTTAGTTATACTCGGTTTTAACATACAATCATGTAAAATACAAGTTAAAGCAATATTAATAGTGAAAGATAATTACTGAAGCACTTAATACAAGATACATGTGCCTGTATATACAATAAAAATATTTAGAAAAATATCTATAATCAAATACCTATTTATACTTTTCTATATATATATTGTTTTTAATATTTATTATTGAAACTATTATTTCAATATTTAAATTTTCCAAATATGGTTGGTGGGAGTGCTTTTATGAACCTTTTGACATTTTCATATGAGTTTGGGAAACTTCTTACTCTGGCATGACAACCTATTTCAGGCTTAGTTTACACTTCCCTCAGACCCCAAATTCATAATTTCTGCAAAGAGTTCCATTTAGAAACCAAAGTGTGGGCTCTGAGTATCTCAACACCACCGTGGTTCATTGCTTCTAGGCCCTTTAGGAGTACAGAACACACATACGCACACGCATGCAATGTGCAAACATACTGATACATCCAAGGAGACTTTCCTATCTCATTGCTCATTCCGCATTTTATTTTTCCTCCTCCACAGCAAGAATACTGGTTTCCAAAAATGTTGTATTTATTTCTTTGAGTAATCTTGTAATATACACAATTCAACAATACCACACCCATACCACTCCCAATAAACTTACAAAATTAACCTATCATTGGAAATAATTTTGCTCTTAGAATATATCTCACCACAAAAACAAGGGAGGGGTGGAAATGGGAGGGAGGTGGGGAGGGCTGGGAGGTGAGCTGGGATGGGAGTAAAAGGCAGAAAACTATACTTGAACAACAATTAAAATGAAAAAAAAAAGAATATATCTCACCAAAGGGATAAAGTCAAAGAACCATATATAAAAGTTACTTGGACTGTTTTCCTTTACTTGTTGTTCTAAACTTGATATGCATTTATTTTTCCATTTTATTGAATTCATTGGTATGATTCTGGTTAACAAAATTAGACAGGTTTCAGGTGCACATTTCTACAACCCATTATCCGTATACTGTGTTGTGTGTGCACTAACCCAAGTCAGGTCTCCTTCCATCACCACTTACCCTCCTATACCCTATTTCTCTTCCTTCCGCCACCACTCCTGCCCCCACCCCCATTGGGCTGGCACTCACCACTGTTGTCCCAATCCAAGATTTTTCCTTTTTTGCTTAATCCCTCCACCTCCCTCACTGAGAGCTGTCAGCCAGCTCTGAGTCTATCAGTATTTTGCTGTTAGTTCATTTTGTTCATTAGATCCCACATATGAGTGAAATCATATGGTATTTGTCTTTCTCTGACTGGCTTATTTCACTTGGTATAATCTTCTCTAGGTCCATCTATGCTATACTAAAGGGTAAAATTTTTCTTTCTTTTTATGGTCAAGTAGTATTCCACTGTGTAAATGTTCCATAGTTGTTTATCCACTCATCGACTGATGGACACTTGGGCTGCTTCCAAATCTTGGCTATTGTAAATAATGCTGCGATGAAAATAAGGGTGCTTATATGCTTTCAAATTACTGTTTCAAATTTCTTCAAATAAATTCCCAGAAGTGGAATCACTGGGTCATAAGGAAGCTCCATTTTAATTTTCTGAGGTAACTCTGTGTGTGGTTGCACCAATCTGCATTCCCACCGATGGTGCACAACCATTCCCTTTTCTCCACATCCTTGCCAGTACTTATCTGTTGATTCATTGCTGAGGGCCATTCTGACAGGTGTGAGGTGATATCTCATTGTGCTTGTAATTTGCATTTCTCTGATGATTAGTGACATTAAGCATCTTTCCATATGTCTATTGGCTACCTGTATGTCCCCTTTGGAGAAATGTCTATTCAGGTCTTTTGCCCATTTTTTAAATTAGATTATATGTTTTTTGGTGTTGAGTTTTAAAGTTCTTTATGTTTATGGTATTCACCCATTATCAGGTGAATCAGTGAATATGCTCTCCCACTCAGTGGGTTGTCTCTTCATTTTGCTGATGATTTCCTTTGTTGTGCAAAAAAATTTTAATTTGATGTTGCCTCATTTGTTTATTTTTTCTTTTGTTTCCCTTACCTGAGGAGATATGTCAGAAAAAATGTTGCTATGAGAAATGTGTGAGATTTTTCTGCCTATGTTTTCTTCTGGAATTTTTATGATTTCAAGTCTAACATTTAAATATTTAATTCATTTTGAGTTTATTCTTATACACGGTATAAGAAAGTGGTCTATTTTCTTTTTTCTTTTTTTTTTTTGCATGTATCTGTCCAATATTCCCAACACCATTTATTGAATAGACCATCTTTACCCCATCATATGTTTTTACCTTCATCAAAATTACTGACTATAAATGTATGGGTTTATTTCTGGGCTATTTACTGTGTTTCATTGATCTCTGTGTCTATTTTTACACCAAAACCATGCTGTTTTGATTACCATGGCCTTGTAGTATAGTTTGATATCAGGTAGTGTGATTCCAAGATTGCTGAGACTATTCTGGGTCTTTTTCAGTTCCATACACATTTTTGGAATATTTCTTCTAGTTCTGGATAGAAATTGCATTGACTCTAGATGGCTTTGGATGTATGGACATTTTAATAATGTTAATTCCTCCTATTCATAAACACAGTGTATGCTTTTATTTATTTGCATGTTCAACTTATTTCTTTAGTGCCTCACAATTTTCCAAGTACAGGGCTTTTACATCCTTGGTTAAATTTATTCCTAAGTTTTTTATTCTTTTTGAATTTCCCTTAGTTTCCCTTTGTGATCATTTATTATTTGTGTAAAAGTACAATTGATTTTGGATATATACTTTGTATCCCACTACTGTACTGAATTCATGTATCAGTTCTAGTAGTTTTTTAGTAGAATCTTTAAGGCCTTTCTATGTACAATATCAAGTCATCTGCAAATAATGACAGTTTCACTTCTTCCTTTCTAACTTGGATACCTTTTATTTCTTCTTCTTGTCTGATTGCTGTGGACTTCCAGTACTATGTTGAATAAGAGAGGAGAAACTGGACATACTTGTCTTGCTCCTGATATTAAGGGAAACACTTGCAGTTTGTACCCATTGAGTATGATGTTGGCCATAAGTCTGTCATATGTGGCCTTTATTGTGTTGAGGTATGTTTCCTCTATTCCCACTTTGCTGAGAGTTTTTGTCATAAGTGGGTGATGAATTTTATCAAATGTTTTTACTGCATCTACTGAAAGAATCATGTGCTTTTTATTTTTTTGGTTTATTGATATATGACATTTGTTGATTTGTGGATATTGTACCATCCTTGCATCCCCAGAATAAATCTCACCTAATCACAGTGCATAGTATTTTTTAATGTATTGCTGGATCCAGTTTGCTAACATTGAAACATCATTTAACTTTAGTGGTTTTCACCATCCTCTTTAATTCAATTTTCCTTTTGGAATATGTAAAATATTTACATGGTTCAAAAGTCAAATTCACATCAAAATTATATTCTGTCATGTCTCATTTTTTCTACCCTGCTTTCATCCACTGCTTATAGTTTATTTATGGCCCATAATATTGTGATGAATAGTGATGCTTAAATTAGGAATAAAGAAAATAATGGATTGTCATTTGTGAAGTAATGCATAGGGCATCTCATATTCCTATGCAGTTAATACAATGGAGCATATTTCAAGAATAATATTTTACACTTTAAAGCATACCTATATTGAATGATTTATTTGAATATTGGTTTTAATGATTTATAAGTAACATTTTCTTTAAATATGCTATTCAAAAGAAACTTCTTTTGTGGACCTAACATCAGCGAAAGAATTGGAAAATGATGGTCTCTGTGGTCAGTCATTCTATAGACAGTCCTTTTGATTAAGTATCACTTGAAAAGTAGGGGCTACTATGCTGACAGAAAAATACTATAATCTGGTCAAAATAATTTTTCCCAAAGAAAAATGTAATAGTTCAGCTGTCAATGAGCTCTAAATGTGAAGTCAGAAGAAGACTCAGTTTGTAGTCTTAACTCTGCCTTAAGTTATTGTTGGCCTTGGGCAAGAAATGTCACCCCTCTGAGCCTCAGTTTCCTTATCTTGAAAGGAATAAACAAATAAATACAGAGGTGATAAAGAGAGCGAAATAACGTTTTTTTAGTCTAACAATGTACTTTTTATCATGCTCTAAGTTACAACTAAAATATATTTATTTCTTCGTGGTCCTCAAACTTTTTGTTAATATGGTTCACTTTGAGTCACTTGTTACATGCCACCAGCCCTTACAACATACTGAATTGGGGCCCGGAAATAGCCATAAATCAGTGTCCCAGATGATTCAACTTCAGAGATTCATGGACCATGGGTTGCAAAACTATGGCCTGTATATTCATATATGTGACTGGCCTCAAGTTGAACAGACCTTAATAGTAAAAAAAGAATTCTGTTGCCTATGTGGTATAATTCCAGTAGGTCTGCATATGTTTCATTGCTTATCAAATTTCATTGATTATTAATTTCAGAATGAAGCTAATCCTTTGGAGAAAAGACTAAACCACAGTAAAATTGCTTCAAGTCATTTATATTTTAATACAAATAATTTGTCAAGTTATGCAATTTTATAGCTTGGAGGAATATTAGTGAATTAATTCAAAGCCTTATTATACAATTCTATCTGAGAAGTGAAGTGCTTAATTCGTGGTCTGGCAATGAACACAATGTCAAGTTCAAGACTGGAATCAAATCTCTTTGCTCAGAGTTTCAAGTTATGTTCATGACACCTCAGAACCTTTCTTTTCTTTGAGAAGCTCTTCTAAGAGGAAGGTATAGTAAACTAAACAATGTCTTCCAGAGCTATGAAGATACATCCTAATCCCTGTAACTTGTGAAGTTACCTAACAAGGAAAAAGGGGCTTTGTAGTTAAAGACCTTGAGGCAGGGAGATTATCTAGGTGGGTCCAATGTAATCATAAGTCTCCTTAAAAAAAAAAAGAAAAGAAAAAGGAGGCAGGAAGGTCAGACAGAGAGGGCCAAGTACTGAAGCCAAGGAAGAAAGGGTGAGGAACCAACGATCAAAGGCAGCTTCCAGGAGCTGGGAAAGGCAAGGACATAGTCTCCCCGAGAGCACCCAGAAGGACCCAGCTCTGCCATTAGTTTGATTTTATCCCCATAAAACTCATTTTGAACTTCTGAACTCTAGAATTACAATCTAATAAGGTTGTGTTGTTTTTAAGCCACTACATTTATGGTAATTTGTTACAGCATCAAAAGAAACCAGTATAGATTGGAGGAAACCTAGGACACTGGAACCAGGAAGGGGGACGCTTGACAAAAGTGACTCACTTGATGCACGTGGATGGAGCTGGTGGCCACACTCAGAGCTTAAGGCAGAACAGAAATTCTAATCAAATAGTTTCCACCCCAATACTTTAAATGGATGGGAAATGTATCTGCTTTATCCATGAAGCATGAATGAATGTGAAACACACACAAATGACACTTGTGACTCACCGCCTGCAGGACAGCCGATTCCCAGCAGTGCTAATGGATTTGCAGAGACACTGCAACGTTCTGCTTTTCATTCTCCTTTTAAATGCTGGCACTCGTTTGTAGGTCAGACAGTCTGTAATCCAAACAGATTAAAATTGACTGGGGCCCTGTGAGAATTACCTCCACAATTCCATAGCCATATCCCACCACCTAAGTTAAGACCAATAATTCATTCGTAATGTCACCTAGGCAAAAAAAAAAAAAACTTTCTTAAAAGTTTATTTCCCCAAAAAATCTTTTATCATGTGTAGCCATTAGACTGCATCTACTCTTTATACTTAAACATTCAGGATCCCTTTATAGCAAGGGGCATGATTGCCAGAGCACAGAGTCAGACAGACCTGAGCTCAAATCTTTGCTCCTCTACTTATTTGCTTGCTGGATAACCATGGGCTAGTTACTTGGTCTCTTTGAGTGTGTTTCTCATCCACAGAATGGAAGAGCAGAACCTGCTTTATTAGGGTCATAGAAAGATTACATGGGATATAGTATAGAAAGTATGCTTAATTCAGTTGCTATTATATTGGGCCACCCTCTAAGGATTCAAAATGAATGTTCTGTTTCTTTGAGCTCTTTTCTCTCTATATCTGTAGTTTTCAGTTGGCCCGATGGATCCCTAGAGTTTCTGCGGCAGAGTCTCAGGGACTTCTCTACGAGGAAGAACAAAACCTGTGGGGCCCTGGATCCTCCACACCACCTTCTACTACAGTCATGCATGTTAGGCCAATAGAAAGGCTAAGCAACATTCCTGCAAGCAGAGGGGAATTTCCTTCTCTGCCATTCCCACGTTCCCTTCCCCACCAAACACAGAGCACATCCCCTTCTCCCCATCCCTGGTGCAGGTCTGCACAGAGTCCCAGGTGGAAGTACCTGCAATAGCTTCCTGGATTTTGTGATAGAGGCCTAAGCCCTGGGGAGAACTGGGAGAGTCAAAGGAGAAGGTCTGTGGGAAGGGGCAGGGCTTGGCAGTACCCAGAGAGAGAGAAAGACTGTCCTGAGACTACAGCGATACCACCTGGATGAGATAAGCAAGATCTGAACACCCAGGTCTGGATTCTGAGCAATGGCTTATGAAGGGAAGGGGGAGGGGAATGAAACCCTCTGGAAGGACTCTGAGGTCTGGGCTATCCTCATATAACTTCAATGCAATTCTCTTCACCGACTAGACAATACAAGTCTTTATTTAGATTTTATTACGAAACGCAACTTGTAATTCCCAATCGTGTTACCAACTCAGCCCAGGACCTAGTGCAGTGTGGTTAGAGTTGGTGCCTAGTTCTCTCTTTTACCTACTTTTAACCTCCAAGCCATGGACTGCCATACAGGAATAGACTGCTGCCGCGATAATAAGTACTGAGCACTTTAAATGCCTAATCTCATCTAAACGTGATAGCAAGCCTTCCTAGAAAAAGCTAGTTTTATGGGGTGATAGTTGAGATTCATGGTCAAGATCATGGAATTTAGGGACTTGCAGAGTCACGGTTTGAACTTAGGTCTGTTCGACGGCTGAGCCTGGCTCCCTGCCATTAAATTATGCTGTTCCAAAGCAGTGATCACAACCTGTGGGTCCACACCAAGGGGGCCATCAAGTTATGGCAAGGGGTCTGCAAATCCATACGTACATTTTCAGTAGGCCAGATCGACAGTGTAGCCCATTTTCAAACATACGCCGTGCTGATGAGTTGGATAAAAGACAGACTCACTTACATAAAAGTAAATTTGGAAAACCTGGACAACTAAACTATTTTAGGCATTATGTCAAGAGGACATAGCAGGTGCATACATAGGGCCCAATTTGGAAGTCAGGTGGGGATTCTTGAGGACCAAGGGTGATTCTTCTGTAGGTAAGTGAGAGCAGAATCTCACCCCAGGGAAGAAGAGCCAGGAGGAGGCAGGCAGATGAAGCCCTCGAGGCCACCTGCTGTACTAAGCAGAGGAAGAAAGTACAAGGTGTAGACAAGGAACAAAGACCATGTGGATGGTGGTTAAGAGCACAACCTCTGAATAATCAGAATTGAATCTCAGTTCTGCCACTGGCTCTGTGACTCTGGGAAACTGAACTTGATTAAAGAGAACCTTTTAGGACAGAACATGTAACTCTGTCATGTTGCCAAGTCTGCCCCAAGATCCAGGGAACTATGCTTTGTTTTATCTTCAAATTAAACACTGACCTTCCTCTTGTGAGGGGCACAGGGATGCTCTGAGCACTAACTGACATGATATGTGTAAAGCCTCTAGCACAGCGCCTGGCAAATGTTGCTCTCTGCCTTGTTGTGAGGTTTGAATGAGATAAGGCAGAGTGCTGGAAACCTTAAGTGGTCAGCAGGATGCCAGTGAGCGAGTAGGTCTCTGGCCAAGTCCTGCTTTCTTTCTCTTCCTGTGGTGCTTTGTGTCCAAGCCTGCCTTGGGACAACCGAGGTAAATGGGAGAGATGTGTATGTGATTAGAGAGAAAAAGCTACCACAAATCCTTCATCCTCTGCTCCATAAGAGAGGACTGGAGGCAGGTCTCCTGCAGAATGTGTATAAAATACGACAGTAGATTTAAAGAAACAGCAGACAACATACTAACAGCCATAAGCAGAAGTAGGTGGTAGAGGAGATTAACACTTAAAAATATAGAAAAATTCATATATAAAAAGCAGGATTGAATTACAAAAAAGCACTCCATTGTGTGGTTATCAGAACAATCGATAATGACCCCCTAGGACTCTTCAGAAATGGTTTACATTAGGAAAGATCTGAGTCAGAGAGCAGTCAGAGCAGGAGAGTGTGCAAACATCTTAGACTTCAATCTCATAATGGTCAAAATACATTTTTATAAAGTTACTGATGCTTAAAATATTTCCTCAAAATTCACTATGGAGCAGCAAGTTCTCCAGCAAAGCTGAATTGTAAAGTGTTGCCTTACTTAACCTTTAAAGAATCACATTACCTTTTCCTTTTCTTATTAAAAACATGTGGAAGTATTTTTCTCAATTCTAAGCCTCCCCACTTTTCTCTTTTTGGCCTTTTCGGCTCACAGGATGGCAGGGGACTGCCTAGGGACAGGTAGGGCAGCCAACACGTGTTGAAATAAATGGGACAATCTTTTCTTCTACCTTCACCTGTCCACTACAGGGTGTCTTTGGAAACACTCTGCCCACTCTAAAATAAAATGGCCATCTGGAATCCATCCCAGTCACCTTCAGAACTGGATTTCAAAAAAAAAACAACTGAAAAAAAAAAAAACCCACCACCACAAGAAGTCTATCCTTGAGTAGCATAGTAATCAGCAGAAGGGGTGATCAGTTGAAATGAGAACTGGATTTATTCAAGCCTCCCCCATTATATACAGACACAGACTGGCTACTTAACCTCACAATACCTCAGTTTTTCATCTGCAAGATAAGGCAAAAACATCTGTAATTAGGAAAACTCTTTGGGTTGCAAGTGAAAAAAAATCCATTGTTAGGGACTGAATGTTTGTGTTCCCCCACGAGGAGGTCCAGTGTTGAAACCTCGCTCCCCAGTGTGATGGTGTTAGAGGTGGCGCCCTGGGGAGATAATGTGTGATTAGACAAGTTCATTTTGGTAGAGCCCTCAGGTAGGATATTAGTGCCCATATAAGAGTGGCCAGAGTTTGCTTCTTTTCCCTGCTGTCTGCCATGTGATGGTACAATGAGAAGTCAGCCGTGTGCCGCCTGGGAGATGGTTGTCACCGGAATTCAGCCATTCTGGCACCCTAATCTCAGTGTTCCAGCCTCCAGAGCTGTAAGAAATAGATCTGTTTGTAAGGCACCAATGTGTGGTACTTGGTCATAGCAACCTGAAGGAACAAAGACATCTGTCTTAAACTACCTTAGGGAAAAAGAAATTTAGTATTTGCTCACGAAGCACAGTTCAAATATGGCTGGATTCAGGGCTTCAGCCCAACAGGTAATTCTTATCTTTTTATTTCATGTATGCTCAGCTCAACATTTCGACCTCATTCTCTCCTGCTCTAGACAACTGGGATTTTCAAAGCAGCTCCAAATTTGTACCCATCTAGTAGCATGATCCCAAAAGCAAGGGGACAGTTTTCTCTACATCAAATTTTTGCAGGAAAGTGCCAGAGAGAAAGAACTCTTACAGGCAGTTTCCGAATGGTCCCTGTGAATGGGATGGTGAGGGTGGTTGTTTTGACTGACCAGACTCTGTAGCAAGAGGGCAGCACAGGACTGTGATTAACTGGAACCATGTGAGGAAGGCTGGGATTTCCCTAAGGAAGCCAGAAGACAGCTATTGGAGCCACAAGAAGGGAAATAGGAAAAAAGCACTGGGCAAAGAAAACTGTAGGCATCGCAGACCCCTACAAAATCTTTCTTAAGATGGTAATATGAGTATTAAAATAATATGAAAAATATATTCTAAACCATAACGCTCTGTTCAAATGTTCCTGATTCAATTTATATGTACTATATCTATATTCAAAAACTATAAAGATATAGAGGGTAATATAAAGAAAGAATATTCTGAGACAGCTTTTAGGTTTTGTCACAGAGCCTGACTATTGTGATGGGTTTCTGGTCCTCAATATACCTTGAGACCTGGGTTTGAAAGTACCACAACTGTTGTTCAGGTTTGACTATGGGAAGAATTCCTTCTAAGAGAAGGCTGAAAAAGAATACACTAAACTATAGACATTTTTCATTGAAGAAATTTAATAAGAGGAGACACCAATATACAGTGATGGTTATGGACACAGTCCTTCCTATAGGGCCTGTAGACTTGAGAAGATTTTATCCAGACTTCCAAATTGAGGTTATTTTTCATGTCTGTTCTCAGCAAAGCCACAAAACAAGTCTTCCTCCTTAGCTTGCACATACATTGATGCTATTTTTGTGGAAGTTTTAGCTCATTGTTATGATATGTGAGTGTGCCAGAAAAGAAACCTTAAAAGAATCATAATATCCTGATTTTTTTCTCACCCTTAAGTCTTTACCACTGTAAAGATGTTCAAAATCCTTGCACAGTACTATATAAGACATACCACATCAAAGTTTAGGTCATTAAAAACATGAAATTGTCTCTGCTCTAAATACACAGACCCCTACCTGGACTGGCAGCACAGGGTAGTTCACGCTTTGAAACTCAGATGTTCCCATTTAGTTAGAAGATGTTTACCAACTCATCCCTTCAGTTTTTCCTGAGATACAACCATGAGAAGAAACCTCCCCTCAACCTCCAATCTCAAAAGGAAATATTATAAAGCAATGAAAACAATAAAGGGATTAAGGCAAACATTAACAAAGCATATTCAGATCCCTACTTAGTACTTCAAGTATAAAAAGAAGGACTGAAAAATTCTGGAAATTTTCTCAAACTTAAATTCTATTGTCTAAGACAGGAGTTTAATCCACATTATGTATAGTAAGCACAAGCTAATTATCAATAACTGTTGGAGGTTTCAATAATCTTTTTCTCAGCAACTGATGGAAAAAGATAAAATTCAGTAGCATAAATTTATTACTGAACAATCTACTCAAGAGCTGCAAAATAAAATTATTTTCAAGTGCACTGGAACATTTTTCAAGTTCAATCATCTGCTGGGTTATACAACATGTCTCAGTAAATTTAAAATAATTGAAATTTTACAGAATGTTTTTTCTTACACAAAAGAATTTAACTGGATATCAATTTTTTTAAAATCTGGAATTATAGTAAAATTGCAGGATACAAAGACTCCTAAAACTTAACAATAAAAAATTTTAAAATACACCAAAAATCTGAATAAACACCTCACCAAAGAAGATATACAGGTGGCAAATAAATATATGAAAAGAAGTTACATATCACATGTCATTAAGAAACTGAAAATAAAAGCAAGAAGGAGATACCATTGCATGTCTATGAAAATGGCAAAAATAAGAACTGACAATACCAAATGCTAATGGGGATACAGGACAAGAACTCTCATTCACTGCTGGTGAGAATGCAAAATGAGACTATCCCTCTGGAAGACAGTGTTCTCCAAAACTAAACATAATGTTAATATTTGATCCAACAGTTGTATACTCCTATTTACCCAACTTATTGCAAAACATATATTCACACAAAAACCTACATAAAAATGTTTATGACAGCTTTACTGGTAATTGTCCAAAACAGGAAGCAACCAAGATGCCCTTTGAAAACCTAAAGGATACACAGGAGTGGTACATCCACACAGTGCAGGAACATTCAGCAATAAAAAGAAAGGAGCTATCAACCCATGAAAAGACAAGGAGAAACTATCAATGCGTATTACTAAGGGAAAGAAGCCAGTCTTTAAAGAGCTACATAGTGTATGGTTCCAACATTCTGGAAAAGAGCAAAACTACTAAGACAAGGAAAAGATAAGTGGTTGTCAGGGCCTGGTGTGGGGAGGGAGGGACAATAATAGGTAGAACACAAGGGCCTGGTGTAGGGAGGGAGGGACAATAACAGGGAGAACACAAGGAACTTTGAGGGTAGTGAAACTATTACTAAAATAGTGGTTACACATTATTATAATTGTGTCAAAACCCATAGAACATACAACACAAAGAATGAGCCTGAATGTAAACTTAGTTAATAATAATGTATTGGTATTGGTTCAGTTGTAACAAATGTACCAAACTCATGTGTTAATAACAGTGGAGGCTTTGAGCAGGGGAGAGAGGGGGCATTTAAGGAAACCCCTCTCTGCTCAATTGTCTGCTCAATTTTCTGTAAACCTAAAATTGTTGTAGAAATAGTCTATAGCAATCTTCTATGTATAAACACCTGCGATATTTCAAATTTTAATTAAAATAACTTCCAAGGTATGGTATTCTTTATGAAGCTATTGTGAATGGGAAGGTTTTCTTAATTTCCCTTTCTGATAGTTCATTATTGGCACCTAAAAGTGCAACTGACTCTGAATATTAATTTTGTATCATGGTACTTTACTGAATTAATTTATCAGTTCTAGTAGTTTCTTGGTAGAATCTAAATTTAGAGTTCTCTATGTACAGTATCATGTCATCTTCAAATAGTGACAGTTTTACTTCTTCCTTTCCAATTTGGATGCCTTGTATTTGTTCTTCTTGTCTGATTGCTATGGCTAGGACTTCAAGTACTGTCTTGAATTAAAAGATGAAAATAAGCATCCTTGTCTTCTTCCTGATCTTGAGGGAAATCATTGTAGTTCTGCCCATTGAGTATGATGCTGGTGGTGGGTTTGTCATTTATGGCCTTCATTATGTTTAAGTATGTTCTCTTTATTCCTACTTTGCTGAGAGTTTTTATCATAAGTGTTGCTGGACTTTATTGCTAAAGAGTTTATTGCTAAACTCTTTTTCTGCATCTATTGACATGATCATGTGGTTTTTATCATTCATTTTCTTTATGTGCTGTATTACATTAATCAACTTGCAGATGTTGTACCATCCTTGCATCCCCAGAATAAATCTCATTTGATCTATGGACACAAAAGGCCTGTACTCGGAAAATTACAGGACACAAAGGAAAGAAATTAAAGAAGATATAAACAAGTGGAAGCACATAATGTGTTCAGGAATAGGAAGAATTAACATCATTAAAATGTCCATACTACCCAAAGCAATCTATAGATTCAATACAAGTCCTATCAAGATACCAATGATGTATTTCACAGAACTAGAACAAATATTTTAAAAATTATATGGAAACACAAAAGGCCCCGAATAGCCTCAGAGATCTTGAGAAAGAACAAATTTGGAGGAATCATGCTATCTGATATCAAACTACACTCTAAGGCAATAGTAATGGAAAGAGAATGGTACTGGCATAAAAAACAGACACATAGGTCAATTGAACAAAATAGAGATCCCAGAAATAAACCCACACCTTTATAGTCAATTAATATTTGACAGAGGAGGCAAGCACATATAATGGGCTAAAGATAGTTTATTCAATAAATGGTGTTGGGAAAACTGGATAGATACATGCAGAAAAATGAATCTAGACCACTTTCTTATGCCATCCACAAGAATAAATTCAAAATGGTTTAAAGACTTGAATGTTATATCTGAAACCATAAAAATTGTAGAAGAAGCCATAGGCTTGTAGCAATATTTTTCTGATATATCTTCTCAGGCAAGGGAAACAAAAGAAAAAAAATAAATGGGACTACATCAAACTAGAAAGTTTTCATACAGCAAAGGAAACCATCAGCAAAATGAAAAAACAACTCACTGACTGGGAGACCATATTTGCTGATACATCTGATAAGGCGTTAGTAGCCAAAATCTATAAATAAGTTATAAAATTCAACACCAAAAAAAACCCCCACCAAACAATCCAATTCAAAAATGGGCAAAGGATCTGAATAAACACTTCTTCAAAGAAGACATACACGTGGCCAATAGGCATATGGAAAGATGCTTAATATCACCAGTCATCAGAAATGCATGTTAAAACCACAGTGAGCTATCACATCACGTCAGTCAGGATGGGTCTCATCAATAAATCAACAAACAAGTGCTGGTGAGGATGTGGAGAAAGGGGAACCCTCATGCACTGTTTGTGGACATGCACATTGGTACGGCCACTGTGGAAAGCAGTGTGGGGTTACCTCAAAAATTAAAAAGGAAACTATCTTATGATCCAGCAGTTTCACTTCTTGGAATTTATCTCAAGAGACCAAAACACTAATTTGAAAGAATATAAGCACCCCTATGTTCATTGCAGCACTATTTACAATTACCAAGATTTGGAAGCAACCCAAGTATCCATCAGTACATGAGTGGATAAAACAACTATAGGACATTTACACAGTGGGATACTACTAGGCTGTAAAAAAAAAGAAGAAAATTTTAGCCTGTGCGACAGCATGGGTGGACCTGCAGAACATTATGCTAAGTGAAATAAGCCAGTCAGGGAAAGACAAATACTATATAATTTCACTCATATGTGGAATCTAATGAACAAACTGAACTAGCAAGCAAAATCGAGACAGACTCATAGATAGAGAGCAGGCTGACAGCTCTGGGGTGGGTGTGGGTTGGGGGTGGAAGGATGAGGCAAAAAATAAAAAGGACTCATGGACATGGACAACAGTGTGGGAAGGGGGTGGAAGGAGGTGGAAGAGATATAAGGGAAATAAGTGGTAATGGAAAAGAACAATATAAATAAATTTAAAACAATAAAAGGAGATAGATTCTAGTATTTTTTTAAAAACTTACAAAAATGGATCAACAAGGAAATGATAAGGCAAATTAAAAAGTATTCTGAACTAAATGAAAATAAATACAAATTTCACAACTTGTGAGATTCAATTAAATCAGTGCTTAGAGGGAAATTTTACAGCTTCAAGTGTTTACTCATGGAAAAAAATTGCCTAAAACCAATTATCTAAGTTTCTATCTTACAAGTCTAAAAGGGCTAAAAACAAAGCAGAATAGACATATAATAAAGATATAAACAAAAAATAATAAAACAAATTAAAAAGTCAATGAAATAAAAAATTCTTTTTTTCTAGAGATGCTTCTCGATAGACTGATCAAAACTAAAACAGGAGACATTGTTATGGATTCTACAGACTCACACAGACAAAAAGGGACTATATGACAAATAATTTTATGTCAGTACATTGGTCAAAATAGATAAAATAAGCAAATTCCACTAAAGACTCAAAACTCACACAAAAGGAACTGATAATCAAAGCAATCCCTTGTCTATCACAGAAATTGAATGTGTCCGCAAAAGCCTCCCCACACCAACGCCCAGGCCCAGAGGTTTCACTAGTATATTCTACCAAACCTACACAGATCTAACACAAATTCTCTCAGAAAATAGATGAAAAGAAAAAATGTCCAAGTCTTTTCATGTGGCTATAATTCCCTTGATAGCAAAATCAGAATATAAATATGCAACGAGCCTGCAGCTTGTTAAATGTGTGATCTTGAGCAAGTTGCTTATCTCTCCGGCGTTGAGGTTTCTCATCCACGGCCATTCAGTCGAATGTCCCGGCTTGGAACCTGGCACTGTGGGGAAGAGCCTGGAGGAGAGACCAGCACTGGCTGGTTTCCCGCCCAGGTCTTCAGGGGAGATGACCGAAGTGGCAGATATCCCAGCTATCTCACCTCTGCCCACTTCCAAATAATAGCAACTGAACGTGAATTGACTCGGGTTCTTTCCCTCTAGGTTTTCTTTTCACAAAATAGGTAAATTCCAAACAACGACAACTGAGGAGGGCAAGGGTGGGCCTGACGGAAATGCAGGCATGCATTATGGGGGAGAGAGGACGGGTTGGGGCAGTCTGGGCTACACAACTGCCTATCCTCCCTCCAACCCCACTGTTTGTCTGTTTCTGTCTCTCTCATTAAACAAGTACTGCTTATTGATTTTCCTTAGACCTGATGGTTGTGGCAAGAAACATTTGCGAAATGCTTCAGTAGATGATCCTTAAGACCCCCCTCCCTCCAACAAATATTTACAGAGAGCCTGCTACGTGCCAGACAACGAGGTAAGCAAAATCAAACCTGCCATTCATCCTCCTGTACGGTCTGTGTGCTAAGGCATCCAGACTGAATTAAACAAGAACGACTAGTCCCTGAGTGACTCTATATGCTGTTACCGCCCCTACTCCACAGCTGAGTCAGCTGAGACTTGGAGTGAATGACTTGCTGAAGTTGGGACGGCTGCAAAGGAGAAGAGATAGCATTTGAGCCCGGGTCTGTCCAACTCCAAAGCCAAACCTATTTCCATTACGCCATGCTGTTTAATTAAGAAAGAGCTTAACATGATTTCGATTACATGTTATGTCTCACTAGCAGAGTAATTGATTTGTATTTTATCATGGCTAACAGTGCTGTATTATACTTACAGCTTGTCAAATCTTTGAATGGCTGATTTTGGATTTGGAGTTTGTATTAGAATACATTTACAATTTTGCTAGGTGGTATAAAATGCAAAGATGCTTAAAATGGTTTGGATACATTTGAGGCTGGGAGTAGTAAGAAGGTCTGAGTATATTTGGGCTATAAAAGTCAAGTTCTAATCCAAATCTCCCCACTGCAAAGAGAACTCCCCAGTGGAGTTGCGATGTCAGAGAAGGCTGATAGGCATACCCATACACACACGAAACAATGCTCTTTCTCACTAATAATTCTGATAGATTCCCTGTCTGTTCGTAATGTCAGCAGGTACCCTGCAGGAAGGCATAACAGGGCCAGATGTATCAAGTCTAAATTCTTGATTTAGAATCCAAAACCCATGGAAATATACCCCAACTCCACATTTTCTTGCTTCACTATCTGCCACCGACCCCTTCCTCTACCCCCCTATTATACTTCAGCCACAACAGAAGGCAAACCACTTTCTAAATGTTCCTCTAGGCCTCCACACACTTTTCTAGGAACTCTGTCCATGCCCACCCTTCAGAACCCTGTAAGGCTCACCTACCGTCTCATCTAGACAACCCGATCCCCATGGAAGCTGATCTCTCCTTCCACTTGGTTTTCCGAGAATTTTGCTCAACTTTGGTGACCTGCTCATCACCTGTCCTTATCATGGCACAGGGTGTGGGGGTAGGAGCCTGGACCATGTCCTTTCTTCTTAGACTCCTGGTGAGGAGCTCAGCGATGACACAGAATAAGCACTGAATTGCAAATACGTGAAATAATGTGTATGAAGAAGAAACTGAGCTAAGAACCAAAGCTCCATTAGTTTTCACATTAACAGGGCAGTGATGAGCCAGCCTCCCATTTTGGATTCATGACCAAGGTCATTGCTTTGAAGGGCCTGTGTGTTCCATATTCTAATTTACCTCAAATCACTGATTTGAGTCTCAATTCGTATTTCCAATTTAAAGCAAGACCCTTAAGGTATTTTTTATTATTTTTTAAAATCCCTGTTAATCGGTTTTTAATACTTATCAGAAGCTTGAAATTGAAATGCTATGACCAGCCTGCCCTGAATTTTCTGTGCTACATTTGCACAATGGGTGGTCTCCTCAGATCTGTGCTGTAACTATACTGATCATTTTCCTCAAGTAGTTCTTATTTTCTTTATTCGAAGCAGTATTATTAAACCAGTACTATAGATGAAAGAATATACCCAGAGAGAAAAGCTTCCAAAAATTTAAAAAACACACCTAAGATAGACATTTATCTCAGTAAATAGAGTCTCTCCAATCTCCATTTCCAACGGCACAAAGTGGAGGGTGAGGAGAGGGGCCGGCTCTCTGACTCCCCACCACAGGAGGCCTCCTCCCAGATGGAGCAGGGCTAGGTTCTCCATTTTCACACACCTGCTTTGCATCTAGCAGCTTTTTAAAAAATACATAATGTGCCAAAGTGACCGCCCTACTGCCCCAGTGCTGGGTGGGCTCTAGGCCTTCTGGAAAAGACAGAACTGTACCCCTGCAGTGGCTCCAGCCCCCCTATTTCTTCGCTTTCCCAAGGACTGCACAAGAAAGCCAGTTGCCATGATCAGAGTGAGGGTAAAAAGGAAAGGGAGTGCTTCAAAAGAGCTTTGTGGAGCAGAGAAGAGCTACAGGCCCTGGAGATTCAGGGCAGGGCCCTCTTCCTTTTCATCCTGGGCTATGAACGCCCGGCGTTTTTAGTGCCTTGCATCCTGTATGCCCCGCTGCCCCTACGGTATGGTAGAGCCCCATCATGTAGGACCCAGGGTGGCAACTGTGGTCACCCACACTCCAGGCCTCTCTGCCACACTGAGCCTCCCCACTACTGAGGCCTTGGTAATATCAGGGTGGTTCTGGGGTCCCCCATTCAAACCAAGTTTGATGCAGCATGGAGTCAGTGTCTGAGCTAAGGCAACCCCCCCCCAACTCCCCGCCCCGGCAGTGACAGAAGTTTCCACAGAGGGCACCACTCCAATTTCATGTGACCCTGGCTGACTGGGAGAAGATGCTTAAGTCTCCAAATACCACAGGGCCTGCCTATGCTGTAGCTCCGTCTCCAAAGCACTTCTAAATGAAACAGCCATTTAAATAGAGTAATGCAAATGTAAAAGGAAAATGGGCATCTATTTGCCATTACAATCAAATTACTTTGTAGGTATAATTCATCATACCCCAGCCTTATTTTTTTATTACTATTAACAAGTTTTCCAAAAGCCTACACTTCTCTTTCAGAAAATCCTAATATAAGAAAAGCAAACTGATGAAAATGGAAACAACTCCTAGATTTGGTCCCAGATCTGACATTCCTGTACCGTGGGAGCTCGGGCCAGTGACAGGACTCCCTGTGCCAGGATCCTCCTCCATGGAGTGAGATGTTGGAATAGATGGTCTCTGAGGTCTCTCCAGCCCTCAAATCACATCTGTTCTGGTTTCGTCCTAATTATCCCTCTCACTTGGTCCTAACAATGACGTAGCAGAGGTCCCAACATGAGCTGGATTGCACATTACAGCGTGGGCATCTCCAGTAGATGGGGGGAGGAGCATCACGTCCACTGAAACTGCAGCAGAGCTGCCGCTTCGGGCACCGACAGCTGCCGCTGGCACTAGCAGCACAGGGACCCTGAGCCCAAGAGGAAGAGTGCAGGTGAGTCACAATGGCCAAGAACACTGCATCTCAGAGAAAGAACACCAACGACATACACGGAAGACCCTAAGAACTATTGAGGAGGAATTTAAGAAAGGGTGGAATTTCTGTACAGCAGTACTGGGGTATTAACTACCTAGAGCTAAACAACAAACCATTCCAAACTTAGTGGCTTGAAGTAACCATCTCACTCACCATTTGGGCTGGAAACACAGGGTGTTTCTTCTGCTTGTGCCACGTGGGCTCAGTCATGCTTAGTGTGAGCTCAGTGGCTCTCCTCTTGTCTGTCCACTGGGCTATGTGCCCTTTCGTCACCCAGTGAACTAGTCTAGGCTTCTGCACATGGAATCAGCAATGCGGGCCCCCAAAGCACCAGAACGCAAGCCTCGTGAGCAAGCATTTTTCAAGACTCTTCTTGAGGCATGTTTGCCAATGCCACACTGGCTGAAGTCAGTCACATGTAAAATCTCAATGACAAATGAGACTGGTGAGCCTGCACATCGAAGAGGAATTGGAAAGTTGTTTTGTGAATTGTCAGCCTCATTTAACCTTTGGGACTCTGTCCAAAGTTTTACATGGAAGTCCCAATATAGGGAATTCCTCACGGATCATTTGCTTCTGTATCTCATATTCTTGCTCTTTCAAAATCCAACCCTCTGAACTCATGCCTTCAGGCAAATCACTCGATGACACCTTTTAGAAATTCATAAGTATACATGTCCTTGACAACCTTTCCCCTTATTTCCCCCGTTACCCAATTTCCCCCTTCCCTCTGGTTACTGTCAGATTGTTCTTTATTTCCATGTCTCTGATTATATTTTGCATGCTTGTCTGTTTTGGTGATTAGGTTCCACTTATAGGTGAGATCATACGGTATTTATCTTTTACCGCCTGGCTCATCTCGCCTAGCATTAATGCTCTCCAATGCCATCCATGCTGCTGCAAAGAGTAGGAGCTCCTTCTTTCTTTCTGCTGCATAGAATTCCATTGTGTAAATGTACCATAGTTTTTTAATCCATTCATTTACTGATGGGCACCTAGGTTGCTTCTAGCACTTGGCTGTTGTAAATTGTGCTGCTATGAACATTGGGGTGCATAGGTTCTTTTGGATTGCAGAGTAGGATTGAGGGTGTGGAGTCGGGGTGAGTGGGGTGGGGTGGGGATGAGTGGTGGTGGGAAAATGGAGACAACTGTACTTGAACAACTAAAAAGAATTAAAAAATAAAAACTATAAAAAAGAAAAAAGGAAATTCATAAGTAATCACAGTCAATCAACATTTTTAGATCTCTGAAGTGCATGGCTATGAAATGTATAGCACTTCTTGCAATCTGCAATCTGTTCTCAGCAATTAAACTGAGCATTATATCAGTTTCATTCAACAGACCCTCAATTTATATTTCTTACCAATTAACTGCACTAGGCACTGTGCTAAGGGTTTAGGTTTAAAAGAGACAGGAAGGAGGGAGGGAAAGAGGGAGACAGGGAAGAAATGAACTTGCCTCCTTATATCGGTGGTTCAGTGGGATGTAAACCAGCAACTTTTGCAAGGACCACAGTTCAACAACATCACTTTATTTTCAAAATGAAAGTGAATTTTGCATTTTAAACAGCCTCCAATGGATCACTTTTAATTTTCATGGAGTCTGTCTTCTCTGAAGAAGGTTTAAAAGTGACTTCCTTCTTTCCATTGTTCAATTCTCACCAAGTCATTTCTAATTCTGACAGTGTCCTCAGACTCCTTCTGAGGACATTAATTTCCTTGGGCAGTTGGAAGAACACTAAGTCCATTTCCTCTCACATAGAACATCCTTCCACTTAGATCCTACGTCAAAGGGAGCTGCTTCCCAGTGCAGGGCTGCAGCAGCGCAAAGAGGGGTTGGGATCAGGGGCCAGTGTCACTGCCTCTAATGTGTTTTCGCTGAAAACCCACAAAGGCTGCTCCTCAACAAGACTGAAATGAGCAAAGTTCACTTTCGGCCTCTGATCTGTTTATCCATCAAATGTTCTTCTTGTTGGTTCTTCTGTATTTTAACCGCATAAATGGTGAGGATATTTTTGTTGCTGTTTATGAATAACAAGTCATGGTATTTGTCCCCTTTCAGAAGTTTTTTTTTTAAATAGTCCACCGTAAAGACTGTCCTCTTTCCTCCTCCCCATCACACACACTGTAGCTTTTAAAATTCATGAGAGATTAGGCCCTGGCTGGTGTAGCTCAGTGGATTGAGCACGGGCCTGTGAACCAGACAATTGCGGTTCAATTCCCAGTCAAGGCACATGCCTGGGTTGCAGGCCAGTTCCCAGAAGGGGCCAGTTCCTAGCAGGGGATGCACAAGAAGCATCCATACATTGATGTTTCTCTTCCTCTCTCCTTCCCTTCCCCTCTAACGATAAATAAATAAAATAAAAATTAAAAATAAATAAAAATAAATAAATGTTTAAAAAAAATAAAATTCATGAGAGATTAATTCTCCTGATGAAATTGTAGATACTATGGTAAGAGAAAGATTTTGGTACAGTGTGCCTACTCTAAAGGCAGATTCCATCAATTCAGAAACCAATTAATTTTAGAGCAAATAAATCTTTCCTACTTTTGCTAACCAGTTTTAAATTCCTATATTTTTCCAAAGAAGACATACAGGTGGCCAACAAGTACATGAAAAGGTACTCAATATCATCTCACACCACTTAAGATAGCCATTATATATTTTTTTAAGAAGACAAAAATTAACAAGTGCTGGCGAGGATGTGGAGAAAAGGGAACTTTTGTATACTGTTGGTGGGAACCTAAGCTGGTGCAAATCTAAGTTGGTGCAGCCACTGTGGAAAACAGTATGGAGTTTCCTCAAAAAATTAAAAATAGAATTCCAATATGATACAGCAATTCCATTTCTGGGTTTTCACCTGAAGGAAACTAAAACACCAGTCAAAAACATATATGTGCTGCAGCATTATTTACAATAGCCAAGACAACCTAAATGTCCACAGGTGGATAAATGAAAAAAGAAAATGTGTGTGTGAATGATTATTATTCAGCCACAAAAAAAAAAAGAAAATATTGCCAGTGTGACAACATGGATGGACCGTGAGGGTATTATGCTAAGTGAAATAAGCCGGACAAAGGAAAACAAATATCACATAATCTCACTTATACTTGGAATCTAAACAAACAAACAAACAAACACCCCAAACTCATCAACACAGAGAAAAGATGGTGGTTGCTAGAGGCCCAGGGTGGGGGATGGGGAGAATGGATGAAGCAGATCAAAGACACAAACTCTAGGTTATAAAATGAAAGTCATGAGATGTAGTAGATAGCATGATGACCGCAGTGGATAATGTTGAGTTATATATTTCAAAGTTGTTAAGAGAGGCAGCTTGAAAGTTCTCATTAAGAGAAAAAATGTGTAACTCTGTGGTAACAGATGTTAACGAGACCGTGATCATTTTGTAATATGTGCAAATATTGACTTACTATATTGTACACCTAAAACTAATATAATGTTATATGTCAATTATAGCTCAACAAAAATATGTCTCTTAGATCCTCACAGAAAACAAAAATCAATGAGAAATTTTAAAAAATGGAAAGATAAATTTTCTGCCCATTTAAAAAGAATAAATTGGGGCAGTAATAAGAAGCCCCACTAAATTTCTGGCAAAATTCTGAAAGTTGTAGATAGTATCCTTTGACTACTATCTTGAGAAACTTGAAAGAAAAACCTTGCCCACTTATCACTAGAACATACTAAAATGAAACCCCCTGTTACAGAGTGTCAAGTAGGGGAGCTGTATTTTGTCTACTGATTTGAGAGTATCCAAGGACACTGATTGTGACTGAATTATAAGTGATTTAGAATCCCAGGGTGTATTGATAAGCAAACTTAGATGTGTAAAGGAACTAGGTCCTTAGGATGTGTGAATGAAATATAAGTGATTTAAAACCACAGGGTGGATTGCCGTGTGCTGAATCATAATAATTCCACCATAACTGATTTCAAATCCGTGTTTTGAGGCTTGTTTTGGATAAAGTTGGCTGGGGTTTGAACTTGTTTTGATGAGATTTGGGGGGAGTTGGAACTTTAGGACTTTCTTATCCACCTCTCACACGTGCAGTGAAGACATTACGTCACTGACCTCCCAGTACCTGCAGTGCTGTCCATCATGTGATGGACTTTTAAACTGTAAAAACCAAGAGGTTTGAACAGCAACTTGGAAGCGTTCTGTCTGGGCAAGGCTACTCCTGGCTGACTTACATAGCTCTCCCAAGATCTTGAGACGCCTGCGCCTGCCGTGGCCAAGCTGCTCTCGGTGGGCAGTAGTATTAAACCGTGAGGCAGTCTCAGGAAGAGAAGGGACGTCTGTTCTTGCCTTGATGCATCCGCCCCTCGCAGGCAGTGGCCAAGCTCTGCAGTGGTGCCTGGAATAAGAACCCTCAGAGCACCCCACCTTGCCTGCCAACACTGCTGCCGTCTTCTACTGGCTGGTTGCCTCAGCAGGGAGGGACCTGAGTCAGCAGCTGAGAGTTAGAAGGACAGACTCTGCTGAGAACCAAACTTTCTCCTGGTAGAAATGTTCACCTCAACTAAATCTGGACTTTCTTCCTCTCATCTCCCCTTTCCCTGAAACTGCAGTATAATTATTCTAACATTGGTTCTTAGTATATCATCCCTTTATTGGCTTATTAAGAGACATTTTCCTGGCCAGTGAAATATTATTATGAACTATAATTCCCACAGTGAACCTGGATTAAATAAATTATGGGCAAACACAATCTCAGTCTCTGAGCTTAACGTTGCCATGAACAAAACAGTATGTAACTGAGCTGCAACAGCTTCGCCACAAAGTCAGCTGTGCAGACTCCACATGGTCCCCGGGTGGACTGTGCAAACTCCTGCAACTTCGAACAGTCCATGGGTATGAGAAGAAAGGCAAGGAGCTTGTCCATGGGCTCTTCCTCTCTGATCTCTCTTGGTAACAGTGCATTCAAAAGTGCAGTAAATCCTCCAAACTCTGGATCATTACCTGGGCCCCTTGAGCACCCAGGGGGAAGGCAGAGCTTCTGAAATCCCTCCTTGTTGGTGGGTGTTGTATGGGGGACCCTGAAATATATGCCAGCAGAAGCGACAGCAGACAGGCTCTCACCTATAGAGACCATGTGAATGAACAGTCTCGCAGCTCTGGCTGGGAACCTGAGGCCCAGGGTGACAGGCTCAGCTGACCTGGAACAGTGAATCGGGAAGTTCTGGCAGGACCGCAGTCCATTATGCAGCCGCGACATTTCTTTGTGGCATAACTTTGCTGTGAAACCCATGTTTTTCCTATATCTTGCAAGCTTCAGGTTGAGTTTCTGCCCAAGACCATCTTCTAAAAGGTGCAAAATTTTTCATGTACTATTCAGAAAGGAATATAATAGTTATCGTCCAAGGATGACCGGCTTTGAGACCGAGTACAATTGTTATGGAAAATACATTCATTAGGATAGCTCATGTAAATTCAGTGTTTTTAACACTTGTAGACAACTTCACCAACAGGAAATTAAATGTACTTAACCAATCTTGTGGGAATTCACCATCAACCATGACTGCTGTGACTCTGTGATCACATCCCCTTATTAAGAACTTATCTAAAAATCTCTCTCCCAGAAAACATGTTAGTTGCATGTAAGTAAAAGCTAATAATACAGTGAGAGATGCTCTCCAATTAAATTGGAGTAAATAAAGGAGGAACCAAATGCTATGCATAACATACCCAGACCCCTCTGCAGGACGTGCAGGGCATGGATCCCCACACACAAAAGAGAAAGATAACAAATGGTGATGAAATGACAGATGGTTTCACCAAATCCCTTATTATATATTTTTTCATTCTTTCCTAACTTTCTACATAATTACTTTCTAATGAAAAATTTTAATATAAATGAACCTAAAAATACCTTAAATTGAGAGCTATGATAAACAGTGAAAACCAAATGTTTAATAGTTTATTAAGCAGAAATCTAGTCACTGACATCCTGTTAGAATATTGTGTGGACAGAAAAGTTTAATGGGCTCAGAGGAGTGACTCTGACAATACAGAGACCAAATCAGGAGAGTTTGTTGAAAACATAGAGCCATTCCATAAATCCAATACAGTGGGTCTGGGTGAGATTACAAGTTTCCATTTTATCAAGCTTCCTGGTGATTTTAATGCAGCTGGTGCGGGCCACCTGTTGATAAATACTAGCCAAAAGAAAAGTCCAAGGCATCAAAATCTCACAGGAACTCTCATATACCACCCCAAACAATGCAGCTCTGTCCCTAGGAATGTCATTCCTCTGGGTCCCAAGGCAGATCCTCCAGTGGACCCAACGCTCCTCTGGTTCTGATCCATTTTCATTAGCAATTGTTTTTGATTGGCTTTCTTTGTGGTTTGCCTAAGGGGAGAAAATGGGCTGCTCTGTCCATGGCATTTGAAGTTTTTAGAATGTCTATCACATTGTGAACTAATAAATTGGCACTCAGTTTAAACATCAGTCTTTTGGGGTCCAGGTAATGTGAGTCTATTCCTGAAACTGGGGTCCATTTTCAGATAGTTGACAAAACTGGGTGTGTGAGTTCTCAAAGCCAACTCTCCTCAATGAGGAGTAGTGGGCCCCATTTCCACAGTAGTGGATGCTTGTGATTTTTGCCTGCCTGGCATCCTTTTCAGTTTTTCTGTTACAGCATCTTGACTTTCCCCTGGGGATCACCCCTCTTCTGCCCCCAGATTCCTTCCAAACCTGAACATACCTGATCATTTAAACTCAACCTTAGAATTTTTGTCAGAACAAAACTATGCTTCAGAGATAAAGCTTAGATCTTCTGGTGGGCATCATGGAGCCACGAGGAAAAAAAGTGGGCCTGAGAACAAAGCCATCATAGACCAAAAAAAAAAAAAAAGAATCAAGAGTTACAGACAAAATTAAAAAGAGAGAAAGAAAAAGGAAGAAAGCTCTTTATGATATCATTGTTTGAATACTGGCTACTGATGGTCATACCTGCAGCCTTGGTCTTACATGAGCCAACCAATTTCCTTTTTAATTTGAGCCAGTTTGAATTAGATTTCTTTCATCTAATAAAGAAAAGAGTATTAAATATACAACACCTCTCTATCTGTACATACAGAGCATACCTTCCATTCAAGAGCAACAGTTAGGTCAAAAGATTTATCATTGCTCAAGGCAACATTTAGAAACTCCATCTTCACAGGAAGTGGAGACTAACTGGACATTAACTGTGTGTCAAATCTTCACCTGAGAATAAGGCGAACCTAATAACTGTCACTAGAAAACAGTGACACTGGCTTTTCTTTCCCAAAGACCACTCGCATGTTTCAGCACGGTATAAGAATGAAAACACAAGATGCTTTACAAGTCTTTAAATCTTCTCTATGCCACAAGAGTCTTTCCATGCTTACTACTTAGGATATTACTTTAACTATGAGAGGAAGACCCGCCCCCTGCCTTTGGTGCCCCAAGTAGAGAAGGATGTCATCACAGTCAGTCAGTCACCTCTGTTACCGGATACAGGAGTGGAGGTTTCCTGTTCACAGGAAAAGCAATGGTCACATTAACTTCACAGACTTGAATTGCAGATAAAATTATTTTTTTCCTGCCCTTTCAAAATTAGTTGGCAATCTTCACTACTTATATACATAAAATCATTAAAAGGAAAAAAATCTTATCAGCAGATTGCTGAGAAAACAAGAAAAACATTTTTTTCCAGAAAAAGTACGCACAAACAAGAACGCTTCAATGTGTTAAACAGCCTTCTGATCCTCTTAAATAGCGGCTCCCACAGACATGTTGGGATGGGGGCGCAGCACATCATGGTACCAGTCATATAGAACGTAGACATTTCGGAACACCTCCACCTCATGAGATAATCAAACATGGCATAATGTCTACACTCAGAGTCTCCCTGTTACAAAAAGAGACCTGACCAGTAAGAGTTAACAGCTCATCAAAAAGAATGGATGTTCAGAAGTGACAGCTCACTGCTGTCCTGCTTCTCTCTAAAGACTGTAAAGCATGCACACTCCACTCTACCCCGGAAAAGACTTGACTCTGCAAAACAGTAAAATAAGCACCAAATCCTTGGAGCCTAAGAAGAGAGCATTCACATTAGAATTGATACTGAGCATATGTCTAACATCAGAAGGGGAACCTACTCATACACCAATGGATAAATTCAGCCTCAGGATACAGCTTGCAAAACTAGTATCCAAGTTACCTCATAACATTTATTTTTGTAAAAAATAAAATTAAAAAATTGTTTTAATTTTTTAAAAACCAAATAAAAACCACACTGTAGCATTCTGTACTTTTTCAGAGTCCCTCTTCTTCCTCTCTCTTGGTGAGCACCTCTTCCATGAGCAAGTGCCCCTCACTTTTGGATGTGGGCAAAATAAATTTTGTGGTATGGTGCCCAACTCCCAAGCAGCCACTGAAGAGCCAAGAGTATGTGGAGTTAGCTTCCCAGGGGGTGAACCTTCACCAGCAAGAAATGATGCAAGAGGCAGCTAGGAAACTAAGCTCCTCTTTCTTTTTCTCTGCCATAAAATACCACAACATGTAGTTCCTCCCTGCAACATTTCTGGAGAAGTCCCAAATGCCAAGTAAGCCTGCGCATGGAGTGACATGGTGGGTCACACCCCAGCTCCTTGCTAAACAGTAACTATTGTGGTAATACATGGCATGACACTATCACTCGGCATTTACTCTGGCCTTGTTAACCTTCACACTCTGGGGTAGCTCACCCCAGATAAACTGACAGCACTCTGAGCACTGCCTTGGGCTCTGCTTTCTAGAAGATGCAAGAGAAGGCATGTTGAAACTACTTTCTTGACAACAGTGAAATCTCTTTGCTCACTATCATTAATAATTTTATTAATAACTTCCCTTCAAAGTTCATAGCAATACAGGCTTACCTAAAGAAAATAGAAACATTTCAAACAAACAACCTAACCTGGCGCCTGCAAGAACTCGAGGAACAACAACAAAGACAGCCCAGAGCAAGTAAAAGGAAGGAAATAACCAAGATCAGAGTAGAATTAAATGACATAGAGACTAAAAGCACAATTCTAAGGATCAATGAATCCAGGAGTTAGTTTTTTGAAAGGATAAACAAAATAGACAAACCTTTAAGTAGGCTCATCAAGAAAAGAAGAGAAAGGACCCAAATAAACACAATCAGAAATGAAAGAGGAGAGATTACAAGTGATACCGCAGAAATAGAAGGGACTGTAAGGAATTACTATGCAGAGCTGTATGCCAAGAAATTTGAAAATCTAGCTGAAATGGACAAATTTCTAGAAAAATATAATCTTCCAAAACTCAATGAAAAAGAAGCAGAAAACCTGAACAGGCCAATAACAACAGATGAAACTGAAGCAGTAATCAAAAAACTCCCATCACACAAAAGCCCTGGACCAGATGGTTTCACAGGAGAATTCTACAAAGCTTTTAAGGAAGAGCTAACCCCTATTTTTCACAGACTATTCCAAAAAATCCAAAAGGAGGGAAAACTCTCCAATTCTTTTTATGAAGCCAGCATCATCCTAATTCCAAAGCCAGATAGAGACACAACAAAGAAAGAAAAATTCAGGCCAATATCTCTGATGAACATAGATGCTAAAATCCTCAATAAAATATTGGCAAATCGCATCCAACAATACATCAAAAAGATCATACACCACGACCAAGTGGGATTCATCCCAGGGATGCAAGGATGGCTCAATATTCGTAAATCAGTAAATGTAATGCATCACATAAACAAAAGCAAAGACAAAAACCACATCGTCATATCAATAGACACGGAAAAAGTTTTTGATAAGGTACAACAGCATTTATGATAAAGGTACTCTGAAAAATGGGAATAGAGGGAGCATTCCTCAATATAATAAAGGCCATATATGAAAGGCCTACAGCCAACATCATACTCAATGGGCAAAAACTAAAAGCTTTCCCACTAAGATCAGGAACAAGACAAGGTTGTCCACTTTCACCACTTCTATTCAATATAGTAGTGGAAGTTCTAGCCTCAGCGATCAGACAAGAAAAAGAAATAAAAGGCATCCAAATCAGAAAGGAGGAAACAAAACTGGCATTGTTTGCAGACGACATGATAGTGTACATGGAAAATCCTATAGCCTCTACCAAAAAGCTGCTCAAACTAATAAATGAATTTGGCAAAACAGTGGATACAAAGTCAATATCCAGAAATCAAAGGCATTTTTGTATACCAACAATGAAACGGCAGAAGAAGAAATCAAGAAAAAAATCCCATTTGATATAGCAAAAACAAAAATAAAATATCTGGGAATAAACCTAACCAAGGAGGTAAAAGACCTGTATGCANTTGGAAGAACTGGACAGCTACATGCAAAAAAATGAAACTCGAGTGCCAACTTACACCATACACCAAAGTAAATTCAAGGTGGATAAAAGACTTAAATATAAGCCAGGAAACCATTAAAGTCCTAGAGGAGAACATTGGCAGGAAAATCTCAGATATTTCAAGCAGCAACATTTTTACTGATATGTCCCCTAGAGCAAGGGACATAAAGGAAAGAATAAACAAATGGGATCTCATCAAAATTAAAAGCTTCTGAATGGCTAAGGAAAACAGTATCGAGATAAAAAGAGAAGCAACTGTTTGGAAAAACATATTTGCCAATGATACCTCAAACAAAGGTTTAATCTCCAAAATATACAAAGAACTCACACAACTCCACTCAAAGAAGACAAGCAACCCAATTAAAAAATGGGCAAAGACTTGAACAGACACTTCACCAAGGAGGACATACAGAGGATCCAGAGACACATGAAAAGATGCTCGATATCACGAGCTATCAGAGAGATGCAAATTAAAACCACAATGAGATACCACTTTACACTGGTCAGATGGCTACCATAAACAAAGAAACAAACAACAAGTGTTGGAGAGGTTGTGGGGAAAGGGGGACTCTAGTTGACTGTTGGGGAGATTGCAGACTGGTACAACCACTATGGTAAACAGTATGGAATTTTCTCAGAAAACTAAAAATGGATGTGCCTTTTGACCCAGCAATTCCACTGTTAGGAGTATATCCTAAGAACCCCGAAGCACCAATCCAAAAGAACCTATGCACCCCAATGTCCATAGCAGCACAATTTACAATAGCCAAGAGTTGGAAGCAACCTAGATGCCCATCGGTAAATGACTGGATCAAAAAACTATCGTGCATTTACACAATGGAATTCCATGCTGCAGAAAGGAAGAAGGAGCTCCTACCCTTTGCAACATCATGGATGGAACTGGAAAGCATTATGCTGAATAAAATAAGCCAGGCAGTGAAAGACAAATATCATATAGTATCACCTTTAACAGGAATCTAAACAACAAAACAAACAAGCAAGCAAGCAAAATGTGACCAAAGACACTGAAATACAGAACGTGCTGACAGGGTCCAGAGGGGAGAGGGGAGAGAACACAGGGGGAAAGGGGGAGGACTCACATGAACAAGTATAAAGGACACATGGACAATAACTAAGGTGGGGGGTGGAAATGGGAGAGAGGTGGGGAGCACTGGGGGGAGGCAGGGCTGGGAATACAAGACAGAAAACTGTACTTGAACAAGAATTAAATTTAAAAAAGAAAAGCAAGGACCTACAAACAAGATTACTCTAACCAGCAAGGTTCTCTGTTAGAACTGAAAGACAAATAGCTTCCCAGACATCCCCCAAAAGGGGAGGGGGAGCGAAAGGAATTCATCACCACCAAACCAGTATTGTATAAAATGTTAAAAGGTCTTCTTTAAGAAGTAGGAAACAATGCACCCCAGTGTTCATAGCAGTACAATTTACAATGGCCAAGTGCTGGAAGCAACCTAAGTGCCCATCGGTAAATGAGTGGGTCAAAAAACTATGGTACATTTACACAATGGAATTCTACACAGCAGAGAAAACGGAGGAGCTCCTACCCTTTGCAACAGCATGGATGGAACTGGAGAGCATTATACTAAGTGAAATAAGCCAGGCTGTGAGGGACAAATACCACATGATCTCACCTTTAACTGGAACATAACCAACAAAAGAAAAAAGCAAACAAAATATAACCAGAGACATTGAAATGAAGAACAATAGCCAAGGAGGAGTGGGCAGTGGAGATGGGACAGTGGGGAGAAGGGTTTTTAGGAACTACTATAAAGGACACATGGACAAAACCAAGGGGGAGGGAGGAAGCAAGGGAGGGATGTGGGTTTGGCTGGGGGGTGGGGGGGATAAAATGCAGACAACTGTAATTGAACAACAATAAAGTAATTTTAAAACAAAAAAATAACTTCCCTTCAAATATTAAGTGATATGGGTTTGGTTTTACTTTGTCCTTTGATCTGGTGATAACAGATAAAGCATTGCTCATTTATATAGGGCCTTTCAAAATGCCCCTTTATATCATTATTACCAATCAGTGCAAGGAATGCACTTACACGCTTGTACTTCAGCTATATAGTGCTCCATAACTCACCACCCAAAATGAAATGACTTAATACAAAGATAGGGAGGTTTGTCTGCATGGTTCCAATCTTGGTCGCACCAGCTGGGGTCACTCACTTGGCCAAATGCAGCCATTAGTTGCCATAGGGTGAACAGAGTCAGTCAGGGTCCCTCGCCCAGACGTCTGGGCAACTAAGATAAGCAGCACTCTCACAGCCTTGAGACGGGGCCCAATGAGCAGTACTCCCACGATGCTGAATGGGCTCGAATGAACAGAATCGCACTCTGTTATACAATATCTCGGCATTCTGCCAGCTTCGTGTGCATGCAGGATCTAAGGGAGTTCAGACTCCCTGCCAGTGCGACACGCAGCTTGCGGCCTGTGTGAATGGTCCACCCTAGATGAAGGCCTGTCAGACATCCCGCTGGCTCCGTGGATTTTCTTGCATTTGCCCAAATCCCGTGTGAACCTGCCTGGCCTTGAACAGTCACAACACAGTCGGGCTGGACTAAAAGGTCCTACAAAGCCTCACTCAAAAACCTGTGTCTCGCTGCTCTTTCAGGCAGTGGCTTGCTCTCCCTGGGGCAAGCTGAAAGTTCCTTACAGCCCTGTAGACTCAGGACAGCCTGCCCCTCTGGGGAGGCTGTGTCCCAAGAGGGAGGAGGCGAAAGCCACCACTCCTCTCATGGCCTGGGCTCAAAGCCCCTGATTTTACTTTCTTTGAATTTTATTGTTCAAAGTAAGTCACAAAAGCAGCTTGACTCAAGGAGTAGGAAAGAGACTGTGTGAAGAAAGAGGGAAGTGTGTGTGTGCCTGCCACCTTTGGAGAGTACTTACTGTGATGATTTCCAGAGTGGTCTGCAGATCAGAATCCTAGGGAGACCTTTCAACACTACAAGAGCAGAGGCCACGCCCCAAACAATGAATTCACAATGGGACTTGGGGGAAAAGAACCCAAACATCTGTTTCTGTTTTTGCAAGCTCCCCCAGGTGATTCCAATGGGTACACAAGTTTAGAAACCCTTGATCTACCACAGCTCATGAGCAAAGAGGTTTTGAAAAGCTGAAGGCTCCAATCAGCACTGTCTTAGTTACACTTGGTTACATGTCATTTCACAGTATGCTCAGTGGCTTGTCTTGAAACTCACTACAGGTTTAAAATTTAAGTGAAACCCTAGTCACTTCAAATCATAATAAAGCTGCCATAAGCCAGCCTAGCATGCCTTCCGGGCGACCAACTTTCCAGGTTGCCTGGGACTGAGCGGTGTCCTGGGACACAAGACTTTCAGTGCTAACACCATGTCCATTGAGCCAAAACATACAGTTGGTCACCCTAGCATTGTCTTACCTCCCTCTGCTAGATCAGCCGTGCTCTAGGGGTGTCTAACCCACAACCCACCTGGATGGCTATGAATGTGAATGCGGCCCAGCACGAAATCCTAAATTTACTGACAAGCTTTTTTTTTTTTGCTCATCAGTTTTTGTTAGTGTTTATGTATTTAATGTGTGGCCCAAGACAACTCTTCTTCTTCCATTGTGGCCCAGAGACACCAAAAGGCTGGACACCCTTGTTAGTGAGTGCTGTTTCTCTAACACAGTTTCAGTTATGATCTGAGTTTCCTCAAAATTAATGACCTACAACAGTGTTGTCTAAAGTGTGTTCCAAAGACCTGATCCATTAGCATCACCTGGACACGTGTTAGAAATGGAAATCCTGACTGAGTCAGAATCTCTGAGAATAGGGCCTAGCAGTCTATGTATTGAAAAGCATGAATTTAAGAAGCACCAGTTTGGCCCGGCCATGTTCCGTCTTTATTTATCTCTACATAAGACAAATCAGGTTTCTAATTTGCAATCAAGGAAGAAAAAAACATAGGAGGAACATTCAATCAATGCTAATTGGCCAAAGATGCCTTGACAAAAAGCAGCCAGCATCTTCAGACACATACATGGAAATCATCATCTTTGGTTTAGCTGTGGGCAGTCATTTATTTGAGAAGCTGTATAAAGAATGTTTACACCCACAGCAGAGGCTGGAGTGTGGCGTCAGGAGTGTACGGAGCACGGCTGCCTGCAATTGGCAGGGCCCGTCTCTTCCAAAACACAGCAAAGCTGTCGATAAAAATCAGGTGCTAAATTTTTCTCCAACCTCAAAGGAAGAAAGAATCTCTCCCTCAAAGTTAAGTAGAAAATCAAGATGTGTCTGGGACTGGATACTTGGTTTTCAATCGGAAGTTATAGTAAAAATCACTGAGGTTTTAGTAATGTCGAAATCATGCTCTGTTGAACTAGCTTGGGCTGAAGTCTACCTAGATGTAAGGAGGAGTTCTGTCAAGCAAATTAATACCATAAACATTTAACCACCTTAAAAAGTAAACAGGTTTTTCTAAGGACTTACGTATTTATATTAAACTGGTGTTAATAATTACATGAGTCTTATCCATACAAGAAAGATGAAACTCTCATGCAAAATACTTTGTTGGTACTATTACTGCATGGATTCAAAGTAAAATAAAGCTATTTCTTAAATCACACACCCTGTAATTTAGAATTTTTACTGATTCAGACTAGTCTCCCTGCGTACAGAACAAATTTTAAGAGGATTGCTTTACTAGTCAATTAGCATATAGCTTCATCCCTAATACAGTGCCACAAATGGAGTTTTAAAAGGCCTTTCCATAACTCCCCTTTGATAAATGATGGCTTTTATTTCTCATGTGTTTCACACATTTCATATTTAAATTCAAAGAAAAGAACCAGTTAACCAATTTTTCCCCTGCATAAGATAATATAAGTAATCAAGGTTACTGTGGAAGGAACCGCCCTCTCGGCATTTCGGAATTGCCACAGTCAAAACCTCCCAGCTGCTACGCCCCCGCAGGGCGGGCACGTGAGGGCGGGCCCCGCCCCCACATTCTGTGGACAGCACAGCGCCTATCACAACAGTGTCCTCCACAAAAATAAAAAATGCAGGATTAAATTGGAAAAGCTCGTGTTTTCGGCCACAAACTCAGTTCCTCATATTATAATCACATGACAAGTAAGTCTGTGAGCTTTACTCTCCCTAAAAATGTTTTCAAAATAAAAAAATACACTCTTTATGTAAATAAATGTAAGCAGAGTTTAATCACTGATGAGTCCCTATGTCCGAAGACTTCTAAGTATTTCTTAAATGTCCAACTGCTTTTAAAACATCTCTGAGAAAGTATAAATAAGTCATTCCATTTTTAAGAAGGCTTAAGTGACTTCCATATTCTTTCTCCATTAGGGAGAAACACCCAGCAATACTAAGGAACCAACAAACACCATGAAACCGAGGGATGGGAAGATCCTTCTGCCACTCCCTCCACCTCCGGGTTGCACCAGCTAATCCCTTCCCTCTGGGGAGCTGTCCTGCCCCTCACCTGGGCTTTGATTCGGGGCCAGTACCAAGGTGGAGTCCTGGAGGTCAGAATAGTTGTACAAAGCCATCTGCATGGAATGAGTTGTCAATTTAAGTCGACAGAGAGCAAAGGTCCCAGTAGGGAAGCAAAACTTGGCCATGAAATCCAAGGGAGTAAACTCAGAATCAAAACTAAACCCCAGCCCCACCAGGGTAGCAAACTAGACTGACCTCTGAATAAGAACGATGGAAGGACAATGGAAGAGGATGGAAGACAGATCAGGGCAGTGTCCCATGTAAGACAGTTTGCTTATTTAAAAGTATCTGCTCAATGGAATTACAAGTTTCATTCACAAAATGATTGTGGTAAGCACTACCTATTTCATAAAGCTGTTATGAAAATCACACGAAATAATTTGAAGTGTACGTGTAAACACAAGAGGCCATACCACTATGTCCATTGGGTGGGGAGGGCCTGCAACAGAAGTGATATGTACATTATAATTGTCAATTTATTTATCTGTCTCCCTAACTAGACTATGATTTCCTTGAAAGCAGGGACTGTGTCTTAGTCATCACACTGTCTCTATTTAGATACAGAGTAAGACATTCAATCACTGTTTATGGAATGTTGAACACATTAATTCTGAATCCTCAGTTATTCAGACTCCTGGATGGCCATGAATGATGTGAAATAATGTGAGAAACGAAACAGCAAATGCCCATGTGCACAGGAATAGTTCCCCATCTGTCACAAATGACTGCTGCCTAGCACAACACTGGCTCCTCTGGGTAAGGGGCCTAGAGTCTCGGAGTGAGAAGCATTTCTCGAAGCCAGTTAACAAAAGGAGGAGTTGACAAGTAAACGCCTTGGAACATAATCACAACTAAACTTTACTCTGTCCCTATCATTTGCCAGACGCTATGCTAAGAAGCTTCATATTATCTTATTTAAAACTCACAACAGACCCTGGCTGGTATGGCTCAGTTGGTTGGAGTGACATCCCATAACTGAAAGGCTGCAGGTTCGATTCCCAGTCAGGGCACATGCCTAAGCTGCAGGTTCAGTCCTTGATGTGAGTGTGTATGGGAGGCAACCAATCAATGTTTCTCACATTGATGTTTCTTTCTCTCCCTCCATCCCTTCCTCTCTCTTTAAAAGCAATGAAAATACTGTTCTTGGATGAGGACAAAAAAATCAAACTCAACGATACAAGCAGGCTTTGTTATTATCCACATTTACAGACGAAGAAATTGAGTCTCCTGAAGAGATTAAGTGACCTCACCAAGTTGTATGTGGTAGACCTAGAACCGAACTCTAGGTTTACATTCCTAAGTAACATACCCAGCTGTCTGAGAAAAAAGAAGTCCTCATGCGTTTACCATTAGTGAGAATAGGATGGTCTCGTTTTCATTGTCTTAATGCCAAGTGGAAAAAGAATTCCTCCTCCCTCCCTCTCTTCCTTCCCCAATATCTGTACACATACCATAAGCCAGTCACAGTGCTGGTACTAGAAATATACCAGTGAACAGAGTAAAGCGATGGAAAGGAGAGAGGAAAGGAGAGAGACATAGGCAACGAGATGTGAACTGCAATTAGAAGTGGTAGCTGGGGAGTCGGATGTCAGCAGGGTGATGAAATGTGGGACAAGAAAGAACCTTGTCTGGCCCAAATGCAGGAGGGTTGGCACGAGGAGTATATTGTGAAGACAAGTGCTGCAGAGGAGGCCTAGCACGGTGATGAGAGGGGACACCTGGCATTAGAAAGGCCTCAGCAACCATTTCCCAAATGAGATGTCACAACAGACAGCACAGCCTGAGGTCTTGTGGGGCTGGGGTTTGGTAGGAATGTTGTGGTCTGTCCCAAGCCAGTTACCTGATGATGATCAAATAGGAGGTTTGTTGGGGAAAAGTCTCATTAATATAATGAGAATGGTTTGTGTGACATTAACGTAACCTGGAAGTCAAGGAGAGTGGACTGGGATGCACTGTCGTGTACAATGATGATTTCACTATACTAAACAGTGGGGGCAGTATGCTCAGTTGAGTGGGCACATGTACTGTGTAGCCATCACATTCAAAATGTCTGAGCAAATACAGCAACGAATCTGTGTCAGATTTTGCAGGAAACTTGAACATTCCTCCATGGAAACTATTTGGATGATTCAGAAGGCTGCAACTATGGGCAACCAGTAATTGGCAACTTCATCATGACAACACACCTGCTCACGCATCACATTTTGTGCAGAGATTTTTGGTGAAACATCAAATCACCCAGGTGACTCAGCCCCACTATAGCCCAGATTTGGCACCCTGTGACCTCTGGCCTGTGACCTCCCAAAACTAAAATCATCTTTGAAAGGGAAGAGATTTCAGACCATTGATGAGATTCAGGAAAATACAACAGGGTGGCTGATGGTGATTGGGGGAACTGTGTGAGGTACTAAGGTGCCTACTTTGAAAGGCACTGAGGTGTCATTGTCCTATGTACAGTGTGTCTTTTATCTTGTATCTTCTTCAGTAAATGTCTCCTTTTCTTCATAAGGGGCTGGATATCTTCTGGAAAGATCTTGTATGCCTGCAATTCACTGGCCTTTAAACCAAACTTGTGGCTCTCTTGTATCAACTGCTTTGGATCCTTTCATTCAGCCCCTTGGTCCTCTGTTCTTTCTGATTTCACTTTGTTCCAGCCCCTACAAAGCCTGCTGCATTCTTGGTGACTTCCTGATCTAGCTCAGAGCTCCCTCATCTTCCTTCTCTGACACTCAGGACTCTCCTGGGCCCTCCTTCACTCACTAGTCCCTGACATACCTGGCTTCTGTGAACAGTAATGGGTTGCCCACATGGGACACTGGCCACAAGACCCCTGGTCACATCCTGCAAATGGGCTGGCACCACCAGTGGACCTGCTCCAGCCTCAGGAGGGATTGGAAACTGCACAGCTGCACCTGTAGACACTGGCAAGGCCCACACACGAGGACACCTCCTCCATGTCCCCTCTGTTTCTTTATACCTATATTGTTTACGCAACCTTCTGACGTCTATTTAACCAATATTTATTGATAAGCTATTCTACTTACATTCTTCTGGAAATAAAAGAGACAAATAATAATTTTCTGCCCCCAAAGAATTCACAATCTGACAATGATAACTAAATGGAGGAACTTGCATTACACCCTCTGCATACAGTCTCAGAGTTCCCACATTTACAATTCTTGCCCCAAATTTTTCCTCAAGCTTCAGACTCACACCCTACTCCCTATTTGACATTTTACTTGGCTGTCAATAGCATTTCAAAATTAATATATCTAAATTATGATGTTCTTCCCTCCCTTCCTCAATGTCCTCAGAGTCAATTTACAGACCCCTATATAAAATCCATCAGTGAGTCCTGTCCATTCTGCCTGCAAAATATATCCTGAATCCATCCACCTCTCTCCGAATCCGTTCTCACCACCCAATCCACCATGGGACTGCTGCAGGCCTGCGGAGCCCCTGGGCCTATTAGAGAGGAGGTGTCCTTCCTCCGGGCCTTCATAGCCTGGCACCCGGATGTTTGCTGACAAGCAGAGCGAGGGCTGGATTTCACCCTCCATTTGACCTCCAGGCTGGCGCCCTCCCTGTGCAGTAAATAACCTGCAGAAACACAGTCACGCTCCTGCCACCATTGTTTCTCTATTACAGCACTGGGCCTGAGAGTGCCCTCCCCCCACCATAGTGTATCCTCCACATGGCATCCAGAGTGGCCCTTTAAAATCATAAGTCCAATCATTCCACTTCCCTGCTGGTCCCAGTCTACCTCTCTGACCTGCTGGCACACCCTTACTCTGACCACCTTTCTCTCCCTTAGAAACATAAAACATCAAGTTTCCTTCCCTCTGACTGAGGTGTCTTCTTTCCTACCTTCCAGCTTGAACAACAGTAGATAGAACAAGATTAGTCCTATTCCATTAGTTAGCAGTTATTTTTAATGTAATAAGCATTCCTGGCCCTGCGAGCCAAAACACTGCTGGGACTTTGCCACTGACTTGCCTCTGACCATATGGTCCCTCCTGCTTGTCCCCATCTAAGGTAACCATAAGTCTAAATCTCGGTTCTCATTCTCTTGATTTCCTACTTCTACATGTAATCCTACATAATTGCAGGTGGGGTTATTTCAGTAGTCACTAATATTATAAAAGTAATCATGCTGTGTAATCTTATAGATGAGTTTCACTTAATACTACATTGCTAACATCCACTTATGTGTCACTTTGTTTATTCATTTTGATTGCTGTATAATATTTCTCAGTGTGACAATATGGCATTGAGTTCAGTGTGAATGGGCATTGGAGTTCTTTCCAGGTTTTCATTATTGGGAACCAGTTATAAATATTTATGTGCATGTCTCCTGCTGAACATGTGCAAGAATTTCTATTGGCATAAATCTGGAATGAAGTTGAACTATTGGATCACAGGTGCACAAATGTCCAAATTAGGATATAATGACAAACTGTTTTCCAAAGTCATCGTACTAGGTCATGCTCCCACCAGCAACGCTGGAAGGTGCAGTGGGTCCACATCCTCTTAACCACTTAAAATTGTCAAAGTTTTTAAATCCAGGGCCAACTGAATGGATGAAAAAGGATATCTCAGTGTGGCCTGATCTGCATTTCCATATTTACTAAAGATAATTAATACTACTTAGTATGTTCACTACTGTTTGCATTTCTTCTCCTCAGAGCTTCAAGGTCTCAACCTGAATGTCACCAACACAAAGAGAACTCCTCTGCCCCTTCGCCGTGTGAAGGTCACCGCTCTCTAATGTGCTACTCTGTTGTCTCGGTGGCATCTACCACTACCTGAAATTACCCAGTTTGCTGATACATTAGCTGTCTCCTTCAACTAAAATACAAGTTCGGGCATCTTGGTTGCCTTATTCCCTCCTCCATCACCGGTGCCTAGAACCATGCCGAGCACAGAGTGGGTAGATGAATACACGAGGACAGAGATATATGATAGACTAAGAGTTACTTTCTAGAATCTGAGTTTCAGTCTCAGCTCCCCCACTTACTAGCTGTGTTATCACAAATGAATTCCTGCAAGCATCTCTTCCTGAACTGCCCCGTGTGTAAAACAAGTGATAATAATATTCCTTATTTCTTGGGGTTGTTATAAGTTTTAAATAAGTTAATACTTACAAAGTTGTAGAACAATACCAAAAAGTGCTAAATAGATGTCAGTCATTATTGTTAATGTGTGGTTCTGTTATTTACTCCATGGCCTGGGAGCACAAGCACTAAACCAGCCTGGACGTAGTGAGCACCCCCCTACCCCACAGGCTCTACACCCCTCCTCATAGGCCCACAGCCTAGAGAAAAGTGGAGGGACACTTAGAGAAAAGTTTGGAGGGTAGTTTATTTTCGAGAAAATGAGCTGGTCCTCCCACAGGAGGAAACGTTAAATAGCAGCACAGAGCAGGTGCCCAACAACACCTGATGAACAAATGATTCACAAACCATCGATCCAGGCATCTCGTAACACTAGCCTTGTATTAACATTGCACACAAAGTCACCACATTCTCCCCTCTCTCCCTGTGTTCGGATTCGTATTTTCAGACAGGAAAGAGAAGTTAGAATGGTGAAAGGCAAAGAAATCCCAGCAGGCTGGATAAGGAACAGAGAACTGAAAAGGGGAGCAAGGATGGAAGGTGGGGCAGGGGGAAGACAGCAATTTCGCATCACACTGTGACACTGGCCTCTGGTGTGGAACGTTGACACACTGAAGGTAAGCACATAAGGGAGTCCCTCCATCAACTCCCCATACCTTGAGTTTTCCTTTCCAAGGTATGAATAGGGGCAGGGGAAAAATAATCCAGAAAGAGGGGTGAAGAAGGGAGCAGAGGCCCAAGGAGACGGGTGGGGGAAGGGGAAGCCCAAGGCAAACTTCACTTCATCATTTGCCTGGGGGAGGGTGGTCCCATTAAATCCATGGCCCCAGTCAATGTCACCTTAGCAGGGCTAGCTTACCTTGTCCTGGGACCTGGAACCCTGCTCCATTTGGAGCCCTCCTTGCCCCAAAGTGGGAAATGCGGCCTTGGTTAAATGCACCAGGAAGCAAAGACGAAGTGAGATTCCACTGAGAATTCCAGCAGGTTCACTGGGAGAAACTGTTTCCATTTGAGAAGGATCAAGAGTCCTGGCCAAAGACCAGCTGCCTCTCCGGGTGTCAAATTCTGTGACAGCTCTAAGCCCCGGAAAATGCGTGGCCCTCTGTGCCCCCCTCCTCCGGAGCTTCCGGAGTCCCTGGGAGGGGTCCCGGCGGGGGACACAGAGGGGCTGCCCACTGGTGGCTGGCTGATCAGGGTCCACCTTTGGAGAATCCTACTTGCCGGTCACTGCTTCAGCACCGAAGGTGCAAAATACTGAACCTGGCGATAGGATGCTGTGCCAGGACTGGAGACTCCCTCCTTCTCCAGTCCTTGGCCAGGGACAAGCCCGGCTGGCGGGGGCGAGAATGCACGGGGTATTGCAGAACTAGAGGCTACCAAGGGGTGTGCATGCGCCCAAAATATCTCTTTCCCTCTCTCTCTCTCTCTCTCTCTCTCTCTCTCTCTCTCTCTCTCACTCACACACACACACACACCGTTTCCCCTTGATCGACCCTCCAGAGGAAAGTAATTGTCCTTAAGCGGCATAAAGCAGCACTGGGGTGGGCGGGAGCCCTGCGCTGTAACATGAAAGCCAACATTACTCCCAAGACCAAATTTGGGGATGGTTTTAATTTTAAGGGTTGGATTTAAGCCCCTTTAAAAAAAAGAAACGGAACAAATCCCCGTGTATGTGTGTGTGCAAGTCCGAATTTCAAGAGTTAACGAGTGCTTAAGAGTAAAGAGACGGAGGGATGGAAATCACAGATGGCGGTTTTCCCTGTACAAGGTTAGAAACACGTCTTCATTTCCATGCCCAGTGTTCCACCGCACCGTCCTCCGCAGCCCCCTGGAGCCCCGAGGTATCTCGGGGGTTAACAGCGCCCGCCCTCCCCCTGCACTGGCATCCCCGGCCCTGAACGCGCCAGAGGCAGGCGGAGGGAGAGCCGGGAATCTCCACCCCGCCCGCTCCCTCCTTCCCTCCCTCCCTCCCACCCTCCCGCCCGCGCGGAGCTTCCCGCCTCGTTCTATTTATAGCTCCACCGCCAGCTGCTGCAGGGAACTCACCAGCCAAGCTGAGCATTCCCGGCTCCAAGAGCCTTCCAGAAACAGGGGATGTTCATAAATTCTGAGAATGGCAGAAATGTTTCTAGCGTTCTGGATTTTGATTGCTACTGTTCACTCTGTTTCATAGGTTCCATTTCTAAGTTTAAAAAAGAGAATGAGCCGAGAGGATTCTGAGACAGGTGAATTTCAGGCAGACAGTTTGTCAAGCTGGGGACCTTTAGTACGAGATTAGGGGTGGGGGGGACAGTCCTCCGTGGATTTCCAGGCTTCAGGCTCATTTCACATTTTCTGTAACACTCGGCCTGTCTGGGTTTTTGTCTATCGGTTAAGTGGTCGGGCAGGAGGTATGCAGCAATGTCAAGAGCAATGCAAAGATCACACCCTCTGCCACCTGACTGCTTCCTTACCGGGAAAGGAAGGGCCATGTCTCAGGACTGTCTGCCAGCATAACACATGTATCTGGGTGGTCTCTGTGTCAACCCCCGCCACCAACCCCTCACAAACAACAGCAACGGAAAGGCTATTTATGGTGTCACGTGTGGGTCTCCCCGCCCCAGGGGTCCTGGTGACACAGGAGAAAACAACACCTGCTCCAAGTCTCACATTCAGCATGAAATGAAAGCGGCCATACTCGTCTGTAAGGTCCTAAACTGATACCTGGCTCCCAAGCCCCTCCCTTCAAGTCCTCCTCACTGAACCAGCACTTGAGCCGCAGTGCAGCGCAAATCCCCTGAAGGATTCCTGCTTTGAGAAACGCCAACGGCATCTGCCCTCACAGAACTTGGCCGACAGGTGTGGAAGGAAGCCCAGCTTCACAGAGGGCACTCCTGTCGGTCTAAGGTGGGGGAGCTAAGCCCATCCACCTCCGACATCCCGCCATCCACCCCTCCACCGCCCCCACCCCCGTCCTTCACCCTTGGGCTTCAGGGTGTTGGTTTCCGAGCTTATCCTAATAGTGGGAGATTATTTATTTAACTGTATTTAATCAGAATGATCCTAAAAGAGGGCTTCTAATTAATTTAACTTTCTAGTTATCTTTCTAAAAACCGATTTGGGTTTAGGTCCTTGTTATCAAAGGCTTTTTTCCCTGTATTTACTTTCCTGACCTAATATAGAGAAGGTTCTGAACCTACTAGTTCTGAGATGAGTCAGCATCCAGGGGTGTATCAGAAAAAGGCAAGGGAAAAGCTCTGGAGCCCCATGGCCTAAGTTTTCCTGGCTCTTTATATGATCTTATTAAAATAATTTGTGCAACGGTTCCTTATCTGTAAAATGTGAATCACAGTGACAGCACACACCCCAGGATCCTTCTCCGATTGAATGTGGTCGTCTGAATTGCTTAGAGCAGTGCCTGGCCTGTGCTCAAGCTCGAAACATTAAGTATTATTATTACTGCACAAATGTGAGCTGCAGTTGACTTGGGTGAATTTGTATAAAGAAGCATTTAAATAAAATCTATTTCATCTATATAAATTTACAATATAAGTGGCTTTCCTTTTTAAAACAAATTTTAATGTACAGTTGACAATGTTATTAGTTTCAGCTGTACAACATAGTGAATCGACATTTATATACCTTATGATGTGATCACCACAATAAATCTAATTACACGTGGAATCTAAACAAAGGATCAAAAACAGAAACAGATTCATAGATGAGAGAACGAACTGAGTGGGTGTCCTTTTCATTGTACTAGGGCAGATCCTCAAGATATTCCGTGTACCCAAAAGGCCCCTGGTCACTGATCCTGCATTTTCTTCTCTCAGGGAAACTAAAACATCCTCTCCAAGGGCCTTTTAAAAGTCTGCTGCTAATCTGTAAGACCCATCTGATGTCCAGGGTAAAGAATCACCCACTTATAGGGGTTCACTGCTCTCCTGGGAATAATATTTTGATATATGAAAAGTTCTTTAAACATAAAAACACTCCATGAAGCTTTCCAAGGGACTGCCTATGAAGGTGAAGTATTTCTATTTAGCTGAAAACTCAAAAATCAACACAGATTTGTACAATGCCTAATTGCCACTCCTAAAAATTAGGCTCTAGGAGGTAGAAACTGGGTCCATAAGACTAGTGTTATGACAAAAAGGATTTGTCATCAACCCTAAGGTCCATCCTCTCTCTCTTTAGAAAAGAACCTCTGATTTTTAGGCCTGCAGTCAGATATGGTCTGCACATTTTTGCACATAAGCTATAAAATAAAGTGTTATGTAGAAGCTCCCCAGATACCTGGGGGCAGTGGTTTTGTTCTGTGACTACCTAGCTTACTAAGCTGGAACATTGTTTCTCAGAATTTCCCTCCCTGTATGTTTCTGGGCTAGATGGGCAAGGAGAAATTTGCACCCAGTTTAGAAGGTAAAGCAGCAGCCATATTTATACCGGGAAGGTCACTATAAAGTCAGATGCTGTTGTTGCTTATGCACCTTGTCACTGATCTGCTGGCTCATCTTGTCAGGGTGACATAGCAGCTGAGTCTGCAGCAACTCCTGCTGGATCCTGCTGTGTTTCCAGCTCCCAGACAAAGTGCATGTTAGCTCCATGACAGAGGGCACCAGCCTTTCCTACAGGTCACCAGCATCATCGGAGTCGGAAGTCTGGAGATGGTTAAAGATTACTGCAGGTTTTACTGTGTCCTCATGGGCTCCAGGGTGTCCTTGTTCTCTGTCACATCATGTCTGCATCAGTCAGGATGCCATCAGAGAGATAGCACCAGTAGGAAGTATATAAAGGAAATTATTATGAGAAGTCAGCTCACACTGGAAGCTGGCTAGCCGGTCAAGTCCACAATCTGTCAGGCAGGCCATCAGAAAGAACAGACTAGACCCTTTCAGACACAAGGTGAAGCTTTCGTCCAAAGGTGAAATTTCATCTTGGAAGCCTCACTTCTGCCTTTCAACTGATTAAGCCAGGCTCACCCAGATTATCAAGGATAATTTTTCCTACTTATAGTAGACTGATTAGCCCTGACTGATGTGGCTCAGTTGATTGCTGCATCATCCAGTAAACTGAAAGGTCATGGGTTCGATTCCCAGTCAGGGCACCTGCCTGGGTTATGGTTTAGTCACTGGTCCAGACACGTGCAGGAGGCCACCAATCTATGTTTCTCTCTCACATTAATGGCTTTCTCCTTCTCTCTCCTTTCCTTCCCCTCTCTCTAAAATCAATAAGCATGGCCTTAGGAGAAAATAAAAATATATAAAAATAAAAGTAAATGGATTATAGACTTCAGTCACATCTACAAATTACCTTCATAGGAACTGATGTAACTGGGGATAATAGCCTAGCCAAGTTGGCACAAAAACCTGACCATAAACATGTCTGTCTTTCCTTCTAAATGGCCTGTCTTACTGTATTCAGGCTCAGCACCATACACAGAACCAACACAGCAGAACACAAACAATTTAACTCATACCCTTAACTTTGGAAAGTTAAGTCCCTAAAATAATCCCTCATTCTACTTCACCCTTAGTGGCCCTGCTTTTCTGATCATACCCTGACTGGTCCAATGGCACTCGTAATTTGCCACTCTCTTCCCTTTCCACTATCCTGCTGTCTAGAATACAGATATGATGGCTAGCAAATGAACTTGGACATGAGGACAAGGGCCCACTACAAGGAGGGTGGAGAGGTGGGCTGCAAAGGCCTGAATCAGGAAGATTGCAGATACCATACCACCCCTGAGCGACCTATCTCTACATTTCTTTTATCTGAGAGAGAAATAAATTTCTCTTTTATTTAAGCCACTGCTATGTTGGTATGTACTGTTGCTTGTAACAAACCCATTTCTGACTGATGTATCATAGAAATCCATTGTAAGTAAACCTCAATCGAAAGACTCAAAAACTGTGGCATCATACATTACAGTGGGAGAAAAAGTCACTGAACTATTTTGCTTATTCCTTTTCACCTCATTTTCAGGGGAAATCTGTTACAAGTAATCTCACATTTTACAAAGGCAGCCACTCACTGTGAAGACTTAAGTCAAGTTCTTCTAATTTTCTGGACCTCAACCGTCATATCTATAAAATAAAAATTTTGAACCAGTTGGTTTCCAGGATACTTACAGATCTAAAGTGTGTAAGTAGCAGCTGAGAAAATAGGAAGCATCAGAGACAAGGGGCGCTTACCAACACAAATAAAGTTGTCAGAAGGTCAGGATGAACCAGCAAAACATGTGTTTAGTCAGGTTGGAAATTTTATTTCCAGGAAACCTATGCAGATTGTTTTACATGAATTACCCACGCCTCCATGCCTTCATTGTAATGCCTAATGCAGGGTGCATCAGAATGGGAGTCTTTGCCTGTTTTGAGCACTGACACATCCTGGAATGGCACCCCAGCCCAATGCAGACTCTCCGGAAATAGCTGTTGAATGAGTGAAGAATGAATGACACAGGGATGACACCCATGTTTGATAGGAAGGACAACTTCAGACTTACTGAGTAAACCAGAGAGACAGATTAGTGTTTCAAGTCCTGCCAATACCCAGCCCAGTAAATTCTGTCTCGTTAAACATTGTTTTACTTTCAACTCAGAAAAACTGATTCATGAACTGAGATTCCCAATCTGAATAGTAACCTATAAAGATGTTGGAGAAAATGTCACTTCAGGGGAGTTTCTGACTCATTGAATCATGGAGTTACTGTAGGTATGCACAGTGCCTGGCACTGGAGGCGTTAAGAAATTTAGCAAAGGACTATGTAGCTATAAAAATACATGGGCATATTCAGTATTATACCCACTAACTTCTTAATTTCCTGCTGTGCTCATAGAGGGAAGCCATCAAACTCCTTCATGCTTTTATCTATCATTTCTTTCTTTCTTTTTTAACATCAATGTGCGGTTGCCTCTCATGTGTCCCCTACTGGGGGCCTGGCCTGCAACCCAGGCATGTGCCCTGACTGGGAATCAAACCAGCAACCCTTTGCTTCACAGGCCTGTGCTCAATCCACTGAGCTACACAAGCCAGGGTTCATTTTTTTTCTTGATCCCAGCTTCTATGCCCACATTGAACCTAAAGATAAGTAATAATTGTAGTTTATGCTAATTTAAATCTTGATACATGCTGATCTAAATGTTTTATGTATATTAAATAATTTAATCCTCACAATATCTCAATTTTATCATTAGTATAACTATACCCATTTTAAATGTAATTAAGTCAAGTCACAGGGAAGCTGCCCAAGGTATCATCACTACTAAATGGTAGAGCCAATGTACCTCATTGATATTATTTATATAATGTCCACCCTACACCCTGGACTGGACACAATGCAGGCTGCCAGCAGCCTCTCAAATCACCGTAGCTCCCCTGAAGACTAGAACAGGAGAAGAAAGCTGGTTACCTCCTGTTCTCCCAGGGATTCCACCTCTAAGCAGCCAACATGGATAAACACCCTCAAAGGCACGGCCATGTGTCTCTTTGGGGCACAATCTGTCTCTTGACCTGCTCCATCAGCAGTATTGCCATAGCCATTATTTTCTTAGAGGTTAAGCTATACTGACCAAGGGGACAGACAGCCAGAGAAACTTCTTTGGGTACAAAAAAAATTGTGAAATAAGCTCCATTCAAGCTCATATTTTTTCTCCCATACACTCTCTTCCTAAATTCTTACATTCATTCCATGATTTTAATAACCATCTTTATGCTGTTAACTCCCAAATTTATCCTCAGATTATACTTGTTTTCTGATATACAGGTTAATATATGTGGCCAACAACTGGACCATATCACCAATATTTTAGGGATAACAGATGTAAAATTAACATTATACAGTGGACTCTGCATGCTCCCCATTCTCTCCCTGCGACATGCAGACACACAGACCTAGCATTACTTGCTAGCCCTCCTTGGTAGCCCTTGAATCCACACGCTCTCTTCCCTGCTGTAATTAGTTGTGGTCCAAGCCACCATCAACTCTTTCCTAAACAACTGCAATAACCTTCTCACTGGTCTCCCTGCTCCCACCCTTTTCCCTGTAATAATCTATTCATCCTTTAGTAGCCACATTTTATCTTGTCACTCCCTTTTTTTTCTTTACTAAGAAAAAAAAAAACCTTGATATAATCTATTGCCCCTGCATGGCCTGGCTGTGTTCTAGACCTCTAGTTTCATCTCATGCCAACTGCTCTCTTACCTCCAAAAAACTGACCTTCTTTAGCTCCTTGCAAAAGTCCCAGCTTTGTTTGTTTATGCCTCTTAGCCCTTCTCCCAAAATTTTTCCTTTGAAAAAATTTGAAATGCTTTCTTCTTATCATTAGCAACAGCCAGACCTTGAAAACTTATTTGGATGTTAGTTTTAGTCATTTCCTCCAGAAAGCCTTCCCTGACTCATTCTGATTACAATTAGGCTGACAACTATAGTCAATGGCACCATACTGCTCTTCTGCTTAATACAGCCTTTCTGCCACAGTGCATATTTCTGCAATTATGTTTATGATAAGCTCATATGTCATTGTTAAATAGGGGATAATTGTGTACTGTTGATTCATACATGATTTTTTTCTCCCCAGCATGTTGTTTTACACTATAATAGCAGCTGAAAACAAACTACACAAATACAGCAAAACACAGAAAGCCACAGAGGAATATAAATCCTCCCGTCCACGGATGCATGACGCCCATCCAATCACATTCCTGTTGGGTTGCTAAAGAAGACACTGTAGCCAAGTGTCTTCTCTTGGAGAGCTTATTTCTTGATTCTCCCAGAACTCTGTACATTTGGCCCTTAGCTTCACAATCCATCAGCTGTAACTTTCTTTCAAGCCATGATGACCTTTTAATTTTCTCAAGTCAAGGCCTACATTTATTATAGAGTTTATGCCTTTTAATGGTGCAAGAATTTGTATTAGGATTGTAATTGCTCTTGTTGGTGTTCTGGTTTTAGAGGGACATAGGTCTTAAGTGACTGGGAGGAAGCGATGAATTTCAATGTCTAATCTTATGCTCTTAAGGTAGATAATATCAGGTACACCAATTGCCAGATCTCCTCTAATTCCGAGCACACATAGGCACCATACTTCACCGCCTTGCCAATGTAAAGCTTTTTCGCTCTTTCTCACCCTGAAGCCACGTGTAAGGTCTCCCACAGCCTGAGTCCCTGAGCAACGGTGAGCAGAGCCCTACTGTGGACTCGTTTTGAACATTAACTATTTGCTCCTTTAACCCCTGAGATGTTTTATTTTCTAATCTAATTAATTCATAGTTAGGTAGGAGGAGTGGGATGGTGGCATAACAAAATCTTAAAATACATGGTATCTGCTTCAGTAGCCATTCTTTGGGCAAAGAGGAAACTGATAATGGGAGTTCTAAGAATGGTGTCCATGGTATATATGGAAAAATATTCGACAGCATTGTTGTCTACACACACTTGGGAGTAGATTATGAACAAGTGAACAAGCAGCGGTGAAAAACTGGTGACAAGGAAGTCTGTGAAGTTATGTAAATAAAGCTCTCTGAATGGGCAAAAAAGTAAGTGTGAAGATATTTGTATCCCATGTGAATTTCACCAAAGGGTGACTTCAGCAGAGGAGGGTTGTAATAATAAGTAGATAGGATTCCCTGTTCTGTGGATACCAGTCAGCTTCTTCCCCCAGCCACCCCTGTCATCATCTTATGGGCCCATAGGCAAAGTGGCCATGGTGGCAGGGATAAAGGTAATGCATGGGCTCAGCAACAGGATTTCCACTCGCCAAGGCTGACCAGGCAATGGCCCTACCAGGTCTTCAATCTTTGAGCATCAAGAACAAACTGAGTCCCCAACATGCAGCATTGCCTGGGATGATCAGCCAACTATCTAGTGACCGGTTGGTTGCATTAAACCACTTCCATCATGGACTGGGCCACATTTCATTCTTACTGGAAGAGACACTTACTCTGGATGTGGATTTGTCTTCCCTGAACACAATGCCCCTTCCAAAACTACCATCCGCAGACTTGCAGAATACCTGTGCCTTATCCACTGTCATGGTGTTTTCTACACAGCATTGCTTTTGATCAAGGAGCTCACTTCCCAGCAAATAAAGCAAAGCACTGGACCCATGCTCATAGATTTCCCTGCCATTATCATGTTTCCTACCATCCTGGACATAACTTGTCCGGTTTCAGAGACTCTTACCTGGAGAGAAACTTTGCCTCAGGATGAACCATACCTCAGATCTCCCCCATACCCAATTTAGATGATATTTAGATGCAGCTCTGGACATAGAACTGATACTGGGGTGAGTTAAGAAATTTGGGGCTGTTGAAATGCGGTGAATGTTTTTGCATGTGAGAAGGACATGAATTTTGGGCAGCCAGAGAGTAGAATGTTATGGATTGGAATATGTCCCCCCAAATTCCTTTGCTGAAGCCTTAACACACCCAGTGTGACTACATTTAGATATAGGGCTCTTAAGAAGGTAACTAAGGTTAAATAAGGTCATAAGGGTGATGTTTTGATCCAGTATGGCTGGTGTACTTACAGAAGAGGTGGTGGGGAAAGAATGAGGACCAGTGCACAGAACGAAAGGCCATGTGAGGATACGACAAAGAGACCGTCCTCTGCCAGTGGAGGAAAGAAGCCTCAGGAGAAATCTCCCATCCTAGCACCGTATCTTGGTCTTCCAACCTCCAGAAATGTGAGAAAATAACTTTTGGTGATTTAAGTCGCCCACTCTGTGGTATGTTGTTTTGGCAGCCTTAGAAGACTAATTCAGGCTGCATTTGACAAGGTAAAATAAAAAAGAGTTGAGCTCATAAAATAATTGGCTGGTTCTCAAGTAAAAATGGAATGAAGTAGAGAGAACACAAAACACTCAGGATCTTGCAGTGTTAAAGGACAACTCCTTGACTTTGAGGAATAAAAGGTAAGCTTTAGTATGTCTTTCAGAGATAAAGGGCCATATTTCTAGAAATCAACTTGATTTACAAATAAGAAAATTTATATTTTTAAAGTATACAATATGATAAGTTTTGTCAACTACACATAGCCATTAGAATGGAGAATGCTTTCAGCTCCCCAGAGGGCTCCCTTCACATCCCATCCCCTTCTGTACCCTTGGCAACCGACCCCCTTTCTATTCACTGTGGATTAGCCGTGTCTACCTTAGGATTCTCACATAATAAAATCACACAGTGTGTGCTCCTCTGTGTCTTCCTTCTTTCGCCCAGTTAGTATTCTTTTCTGCAAGGACAGAATCAGGCCTAGGTAATTTTTTAGTCAAGTGCTACTAACACTGTACTTAATTAAAATCATTATAATAGTGATAATAACATTAATAATAAGCTTAAACAAACTCCCCAAAGGAGGAAAAAAGAAAGAATACAACCCAGCTCATTGTCTGAGACAAAGATAAATCTGATATCAAAATATGACAGATGCTATTGATAATGATAAAATATGTCCAAATATTCTGAACAAAATACTAGTAAACCAAAGGAACAATATAAAAATATTTATTATATGATGTGCTATCCCAGAAATAGAAAGATATTTAATCATTAGATAATTTATTAGCTTATTTTTAGTCTCTCCTTTTTACTTAATATAAATTTTTAAGGAAATTAAATTTCTTCTATGTGCATCTTTAATTATATTTTATTAATCTTGTTTAGAAGTTTTTTCTCATTTTTGAAAATGTGTAGATAATATTTGTTTACAATTTCAACTTTCCTTTTTATACAGACATATCCTGGTAGAGGATTCTTACTTCTCACATAGTTGGCTTTACTGGATTATGATTAGGAAATATAGCCTAATTTCTATATTTTCAAAATTTATTAACCTTTATTTGTCCATGTACATGACTAGTTTAAAAAAATAACAGTTCTAGGAGCATGACAAAGCAAAGTACATCTTATTATGCAGTACAAAGGTTGGCATAGATATATATTTATGTTGGTTGTATTATTTCAATCCTCCACCTACTTGATTCCTTAAATTCTGAGGGACATATATTAAAAGATTTCATTTTGTTTTCATCTTGACTTCTTAGTATTTTGAGGAATTTTTGCTTTGTACACTTAGCAGTTCTTATTTGGTGATTAAAGTTTGTGGCTGTTTTATCTTCTTGGTGAATTGTAACTTCTATCACCACATAACATCCCTTCTTGTCTCATTAAATGCTTTTGGCTTTGAAGGTCTCTTTGTCGTCATATCAGACATGTTTCTAATTTCTTTTGGTTTGTGTTCCCCTTTATATCTTTGCCTAATATTTTATTTTTGACATTTATTATTTCGTTTTAAATGCATTTCTTACAAACAACATCATGGATTTGCAGCCCATTTTGACAGTCTCTGTTGTGACAGAGGAATTCAGTCCTTCCCATGTACAGCAACAACTAAAATACGTGGCTTTATTTTCTCCATCTTATATTACTATTACTGTTTAATAAACTTAGTGGTTTCTTCCTTCCCCCTTCCCTTACTTTTACTGGATGAGTGAACTCTCTTCTCATTCTACCTTCGCTCCTTGACAGAAGCCTAGCTTAACTTTTCCCTCTGCTCTCCAACCCCTGTCCTCATTGACCATAAAACATTTAGGAAGAGATGCTTGTACTTTACTTGTACTTTACTACTAATCCCTCTCATGTTCTGGGTTTTGATGAGATAATTCAGAATTTTAAGTACCAGGCTAACTCATTAACATCTATGTCAAACTTCCTCTTAGAAGCTTGGATTATGTTCATGTCTATATAATCACTTATAATGAAAGTCTCATTGCTTATTCCTGTTTGTTCTTCATATTTCTTTTCTACCTTGAGATTTCTGTTTTAATTCAATGACAGTACAGTGTTTCTTTCAGGATAGGACATTGGGGTATTTTGCTGTGTGAAAACATATTTTAAAATAGCTTTTTATTAATATTGTATTGCTGCATAACAAATGAATACAAACCATACGATTTGAAAAAACACAATGACATATCCCCTCGCAGCTGTTACAAGGGCCACCATCAAAAACACCAGAGATAACAAGTGCTGGCATGGATGTCGACAAAAGGGAGCGCTTGTGCGTTGTTTGTGGGATTGCGCACTGGTGCAGCCACTATGGACAGCAGTATGAAGGGAGTGCTAGTCAAGGTGACGGAGTAGGTAAACTCTTTCTTTGCCTCCTCCCTCGATCACATCAAAATTACAATTAAATTACAGAGCAATTGTCATTGAGAACCACCTGAACACTAGCTGACTAGAAGCCTTATAACTAAGGATATCAAGAAGCAGCCTCACTAAGTCTGGCAAGAGGGTGGAGAAGTGGACCAGGCAGGTCCCACACCCATGGTGTGGTAATTAAGAATTAGAAGGAATACCTTCGTGGCAGAAGTCCCCTGTGAGGAACAAGGGGTCAGCTCCTGAGCCTGCGGCATCAGTGCTGGGAAAGGAATCCCCATACCATCTGGCTTATTCAGCAGGGATTGCATCTGAGAAAGACAATGGTATGCTAGAGACTGAGATTTCTCTATATGTGATTGTGCAGACTCACTCTCTCACACACTCATTTGCTCTAAGCTCCAGTGCAGGGGCAATAGCTCAAAAATAACAGAAGCATATGAGGACCAACTACATTGACTCATTTCAAGGCAAGTACTGGAGGGGCAGGAGCCAGAGCAATTTCGTCCAGAGACAAAATAACTGGCAAGTGCCACTGTTTCTTTGTGAAGCACTCCTCTGACCCAGCCAGCATGTGCAGGTGGGTCCCAAATCTGGGCTCTCCACTAACCTAGCTAACACTGTTCATAAACTCCGGTGATTCCCTGAGACCCTGCCTCACCCAGCTTGCCCTCCTGGTCCAATTCTCTTCCAACAGCTCCTCTACATTAGTGCCCTACCTTGGCCAACTCTGCAGACATTCCCAAAATCCTTAATATCAATTAAAATGTTCATATTAACCCCCCAAATCTACAAATTTAAGGCAATCTCTATCAGAACACAAATGATATTTTTCAAAGAACTAGAACAAATAATCCTAAAATTATATTGAACCACAACAGCCCACACAATATTCAGAAAAGAAACAACTTTAGAAGTATTATGCTACATTATACCAAACTATACCATAAGGCTATAATAACCAAAACAGCATGGTACTGGCATAAAGGCAGACATACAGAACAATACACGTGCACGCAAATAAATAAATAAATAAATAAATAAATAAATAAATAAATAAATGTATACCACCTTCTTACACCATATGTAAGAATAAACTCAAAATTGATTAAAGACTTAAATGTAAGACCTGAACTGTAAAAATCCTAGAAGAAAACAGGCAATAAAATCTTTGACATTGCTCTCAGTGACATTTTTAGGGGTTTTTTTTGGATGATGCGACTACATTAAACTAAAAACTTTTGCACAGCAAAGAAAACTAGCAACAAAACAAAAAGACAACCTAATTAATGGGAGAAAATATTTACAAATTATATATCTGATAAGGGGTTAATATAAAAAATATATAAGGAAGTCATGCAACTTAACACCAAAAACCAAAAAATCACATTAAAAAATGGGCAAATAACCTGAATAGACAGTTCGGCAAAGAGGACATACAAATGGCCAATAAACATGAAAAGATGCTCGAGGACATTAATCATCAGGGAAATACAAATTAAAACAATAAGATATCCTCTCACACCTGTCAGAATGCTATCATCAAAAAATCAGCAAACAAGTACGAGGATGTAGAGAAAAGGGAACTCATGGGCACTATATGTGGGATTGTAAATTGGTGCAACCATTATGAAAAACATTATGATTATGGTGGTTCCTCAAAAAATTAAAAATAAAACTGTCATATGGCCTGATAATTGCATTGCTGGGTATTTATTTGAAGAAATTAAAGATATTAATTTGAAAAGATACACACGCCTCTACATTCATTGCAGCATTATTTACAATAGCCAAGATAGGGAAGCAACCTAGGTGTCCATTAATGGATGAATGAATAAAGATGTGATTCATATATGCAATGAAATATTATTCAGCCATAAAAAAGAAAACTTTTTGCCATTTGCAACAACATGTATGGACCTAGAGGGTATTGTATCAAACCAGAAAGACAAATATCATATGATTTCAAATTGTATGTGAAATCTATAAGATCAAATAAACAAAACAAACAAACAAACAAACACATGATTCAGGGAGCAAATTGATGGTCACTGAATGGGAGCAGGGTTGGGAAAACAGGTGAGAAAGGTGAGAGGGATTATGAAGTACAAATTCCCAGTTATAAAAATAGCCACAGGGATGTAAAATACTACACAGGGATACATCAGTCAAAATTTCATAATAACTATGTGTGCGGTCAGATGGGTACTAGACTTACTGGGATGCTCACATCATACAGTATGGTACATGGTGCCTAACTAATCACTGTGTTGTGCACCTGAAACTAATGCGATACTGGATGTGAACTGGAATTAAAACATACGTTTAAAAAACATTTAAAAATAAAGCAAACAGTATGAAGGATGCTTAAAAAATTAAAAATAGCCCTGGCTGGTGTAGCTCAGTGGATTGAGTGCGGGCCTGAGAACCACATGATCGCAGTTCGATTCCCAGTCAGGGCACATGCCTGGGTTGTAGGCCAGTTCCCAGCAGGGGACATACGAGAGGCAACCATACATTGATATTTCTCTCCCTCTCTCCTTCCCTTCCCCTCTAAAGATAAATAAATAAAATGTTTTAAAAAAATTAAAAATAGAACTACCATGTGATCCAGTATCTCTGCTTCTGGGAATAGATCCAAGGGACACAAAAACACCAACTCAGAAAGCTATCTGCACTTTCACGGTCACAGCAGCAGCATCTACACAAAGGCATGGGGAACCTAAACGCCTGTCAGTGGGTGGATAAGGGAGGAAGTTTGGTGTCTGCACAAATACAACATCACTTAGCTATTAAAAGTGAGCAAATTCTACCACTGACAACAACATGGATAGAATTAGTGAGCATTATGCTCACTAGTGTGAACTAAGTCAGACAGAATAAACAAGTACTTTGTCATTTATATTTTAAAATCTATAAAAATAAAAAAAACTCAGAAAAAGAGGTCAGTCTCGTGGTTACCAAAGGTAGAGGGTAGAGGAGGGAGACTTTGGAGGAAGGTGGCCAAAAGGCCCAAATTGTCAGTTGTAAGATAAGTAAGTACTAGAAATGTAATGGGCAATGAATGAGTAAAGTTAACACTGCTGCATAGAAAGGCTGTTAACAGGGTTAATCCTAAGAGTTTTTATCATGAGGAGAAAATTTTTTCAGTTTTTTTCTTTCTTTTTTTTAGTGTATCTATTTGAGAAGGTGGGTCTTAGCTGATCCTGTTGTGGTAATAATTTCACAATACATTTAAATCAAACCATCATGTTGTATATCTACCTTAAAATACAGTGATGTACGTCAGTTATTTCTCAAAAAAATGGGGGGAAAACTCTTAAAAATTAAAACAACATCCAGTATTATGTCAAAACTGTACAGGTCAGAAATTCAGGTTGGAATCTCTGCTCAAGTTCTCACAAGACTGAAATCATGGTGTTGACCTAAATGGGTGTTTATCTAGAAATTCTTAATAAGAATCCACTTCTGAACTCCTTCAGAGTGGTGGTCAAGTTCAGTGTCTTGTGGGTAGAACAGGGTCCTCATTGGCTTACTGTCTATCAGGGGCCATTCACAGCCCCAGCTGCCACAGTCGTTGGCATGCAGACCTCTTCATCTTTTAAAGCCAGCAATGGTAAAAATCTCTGCCTTCATCTTCTGTTACCAATCAGAGAAACTCTCTGCTTCTAAAGGGCTCGGTTAATTGGGTGGGGCCCATGTGGACAATCTCCATATCTTAAGGTCGACTAACTTGGATCTTTAACTATAGCTGCAAAATCCCTTCATATCACTATCTGCATTATTGTTTTATTGTTTAGTTTTTACAATCTTACTGACCATACTGTCCTCATGAAAATAAATGATACATTGACTGAAGATTTAGTTCTTGGATCACAGTTCTTCACTCTCAATATATCCCATTGCACAATTTATCCCATTTTCACCTAGTTTCTAGTGATACTGATAAGATATCCTAAGCTATTTCACACACACACACACACACACACACACACACACACACACACACATTTTTTCCCCTGCTAAAATCTATTAAGGATTTTTCTTGATCCTTAGAATTCAAGATACCCAGCACAACTTTCCTAGAGTTATCCTCCAAACTTCTTACCATTTTCTCCATGAAATCTACCTCTCTGTGTTTTAGCTCCCTATTGTGAGATATTTCGTTTAAATTCTGTGCTCAGGAGAAATCATCCTCTTCTTAAGTTCATCTCTCCGATTTTCAAAGGCAGAGAAGGTTGTGTCTTGTTCCCTAAGCACTTTTAGTGCTCTAGTTTTATTTCCTTCAGAGTTCCCACAGGCTTTTACTTAAGTTCCCTTCTGTTAGTTCTAGTTCATTTGGAGCCACCTGCCCTGATCAACTTGGTCCTGCTCCTCCAAGTCAGAGGGTACCCAGAATGGGCTGTAAATTTTCTTCAGCTCTTCAGGGTCCTGTCTTCCTTCTACCCCTGTGCAGGTCAGGCCGTCAGGACCTCTCCACTGTGCCAGCGGCAGACCTTCAGGCACAGCATTTTCCACATTTGCAGCCAGGCATGTAGAACAGAAACATCTTACCTACCTGTAAGGTAAGAGGTACTGGAAGGCCTGTGTCCATTCTCTGTATCTCACATATAGCAGTTCTCCCCAAACCGTAGAAAAGGGCAGCAGTTTTGCCCATTTCGGCTTCCCCCAGGTCCCACTGAGGTCAGAAGAATCAGGAGGCCCCTTCAAAGACCTCACTGAGGCAGCTCCTCTCAGTGAGAGCAACAGGATTTCTCTACCTGAGACCTCTTTGTCATAGGCACTGTGGACTCTACCATCTTTGGCTCAAGTTGAGTCCATATCGGGATCTAGAGCAGATTTAATGTTTTACCTTAAGTTAGACCAGTCAGGTTAAAACATTTTAATTAATCCATTACTAATTTCTTTTAGCCTGGCTTATAATAGAGAAAACCTTCTATCAAGATCCCAAGGAAGTTTCTGGGAAGATGGCAGCCTGGGTGTCGGAGCCCGAAACCTTTCCACTCCTGACTTTCTGCTGAGCATTTAGGAAAGAGATCTTGGAAGGGTCTGCATTCTTCTTGGCTCTGGGAAGAAGCAAAAATCGGCAATAGAGCAAACACTTTGCCTTACCAATAATTTTGAGGTAAGAATTCATAGGTTTTAAGGCTCCCTGAGGAGAAAACAGCAGATAGGTGATAATAGACGACTATGGAAAGAACAGATCTGAAAACAGTCTTTGCTGCCACCTCGAAGAGGGTCAAGTCTCTCCCCCCCATCACATGTCTTGTTCTGATTCAGGATGACAGATGATTGAGCCTTTATGTCCAACTTATACTTCAAAATAGTTCACACACACAGAGAAAGAGCAAATTTTTCAGATATTTACAGTAGTTATCTTTCAGTTATATGTCATGACTACTTGTTTTTAAATCTTACATTGTCTAAAACTTATTTCATGAGTATATATTCCTTTTACAATACAGACAACATTTTATAAAATATTTTGGCTGCTACTGGTCTTATTTTTCCTAAAGTGTGTGAAATAACTCGAGGCTCCTAAAATGTCTTTTTTGTGTGTGTGGGATTGCTATTCTATACTATGAGAGTTTCACAGATCTGATCATTTTGATGGCAAAACCAAAAGATCAAGGTATTTGGAAATACCAAAGATCAAACTATTTAGATATAGATAGATACAGATATGTAGATATAGAGATAAAGACATATAGCTATATATATGAGTTCTGTCCAGAAATAGTCCAGCCATTGTTAATGTAACTGAAATGGTTTGCACAACATCAAACCATGTAACCTGGCAGCCAAGGAAAGTGGACTGGATTGCACATTCATGATCAATGATGGCTTCACTGTACTAGTCAGTGGGGGTGGTAGACACTGTTGAGTGAGCGTGTGCACTGTGTGGTGTCACATTCAAAATGACTGAGTAAAGCAATGACTCTGCATAAAATCTTGCGTTAAGCTTGAACATTCCTCCACAGAAACTATTCAGGTGGTTCAGAAGGCTGCAACTATGGGCAACTGCTGTGTAGCAGCTTCATCACAACAATGCGCCTGCTCATGCAACACATCTCATATGGAGTCTTTTGGCAAAACATCAAATCACCCAGGTGACTCAGCACCCCTAGATTTGGTGCCCATTGACTTCTGGCTTTTCCCAAAACTAACATCACTTTTTAAAGGGAAGAGATTGAAAACTGTTGATGAGACCCAGGAAAATATGATGAGGCAGCTGATGGCAATTGGGAGAACTGTGTGAGGTCCCAAGGGGCCTACTCTGAACAGGACTGAGGCATCATTATCCTGTGTACAATGTTTCTTGTATCTTGTATCTTCTTCAATAAATGTCTCTGCTTTTCATATTACATGGTATTTGGTGAATATAGGCTTTCCTAATTTACAGCTCTTATTACTTGGATTCAAAATACTTAATGAACTAAGAAATTGGCTGGTTTCCTTCTACCAATAAAAGCAATAAAAATATAAAAATATAGCCTGATATATTAATATTTTGTCACACTCTTTTATCCTACCCATTCACCAAATCAGGTACACAGTTATATTTAAATTCATTCATTGAACCATCCACCCACCCATCACCCATGTTTCTACTCATCTAACTATTAAAGCCACTGAGTGTAAAACACTGATATGCAAAATGAGGGAAGTATCCAGACAATGCTCTGACTGTCAAGGATTTTATGGTATAATTGGGGAAACAAATGGTATAAAATTGAAAACTAAAAATAAAACAAGAATATAATAGACTGATTCTCAGTCATAATAGATTAATAAGGGTGATAAACTATGTGATATTAATTGAGAAGAAGGAAATGATATGGTATCCCTTTGTTTAAGAAATCCTCATAGAAAATGGATTTCAGTTGCAGTATGAAAGAAATAAAAACACATTTTTTTGAGGCAGAGAGTAACATAAATCGAGAAAAAACAAGCAAAACACTGCAGCCAGAGTGTCTAGCCCTCACAGGTGATACTTGATGAGGACATTTCACCTGCCCGGCAAGTCACCAGGGCTTAGGTTTTCCCAAAGAGTGAGCGTCTTTATGTGTTGCCTCCATTTCAGAACAAGGGCATCTTACTGAGCAGAAAATTAACGAGGGGATAGTTTATAGCTGATTTACTCTTTGAGGTGCTACCAGACTCATCTCTCCTAGTCACCGTTCATTATGTATTCATGAGCCAGGCTGGCTATCTTTCATTCTTTATTATATTCAGGAAGGGGGAAAAACACATAAAACCATTTTCCTGGCTGAATGAGTGAAATAATTTAAAAGCCAATATGTTAGCCTGGCAGCTTGTCTAACAACCCTGAGAATCTCTTCAGCACAATAATTAAAGTAGTTTTTTCTTTATTATATAAATTATTCATTTACTTTTAACACAGGGTGAGTGTTTATGTTTATTGAAATTAGTACTGAAGACAGTGTGGCCGTTCCAAAAGTCACCTCCCATTAGCTCATCCCACTTTCATCATCACGCAGAGTCACAGCACAGCTGCTTTCCTGTGGAATGAATACCTTTAATTTCATAAATATAAGATTGTACAAAAAGATTAATGTTGTGTTTACACTGGCAAACTGACACAGTAAAAGCATGCATCTGTCTACTCAACAGAAACAAAAGTATCCTCAAAGGCAAGAAGCATTTTGTGGATACCTCCTCCTGTACATCCTGAAAACACTGGATGTAATGTACCTGTCTCTCTCAGGTACAATTCATTCAGACAAGATGAGGAGAGTTGGAAAGTTCTTAATAGTAAGTACAAGCAGTGAGTTAAAACCCCCAAAACTTCTTTAGGCACATGAGATCCCATCACCCATCTTTTCACTGTGCATCTCCTCCCTCATATACTCATGTCCCACTTCACTAGCGTAGATTCCATGACACACTCACTTCTTGACCCTTAGTCTCTGTTCCCTTGCTTCTACCCCTGTGCAACACTAAACTAACTGAACTTCATTAAGTTAAGTCCAAATCTCCATCAACACTTGTTATTGTCAGTCTTTTACATTTTGGCCATTGCTATTTGAGAGCAGTAGTATTTCACTGTGATTTAAGTTGGTGTTTTTCTGATAATGATATTGAGCACTTTTCTATATGTGTTTAGTTATTCAGATATCATTTGTCAAGTACTAGTTTGAGTATTCTGTCCATTTTTATTGGGCTACTTGTCTTTTTTCTTATTTATTTGTATTTCTTAATAGCTCTTGAATCTGTACCCTTTACTGTTTACACAGATAGATAGATAGATAGATAGATATGTTTTATTCTCTCTTATTGGCAGCTTTTGATGATTAGACATTCTTATTTTTAACTATATTCAAGTTATCATTTCTTTATTTATGGTTAGTACTTTTTAATGTACTGTTTATGAAGTCTTTGCTAATGAACTTACATTTATTAATTCACTGAGGAAATAAAAGCAACCACAGCTTCTATAGCCTAACAACAAATTTATCAACATGCCTGAACTTCTGTTCATATACTCTGCCTTCCCTCCTACTCCAATGGAAAAATTTTCCCAGCTCCTTACTAAGACCAGACCTGCCACTGCTCCTATACTCTGTCATCTATTAAACACATTTTCTCTTGCAAGTATATTTTGCCTACATCTCTAGTGAAGGAAGAGAGGACTAGCACTCAATGAGAGTCAGTCACATAGAAAGATTATTGAGTAGTAAAGGAAACCAGCTAGCCAGAGGATCCCTCCTACAATGATAGAGCTAGGAGAACAGTTTGAATATACTTTCCATTTTTTCTCCATTCTCTAACTGGGTCTCCCCGTTAGCCAAACACAGTTGGAAGCCAGAGGTCAAGATGGTTTGTTTGTGTAATTCATACAGGTCAGTTTCCTGTGGCATTGACAAGGGTGAAGAAAGATGAAGATAGCTCTGAAATGGCAAATGGCAGGTAGACAGCATAGTCCATCCCTTCCCCTACCTTAGCCCCTCTTATGAGTGAAAATTGTACGTCCCTAACATAATGGACATGCATTTCCTTCAGCTCCCGGTTAATTTGGTCATTCTTCCGATGGGAATCTCTTGGGTCCCAAAGACAATCTTCTTTTCTCCTATTCTGAACCAGAAACACAATTTCTTTTTGGATATCAACTTGGATCAGTTACTCCAGCCCATACACTGACCCAATTCTCTGTTGGTTCATTAGCATGAAAGTCCTCAAGTGGCTCTGGAGGCAGTCCTATTTTTTACTTCATCAAAACTATGAATGTTCCCTTGTGGAAGTATTCCTTTCTGGGGCACTAGGACCTCTAACTAACCATTCATGAGGATTTGAAGCAAAACAAAACATCAAGTGTGTGATTAGGGATAATGGTGAGAAGGACTACTGCAACTTTGTCACTTGCCTCGATGCATTCTGACTTCAGAGAAAGCACCATATACTAACTGTAAGTTTAAGGCAAGAATCTCATTCTACAGGACAGTACTCCAATTCTCCAAGAGATTCTGAGTCTTTACCAAGTGATAGGTGGGGTAGAGCAGTGCATTTCATGAAGATAAGGCTGTTGCCTCACTTCCTTTGCTGTGAAATGTGTTCTCAGGTCAGAAGTGATATTGCATGAGATACCTTAGCAATGAACAAAGCAGGCATTCTGTTAGTCCACAAATGGCAGTACTATCAGAAATCTTATAGCAGGAAGACAAGTCCCTTATGAATTGTGTATTTTTCCTATAAGGACAAAGTGATACACTCTGTATGACAAAACTGATAAAATAGAATTAATCTGTCACTAGGTGGCTAGCTAGACTATGGGTAACTGTTATCACATGGGAGCTCAGCGTCAGCCTCTGGTTCTAGAAGGTTCGGCAGTCAGCACAGCAGTAGCCAGATTTGCCAGCTGCTATCACCATGTTGTACCTGGATCCACGAAGTAGGTTCCAGAGGGGCTAGGAAAAGAGGCTGACATCTGAAGAATGGGTTACCTTGTCGACCTGATGACTGAGGGTCTCCTCCAAAGTGGTTGCCCCCTGGTACACATTTACCTGGGACATAAATATCTTCACAGTTTGTGCCATTCTGAGAAGAGCATCCACATCTCTTTCCCCCAGAACTCTTTCTCAATAATTTTCCAATTTGTTCTGATCTCTGAATATCAGGTCAAAATATAAGTTCCTGTGCATGAGTCAATGTAGATCTGCACCATAGGCCATTTCTCCTATGGTGCCAGGTAGACAATAGATGTACCATCCTAATTTCTGCCAACTGGAAAAATTTCCCTTTACCACTGCCCACCTTCAACCCTGCACACCCAGAGGGAGTATGTCATAGTATAGTAACAGTTTTCTTCTGGCATATGGGGTAAATATACCTATAACCAGGCCCATGCTGTTCCCTTTTCCTTTAAATTTCCAGAGAGAACCAGTCATAAAGTCATAGATCTCGGCTGGGGGAGAGGCAGTGAAGCACAAGGAGCAGGCACTGTGGGAGTTTGAGCCACCTGATCACACAGTTTACTTTTGCCTTTTGGACCTGCTCAGACCTGGTCCCTATATTTAACTTCCATTTATAATAGAGTGTTTCTGTGCATGTCCAATTTTAAGGTTCAGTGGACTAGATAACACCTGTTCATGATTGGCAGTTGAGGTCATATACTCACTCGGTGACTCATAGCCATTCACTCAGTCTCTACCTGGACCCAGTGGCAAGCCAGGAGCTGTTTTTAGGTAAATAATGGTTGTTGGCAAAGCATGGCAAGGTCTTATCCTAAAGGCTTCTGTCTCCTACTGCAGCTTGGGCAGCACATAGATTTTCAGCACTCAATTGTTTATACTTAAATATTTTCAAGTAAATTANACTAGATAACACCTGTTCATGATTGGCAGTTGAGGTCATATACTCACTCGGTGACTCATAGCCATTCACTCAGTCTCTACCTGGACCCAGTGGCAAGCCAGGAGCTGTTTTTAGGTAAATAATGGTTGTTGGCAAAGCATGGCAAGGTCTTATCCTAAAGGCTTCTGTCTCCTACTGCAGCTTGGGCAGCACATAGATTTTCAACACTCAATTGTTTATACTTAAATATTTTAAAGTAAATTAATGACATCTTAAGAATGTACTCCTAAATATTTTAGTATGTATTTCCAAAATTACAAATATTTTTTACTTAGCCAAAACAACATCATTGTACTTAAAAAAATTAAAATTTCTTAATATTATTTAATATTCAGTCTATATTTAGATTTCTTTAATTATGCCAGAAATGTCCTTTTGAATTAACCACACTTACAACTTTTTTCTTGGCTTGACACTTTCAAATAAAAATTTTGAAAAAGTGCTAAATCAGGAAAAATAAATGAGACTGCTTAAAATTGCATACATAAGTAGCAAAGTGTCAAAAACAGAAGAGCAGGCAAACCCAGAAGAGTGGTGAACTCCAGGGAGAGGACTGGGATTGTATCAGTTAGGCACAAACAGTCAGTTGGGGATGCTAGCAGGGCACTACTATTTCATGACCTGAGTAATTTCAGGTGTCTGTGGATTTTCTTTGGGAGTAGTAATTAAATTATAATCGTATGTATACACATTTGGAAAAAGGTGTATATAACATATGAATAATATATTAAAATCCTTTTGAAAAGTAAACTGATACACAATTGTTAAATAGTGTTATTTTTTTAAAAAGAAAATAATAGAGCTTTCATGGGATTCTTTGATTTTTAGTGACCAAATCTAAATTAAGGTGGCTTTTGCAATGGGAATTATTTAAGTTCAATTTATTTAAAGACTTTACTAAGACTCTAACTTTGAGGATAGTATTATAACAATGACATTTTATTTTTACATAAGGCATTTAGGTGGTTTATATCATAACTATGGCCATTAATTCTAGATCTTGTTCTGTCTGTAATTCTAAACAACTCCCATGCTTTATAAAATTATCTCCATAGTTTGCTGTGATAAATGTTCTGAATATATTTGAAAACAAATAGTATTTGAAAACCTTATAAGAAGACTCAAGAAGGAAGTTTTACAGGTATAAAATATTGTTTTTAAAAACTTAAAATTTTCCACTTATTGTCAAACATCAATACACATATTAAGCTCTAGATTCTCCCAGGGTGAATCTTAAAGAATGGTGCTGCATATTGCAATAACAGATCACTCCAACAACCCCATTTCCCTGAGTCTTCAGATTATTTATTTAGTTATTCCGATGTTTATGGTATTCCAAGGAAGTTTCAGTTTTCCAATTTTTTAACAATCTAAGCCATCATTGAGTTCAGGCTTAGATTTGCCAACCCTGCAGATGACAAATACCTCTTCCAAGTGCTTAAACCAGAACATCAAATCCTTACCCCTTGGCAGTGTACCCATAGCAAAGTATTGGGCTATGTGAGCCTTTTATCTCATCCCTCTTGTTTTAACACCCTTATAATTCACATGCACATGCTTCCCAGGCTATTGTTAATATAGATGCTGAGGCCTTATATGTTTTTGGCCTATAGGCTATCTCTGCTTTGAGCAGCCCTCCTATTTAATTCTACTAACTCCAGTATTGGTGGTCAGTGGTCACAACCAATCCTTGCAGTGACTGGCCTGGGTAAATCCCTCCCATTGACCTGCCAACAGCAATCAAGACTCAACTACAAGAGGAGGGTGTACTCAGCCCACACAAAGGGCATACTTTGAGTACCCAGCTTGGGTGATAAAGGAGGCTTTGTCACTGGACCCTACAGATAGGCCACACTACCAAGACAGAGAATCATAGCAGCTTTACCTAATACACAGGAACAAACACAGGGAGGCTGCCAAAATGAGGAGACAAAGAAACATGGCCCAAATGAAAGAACAAGTCAAAAAAGAACTAAACAAAATGGAGATAAGCAATCTCTCAGATGCAGAGTTCAAAATATTGGTTGTAAGGATGCTCAAGGAACTTAGTGAGGACCTCAAAAGTATAAAAAGAGCCAGTCAGAAATGAAGACTACACTAATTGAAATAAAGATCAATTTACAGGGAAACAACAGCAGAATGGATGCAGCTGAGAATCAAATTAATGATTTGGAACATAAGTAAGCACAAAACAGCCAATCAGGACCTCAAGAAGAAAAAAGAATCCCAAAACACAAGGATATTGTAAACAGTCTTTGGGGCAACTTCAAGAGGTCCAACATTTGCATCTGAGGGTACCAGAAGAAGAAGAGAAACTGCAAGAAATTGGAAACTTATTTGAAAAATAATGAAAAAAAACTTCCCAAATTTGGTGAAGGGAATAGACATTCAAGTCCAGAAAGCATAGAGGGTCCCTAACAAAATGTATGTGAAGAGGTTCACCCTAGACACATCATAATTAGAATACCAGAGATTAGAGATAAAGAGAGGACCTTCAAAGCAGAGAGAGAAAAGAAGTTAGTTACCTACAGGGGAGTTCCCATAAGACTGTCAGCTGATTTCTCAAAAGAAACTTTGCAGGCTAGAAGGGGTTGGAAAGAAATATTCAAAGTCATGGAAAGTGGGAACCTGCAGCCAGGATTGCTCTACTTAGCAAAAATATCATTTAGAATTGAAGGGCAGATAAAGAGCTTCCCAGACAAGGAAAAAACTAAAGGAAATCATCAGGAGCAAACTATTATTTATATGAAATGTTAAAGGGACTTATTTAAAAGAAAAGATCAAAACTATGAATAATAAAATGGCAATAAATACATATCTACCCCAACTGAATCTAAAAAACAAACTAAGTAAACAAGAAGGACAGAGACAGAATCATGGATACACAGAGCATTTTGATGGTTGCCAGATGGGAATGGATGAAGAGATGAGGGGATTAAGAAGTACAAATAGGTAGTAACAGAATAGCCATGGGGATGTAAATGAGAGTACAGGAAATGGAGTAGCCAAAGAACTTATGCACATGACCCATGGACATGAACAATGGTGTGGGGATTGCCTGAGGGAGTGGGGGTTGCTGGGTGGAGGGGTGCAAAAGGGGGAAAATTGGGAGAGCTATAATAGCATAGTAATAAAATATAATTGTTCATACAAGATTCCATTAGGTCTTCATTTCTACAACCCTGACAATCTGTTTTGGGATTGGTCCAGCGTCACCTGTCCTGAAACATTAGGAGACATGACATTCCTCCAAAGCTTTCATAGAAATCCTTGTGTTTTCCATGTGTGTTTCTGATCAGATGTCCAGGCCCTTTTACTCCTTACACATGGATGCTCTCCAAGACCATTAAAATAGCCCAGTGATTCTGCCATCTTTATAATCACGTGTTGCTATAGTGACAAAATTTTACTTTTTACTTAATTCTATCCAACCAGTGATAACCAGAATATGTCTGATCCTACTGTGTGCTACAGGTTGCCCTGTTCCTTGTTTCCTACCAACACCAATAGGAAGAGATTATGCCCCTTGAACATACGAGAAATGTTATCCAAGAAAATCACTTTGAGCACCTGTGCCTTGAATTTCCTTAACTTAAATCCTCTTTAAATTACTATAAAGTGTTGTTGTTTTAAACCACTAAGTTTGTGGTAATTTGTTTCAGCATCAATAGAGAACTAGTACATCAAATAGCATTTGTTATTTTTGGGAGAACCACCTTCTGTCATTTCACTGAGGCTAAAGTATAGTTACCTTACAGGGCAGTATAAGTTTTTTATTTTCATTTTTATTTGGTAAGGATATGGCCCATGAAAAAATTCTAAAGGAGAACTAAGGAGTATATTTCATCTTCTAATTGTTTACAATTTTTATTGAGTATTTATTATGCACCCATCCCCCTTCTCTCTCTCAAAAATAAAACACCCACATTTTAATTAAAACACTGGAAATTATTACCCTGGAAAGTTAGTGCTATTATTCTTCAGTATAATACTATACAAACTAAGTCTTAGAATGGTTAAGACAGTTGCTTTAGGCCATGCAGTTAATACTTGTCAGAACCAGAAATTAAATTACAGAACTATAGAAATCCAAAATCTATGCTCATTTTATGACACAATGTGGCTTCCACAACATTTTATGCTAAGAATCACACTCATTTTTATTTACTTACTTACTTACAGAGAAAGAGGAAGGGAGAGGGGGAAATGTAGATTTGTTGTTCCACTATTTATGCATTCATTGATTAATTCTTGTATGTACCCTGACCAGAGAATCAAACCCATCACCTTGGTGTATAGGGATGACACTCTAACCAAATGAGCTACTCATCTCACTGAGTAGCTCATGGCTATACTCATCTTTATTTTAATATAGTAACCCCAAAGATGCATATGCAATATTAAAAATTAATGCCTCTTGAATAAGATGAGGACAGAGGGTGTCAGTGAGCATGGTTCCCCAATCTCACCCTAGCCCTTAGTTTGAATTTATTCACCTCAGGTTGTCCCAATAAAGAGAAACTTTTAGGGACTCAGAGAGTTGCAGTAAGCCCAGAGTCTGATCTGTTAATCACAGCCCTGGGTCATATCAAATCAGGATGCACCCAATACTGAGGCTTCCAGCATGCATTACAAATCTCAGAAGGTGAAAGGATAGATACCAGAAGTTGCAATGTGACTAATCCACCAACAGGAGGCTCAAATATAATTTTCTTTCATTAAACTAGAAATATACATTCTAGAAAAATTAATATACCTATTTATCAAGAGCATATTTCCACCTATGAACCCAGACGGGCATAAAGTAGGTATTGACAGCAACTCTAAAAACCTGTTTTAGTGACATCCAGTTTGATTGACTCCTCCCCCATCTATAGGCTAAAACTTAATAAACTAAAATGCCATATACTACAGGATCTTGTCATGGAGATTCCAGAAGTGTGTTTCCTTATCACAATACATTTATTTCTCAAAAGTGTGCTCTATATTTTGCTTCTGTAACTGACTTTATATGAGTAAGAAAATGGAATTCACGATCACTTTTTATTCCTTTCTAGTTATATGCTCCTATTGCTACAAATAACCAGCATTTTATTCCTACTAACAGGAATCTACAAGTGAATGACTCTGCATGGTCACCGGCATGGAGGATTGTCAGAATAATTTCTCCAATGTGAGAAACAAACTGACACAGGTGAATAGGGCACAGAGGCCCACATCCATCATATCTACACACTGTTGCTATTACCTCTTTACGCCATTAGCCCAAACAGCAAGACCCAAACTAGCAGCCCTAAGTTGCTAAAGTGATGTTTAAAAAGGAGGACGGTTAAGGTTCAACCACATGCCATTAGAACTAGAATCTGTGAATCAGGACTGGGATTAAGCGTCCTTTTGTCAATAAAAATATTTTTTCAATAGCAAAAAGAGCAAGAGTGACACTTGGTGGCCAGTACAAGGCATCACAAAGAATTGAGCCATCAGGAATATTTCCTCACCAACTTTGCTCTGGGAGTTTTGAACACATGGCAGAACTATGCTGTTTATGGAAAAACAAGACCTGTGTTCGCAAGAACAGTATTACTCTTGCTCTGGTTCATAGCTACATATAGGAAGTGATACCACACTGTAGCCGTTTGGAATGAATAGAAGACAGTGTGTCCAAAGAAGGACACTTCAGGGAAAAAGAAACATAGTCATTAGAACACTAATTCTGATAGCTTTTAAGAGTCTGGGCAAAACCTTCGTGGTAAATAACTTTAAATAAAGCAATTATCGGCTGCACAGAACTGTTTTTGCAGTTTAAGGTTTTGTTTTTATAATAGCTGATACAACACAGTAATTTGTAAGAAGGATAGATCGTCCAAACCAGTTGAGTTTCATTTAATCTGCGCTAGTATATTTGAGTGTTTTTGACATGAAAATGAGCTCCTTCTCTTAAAAAAATAAATAACTAGCCCTGACTGGTGTGGCTCAGTGGATTGAGCTCAGGCTGTGAATGAACCAAAGGGTCACTGGTTCGATTCCCAGCCAGGGCACATGCCTGGGTTGCAGGCCAGGTCCCTGGTGGGGGCCAAGTGAGAGGCAACCACACATTGATGTTTCTCTCCCTCTCTCTAAAAATAAATAAATAAAATATTTTAAAAAATAACTTTAAAAAATGGAAATACTATCTCCTGTGGGGACACCATCACTTTCAGGCTATTTGGTGACTAAAGGACAGGGTTTCAGACATAGAGACAAATTAATTCCATAATATGATGAATAAAACGTCAGAGCAAGGCCCATGGAACTAGGAGATGAAGTCCTCTGGTTTCCTGTCAAATGGGTGAGGTAATTCATAGAATATGATTCGAGACCTGCAGGTGAGTTCATGTCACAAAGGACATAAGTGATCTCCCACTGGCAGTGTGACAATGCTTCTCTTGTAGCGCAGAATAAAGAGCACCAAAATGCATGTCCAGTGACTTTGACTCAAGTCCCAGACATGCCATTCATTCACCATTTGAAACTAGAACAAACGATTTCACCTCTCTGGGGCTCCAGTTCCTCCTTTGTAAACTGAGCAGTGTTGGCAGCGTGGGTCGCTATTCTGCAACCTGGCACGAGGACCCCCTCCGTTTTCAAACCCCTTTTAATGATGCGTGGGCACAAAGAGTTTTAGGAAAATAAATACCAGAATCCTCAGCTTCCTGTGTTTTCTTTTCTAAAACTCATCTGCTTGAAAAGTTACCTTTCTTTCCCTCCCCCACCACTTTTTGTGACCGATTTTTGTCTACTCAATAATGAAAATGTGTATTTCCTCACCAGTCTAGCATCTGATGCAGTGCCTTCTCTGAAGTACACACCTCCAGGGCACCAAACCAACAGCAGGACATGCCATTCATTTTGATGAGATGTATTTGCAATAAAATATTATTTTTTGTGCTTAATAATGATATGTATTATCAATATTGTTTTAATCAAGTGTGGATTAATAGTTGTAATAACTCACTCGGAAAAAACTTTTAATTCTTAGAACTTTATGGTGATAAATTGTTTTGAATTATTAAAGACACACACAGTTGTAGAAATGTAGGACTACCAGTATCGATAAAAAGGCTTTCAAAAATAAACTTAAACTAGTAATTAGAATAAATTGTGTCAGACTTGAAATGGAATACAATTTCAAGGAGAAAAGTGGATAATACAAAATATCTAATTGTTAGACTTTTTCATATAAATTTTAAAGGATGTTGCTGGCTACCAAATGTCTGTTATATTCATAGTCTATTGAATACATAAAAAGAATGTGTTTTATTCTTAAATGTAAATATTTGCAATCAGAAATTATTTCATTAAACTTATTACAAAAATTGTACTCCAATCTAAGAATATGTAAATGTTTTTCAAAATTCTTTTAGCATGGGTTGTGAACACAGAAGTTTGAAGGCCCTTGAACTGAGTATTTCTAAACTTTGCTCCCTCTTTTTTATCTGCCCACTTTAAGGCTTTATCAGATAGTGCAAGTGTGGTATGGGTTTTTCATTTTTGTTTTGAGAACACACGTTCTCTACGCAGGACGTGGAAAGAGTAGAACTCTGCCACCTGGGGCGCTTCTAATAGCCCAGGCAGAGAGCTCTAAGCCCATTGCTCCAACCAGAACTTCCTCAAATGTGTCACTCTAAGAACAGAACAGAAAATCACTAGTTCACACCCAAAAAGGAATAACAATTTTTAAAAAGACCAATTCCAGTGCCAGAATGACAAATCTTTCTCGTCCTTAGTCTTTCTTATGGAGAGATAAATAACTATAGCTAGAGCAGCTAGAGGTGCCAAATACTTTGCCCATTTTATTCAGCTTTTTCTGTACTTTCATAGAACTTAGGGACAGACAGTCTTTGTGTTGCCAGATCTACGGGCCTGTATAGGGGAACAGACTTCTCCTTAGGCTCAGTGTCAAATGGCTGCTTACCTGGTTGCCTGAAGCATTAGAAATTTACCACTGGAAATTAAATCAAGTGCTTTAGACCCCTTAGGCAGTTGTCATAGAGTTTCATGGAAGTGGTCCAGCCCTGCCTTCAACCTCTCTGAGGTACAGGAAGGGATGGGAGGCATAGGGAAAAGTCCACAGTTTCTCCAAGGCCTTGTGTAGGTTGGCGGTAGGAGACCAATTAGATGCCGGGCGGAAAGAGAGGACACTGTCAGAAGACAAGGCAGGGAGAAGGGGAACGAGAGACCAGAAATGAGTATTCATGAAAACAATAAATTTGTGACAAGCTAAATAATATGACTGGTTACATGTTTCCCAGCTAGCTCAGCAGTAAAGAACTGTGCCTTGTTTATTTTTATCCGCACTGTTGTGTACACAGGCTGGTGCAAGGTCAGCTGTGTTTTTCTCTAACGTACCCAGCTCCACGTGTCACAGGCAAAGATTCTCATTCCACATCCTTAGACCCTTGTAGGTCTAACTCTTAAGGAATTTTTGGTGGGTATTTAAAAACTGCCTGAAAAATTTCTACATGGCATGACTTAACATTTTACCTATAAAAAGGAATTTGCCTTTGATAATTAGTCTTTTTTAAAAAATATTTTATTTATTTATCTTTAGAGGGGAAGGGAAGGAGAGGGGAAGGAAACATCAATGTATGGTTGCTTCTCGTGCATCCCCTGCAGGGAACTGGCCCCTGCAACCCAGGCATGTGCCCTGACTGGGAATCGAACCGCGATCCTCTGGTTCGCAGGCCCGTGCTCAATCCACTGAGCTACACCAGCCAGGGAGATAATTAGTCTTAAATCTTCAATGTGGCAGGAGAAAATAAACTTAAACATAAGGTAAAAACAGAAATTAGCTGCCTAGAAATGAACGGAATCTCCATCTCAAATGATATTTCATGATGGAACAGAATCACAACTGCCTGGCTTAGAGTAAATAGGAATTCTGCTTACGCGCAGTATTAATAGCTACCAAGTTATTGAGTATTTGCTACTTGTCCAGCACTGGACTTTATATAATCCTATAAGTATTCTCAGCCCTTTTAACTGGGGACAAAACAAGGTTGGAGAGGCTAAATGACCTGCCCATGGTCAGAGAGCCAGGAACTGATAGAGCCAGGATTTAAACCCAGAAGGAAACAAATGGGCTGCAGAAGCATCGCTAGCTGTGGGATTCGGTGGTTGAATGACAGTCTCCCAGAGCCACAATGATGGCAGGCCCATAAATGGACAGTGTAGCAATGAAGAGAGCTGGAATGAACTGTGCGTGTGTCACCCGTGTGCCGCTGAGCCCTGGGCCATACTGCGTGAAATTTTACTGCATTAAGAAAGGCCAGCACCTTTTAGTGTGTGGGATCACTATCTCATTAAGCATTTTGATAGGTTTCCCACTGCTCAGCTCTCCACTAAATCCAAGTACAATATGAAACAGCCATGCCTGGCTAAGTCCATCCATAATTTAAGACCAGCCTGATTTGACCTGAAAGATTTTAAACTATTCAGTTGCCAGGTTTAAAAAATAACTTTTTGGGCAAAACGTAAAGTAGTGCAAGGCATTTTCTGCATAAAGAAGCAGATAGAAGCACATATGACAGTTGAGATTTTAATTTTATTTATAAAGTAAATTGCTTTTCAAAGAAAGCCACAGTCAACATGTTCTATACATGCTTGATTTCTCAAAAAACTAGAATGTAATGTCATAGTTTTCTATGCCTCTGTCTAGTGCTTTTCACATTAAAAAAAAAACCAACAAAATGCGGCTCTGCAAAAGCAGCTGTTATTGCCACGCTGCTCATAGTTATACCCTGTAATTTGAAATTCATGATTTAAAAATGTATAAATACTTCCTTATGATCACAAGGTAACAGGATCTACTGAAAGGTTCTGGCCAGCAAGTGTTATTTAAATGTAGATGCAAACACCAGGCCAGGTCCTCAGGTAGGAAAAGACCAATTAGCAAATGACAGAATTGGAAGAACCTATATTTGATACCCAAGTAACTTGGCTACCAAAGTCCAGTTTTTCACCCCATAGCAAGCCAGATCTAGCCAGAGTCACTGAATAAATTGAAAATTTTGAATACCACTAGCTCCCTTTTTAAAACAAACTAAAGCAGAAAGAACACATTTATAAAAATACACACGCTGTATAAATTTGCAGTCGTCACTTGTCCCTTATTCCTGACAACAGCAGTCAGGGTCATATATGAATATGTCTAATTCTGTACATGAAATTTATCCTAGAAAATTGGCTCGACATTTAGCATCCTGTGGCCCACGACTCCAGGGCAATGCTCCAAAGCACTGCCATTTCCTACCTGTGCAAGCACGGGAAAGTTACGTAACTTCTTCAATGAAGTGTTTGTCCTTGCTGCAGGTGACTGCTCTGAGAATTCAGTAGAGTAATATATATATGAAATACTCAACACCATAACTGGGCAGAGTAAATGCACAATAATATAAAGTATTAATGATATTAGACTTCATAGAAAACTAATACATATAAAATAAATCTGTGAATTCAAAAGGTTGGTCATTGGAGTCAAATTATTCTGTCTTCACATAAAAACTCTACCAATTACTGGGGCTTCATATAAAGGATGTTACTTAATCATTTTAATCTTACTTTTAAAATCTTTTTTATTGAGATATAGTTGATATAACACAATATTAGCATCAGGGATACAACGTAGTGATTCAGTATTGTATGTACTGCGAAATGATCCTCATGACGTATCTAGTCAGCACCCGTCACCAGGCGTAGTGAGCTTTACTCTGTCTCTTTTTTTGTATGAGGTTAACTTTTTTCCACATTTTTTATTGTTACTCAAGTACAGTTGTCTCCATTTTCTCCCCACCACTCCCCGCCAACCCCAGCCATCCCCGCTTGTCACTATTAATCCTGTCCACCTTTGGTTTTGTCCATGTGTCCTTTATAGTTGTTCTTGAAACCCCTTCCCCTCTGTCCCACCATTACCCCCTCCCTGCTCCCCTCTGGTTACTGTCAGATTGTTTTTCATTTCAATGTCTCTAGTTATATTTTGCTTGCTTGTTGGTTTTGTAGATTAGGTTCCACTTATAGGTGAAATCGTTCAATTCAGAAAATGAAACCTACTATTTGTGATTACTGAAAAAAATGAACAGATAAATATCAAGTGCTTGACATTACCACAGCTACATATAGGAACCTAGTAATAGTCTCTTACTAGTTAAGGTGAAAAGGGAATGAAAATTGGTGGAAGAAATATCAATAACTTAAGATAAACAGATGATAATAGCATCTAACTGGCAGAATGCAGAAATGATGAAAGTGGAAGAAGACAGTGTCAAAACAGGACTAAATTTGAACATCAAGAAGACAAAAACCGCCCTGGCTGGTGTAGCTCGGTGGATTGAGCGCGGGCCTGTGAACCACACAATCGCGGTTCGATTCCCAGTCAGGGCACATGCCTGGGTTGCAGGCCAGTTCCCAGCAGGGGACTCACGAGAGGCAACCATACATTGATATTTCTCTCCTTCCCTTCCCCTCTAAAGATAAATAAATAAAAAGAAAAATCTTAGATAAAATTAAAAAATACCATAAATTGCTTATAGGATACCTTGAAAGCATTCCCAGAGAACAGCGACAGAAGAAAAAAGCCTATTATGACTTTTTAAAAAGCCTATTAGGAAAAGCAGTGACCCGCACCAGGGCGGGTAATGGAAACATGCCCCATGCAGAACTGACTTTCTCGACTATTCTTACTGAACTCAAAATATCAGTCAAAAGCCCAAATTTAGCCACAAAATCACTTCCAGGAACTTGGCATGTATGATCTTCATATTTCCAGGGGATCAAATTGGTCTAGAGAACAATAAAGGGCCTTTCTGCGATGTTCTCAGGGTGACCTGCATGCACTATGTGAGAAGCAGAATGGGTCCATAGCCACTAGAAACAGGAATGTGACCCACTGAACGGAATCCCTCAAGCCCTGGAGTCTGGACTCAGGCCCACAAGTGTCTGAACTTGCTTCAACTTCATTTCTAAGTACTATAAGCAACATAGAAAGGGAAGAGGAAGTTATGGGCAAACAGTGGAAGGATAGCTAGGTAATTGGGTCAGATACAAAATAATCTTTATATTCACAACTTGAGAAAACAGAAAAAAATGGGCATGGGAATGACAAAATACTAAAATTCATCTATTTGGTTGTGGAATCCAAATTCTGTAAGCCTCATCTAAAGCTATATTCTTAATGTGCTAATTTTCTGAGGAAGGTATCTGAGAAATTGGATCAGATACTTACATCCTCCTCCTAGCCTTTTAGAAAAGTAGATTTGAAAGGGATTGGAGAGCTCCCGGTCCAATAATTCCACCTAAAAACAAACAAACAAACAAACAAACAAAGGTCAGAGCAGTGAGATGCTTTCCCCAAAGTGAGAACTTAAATTAGTGAAGACTGGAAGCAGGTCCCGAGTCCTTGTGCAATGACATTTTCTCTCAGCTCTATGTGACAAAGCACAGTGAAATATTCTGCCCTCAAATCTCAAAACCATTTATTCTGGTTACAAAGCTATGCTCGAGTTTCCCTACAGAGGGTTCCTCAGGACACAATTGCAAAATGGAGTTTTATTCTTTCCTATAGAGGTAAAGCTCCTGCTGGCCCTGATTGTTCAGGCATTGCTAACTTCCTATCCTGAATTTCCCTCTTGCGCAATTCCTGCTCACAGTCACTCGCCTTTAGGCTAAAACTCACCTGTCCTATGCCCTATTCTCCCACAGTCTCAGCAAGCAGTTGGCTGACAAATCTGACAATTTAGCACGCTAGAAGCTGTCTTAACCTTGCTTCACTTAGCAGACTCTCTGGATTAAGTGGTACTGCCCCTTCCCTCTTACATGGCCAGCCTGTAGACACAGGTGAGCATGCGGGCTGGGGGTTTTGCAGCATGATGTCTATGAATGTGAGTGCATGCACGTATACTTTCAGAAAATAGATAGGGAACAGTAGAGAATTTCTATAATATCTTTCTGAGTTCACAGTAGAGCTTTTACAAAAGCAAAAATGTGACGTAAAACAGTTAATTTTTAAAATACTATTCCCTTCCCTTCACACTGTGCAAACAGCTATGTAAAGCTCAGGTGTTAAGAAACTTAAAATTTGGTTACTTTGCAATAAAATCTATAAGGTCAGCAGGAAAGAAAAGATAAGGGAGGGGAAACAAATAGGAGAAATACAAGCTTGCTAACCATTCATTGTCTTAACTAAGTATATTCCCATTTAAAGCTATTTTCAATGATATACTACGCCACAGGTGTACCTCAGTTTATTGCACTCTGCTTTATTACCCTCCATAGATGTTGCATTTTTTACAAACTGAAGGCAAGACCCTCCACCAGTAAGAAGATTATGACTCACTTTATTGCAATACTTGGTTTATTGCCATGGTCTGGAACCAAACACACAATATCTCCAAGGTATGCTTGTATTTATAGCTTCCTGTTTTTGACATTCTTTCTGTTTTTATATTTGCTTTCACTCAGGTTTGCTACAAACATTTTTGTGTTGGATTCCAAACATTTCAATGTGTTGAATTGCTTCCAACACTTAATTTTTCATTAGAATAATTAAAAAGTTTTATGTCTACCTTTCTTTTCAATTCCTTATATTTTAAGAAGTATAAAAACTCTTTTATTTCTTGGGGAAATATTGCCTCACAACTCAAGAGGACTTAAGCAATAATTGTTAGGAAAAGTCAAGTTTTGTACCAATGCCCACCTCATTCTTCACATCTCTAATGCTGTCTATCCAAGCACACGGTAAATCCATCCCACTCACGGGATTATTGACAGATTAGAAGAAAATACAAAAACAGCTTCCTGAAAAGACGTGAAGGTGCTGACTTAAAATCATTATATCAGTTCATGACCAACTACCTGTTTTTGGAAAACCGACAGAACCAAACAGAAACCTGAATGCCATATTACCTGGATTTTAAGAAATGCTACCCTTCCCCAAACATGTGCATATTTAAATCAATATTTTAAGGATACTTTTTAATTTACAGAGAGTTATAAGCATTTACCGAGTTTCTGTATACCTTACACTCAGTTTCTCTCAATTCCAACATCTGACAGAGATTAGTAAGGCACATTTGTCACAGATAATGAGCCAACGTCGATACACCATTTTTAACTAAAGTCTACACTTTGCTCAGGTTTCCTTAGTTTTCACTAATGTCGTGTTTCTGTCCCAGGATCCCATGGAGAAAACAACATTACATTCAGTTCACATTTCCTTCAGGTCCTCTAACTGTGGCTGTTTCTCAGATTTTTTTTGTTTGTTTTTTGACCACCCTGACAATTTTCAGTAGTGCTGGTGAGGTATTCTGTAGAATGTCTCTCAGTTTGGATTTGTCTGGTGATTTTCTCCTGTTAAAATGGAGTTATGGGCTCTTGGAAGGAAGCTAACAGAGGTGAAGGGCCATTTCTTATTACATTATTTCAAGAGTACATGCTATCAACGTGACTTATCACAGATGTCAACCTTGATCATCTGGCTGAGGAAGTATCTGTCCACCCTCTCCACTGTAAAGTTATTTTTTTTCCTCTTTCCACGCTAAACTATTTAGAAGGAAGTCAATATGTTAAGTCCACACTTAAGGGGTGGGAAGTTTTGCTCCACCGCTGAGGGGGGACATCTATATAAGTAATTTTGAATTCTATATTGCATTAGTCTATTCTCCTCTTTATGTATCTAGTCAATTATTAACTTACATCACTATGGACTCATGGATATTCATGTTATATTCTGAGTCACAACCCAACATTAAATCACCTATTTTGTTTCTTAAATTATTCCAGCTTTGGCCATTGAAAGTTTTTTTAACTGGTCCCCATGTCCCTTTGATATGCCCCCATCAATTGGTACTTCTTTAAGCACTTACTTTCTCAAAGAAAGAGTGCTCAAAGGTGGTCCAGCTCATCTTTTGTATTCAATACTTCCTGCCCCAGCCCTAGAATCAGCTGTTTCTCCAAGGAGCACTGTTTCTCCTTGTGATGGTATTAAAAACCCAAATCCAGGTGATGAATTTGCTAATTGCCAGTGAAGCGTTGTTGCTTCTGGCCTCTGTTAGATGACAGAGTAAAAAAAATACATGTGTGTATACTAATCCATGTATGTGCACACATCTCTATCTGTAGCCACATATACATTTATATTAAGCTAAATGCAAGTTCATACATATGTCTCCGATTCACATCCATTACCGCATGGATCCTTCTAGCTTCACCTTTGTTTATCTGCAACCTGGTTCCCAGTCTCTGCCATCCATTTACTCATTTATTCAATCCCAATATGCATGCGTAGTGGTTTCCGAATCGTTAATCCATACACCCACAGAAAACAACTTTAACAGGTAGAACACAATCCTTGTGTGCAGTTCCTTTTGTCTTACAGTCTCCACTCATTTCCAAGTTACTTAGATCAGCACCTCCCTCCCCCTTTGTCTTCCTTAGGTTATTTCACTCATTTGTGATACAAAGAGGTGCTTTTGTCACATTCTGCATTTCATCCTGGGATCTGTCAGCTTCTAATTTATCTTTTTTAATTTATATATATTTATATACATATATATAACTTGGTGATATATAAAGTTCTGCAAATGGAATCATATAGCATGCAGCCTTTTTAAGTTGCTTTTTTTGCTTAGCAATGCATTTAATATTCATTTTTGCTTTTAGGTGGGCTGATAGCTCGTTCATTTTTATCACTGACTGGTATGGATGTACCACTTTATCTATTCACCGACTGAAAAACATATCAACTGCTTCCAATATTTGCTGATTAGAAAATTAAGCTGCTATAAACATTCACATACAGGTTTGGGGTAGACATAGTTTTCAATCAGTTGGGTAAAATCCTAAGAATGCAACTGCAAGATCACACGATAAGACTATCTTTACACTTATAAAAATCTCCAAAACTGTGTTCCAAAGCAAGTGTACCATTTTGCACTTCCATATCAGGAATGACAGGGTTCCTGTTGTTCTTCATCCTTACCAGCAGTCTATGATCAGTTTGGGGGATGGGTGTTTTGGTGTTTGTTTGTTTATTTGTTTGCTCTTTGGTTGTTTTTTTTTCCATTCTTAGAAGTGTGTGGTGGTAACTCATTGTTTTAAGTAATATTCCTTGTTGCCTGCCCCCTTCACACATTTTAACATCGCTGAAATAGACCTAGATCTTATAAACTATCTTTGCAAAGCCTCTTTTCTAGTCTGTGGCTTGTCAATTATCTTTTCATTTCCTGAACAGTGTCTTTGGAAGACCAAAGTTTGCAATTTTGATGAAGTCCAATTTATCAACATTTCCTTTACACTGTTTATACTTCTTGTGACTTTTCAAGAAATTTTATCCTGTTTCTTCTAGAAGTTTTATTACTTTAGCTTTTAGATTTAGATCTTTGAGAGTTTAACCATAATCTACATAATGGTCTGAATTTTATATTTGATTTTGGCAATTGAAATTTTTCAGACCAATTTATACCCATTACAAGTAAAAGATATATATTTTAAATTCTCAGTGACTTTCACATTCTTTAATTCATGGGTTGTCCATGACATGAAAAGTTCTTTCCATGCCTTAATTACAATTCAGTTTGAGAAATTCATAAATATTTTGTGCGAATCACAGTTCTTTGGTTGCAAGCAATAGAAACCAATTCTACTTTTTTTGAGCTGTACAAGTAATTTATTGGGGAAAAAATGAAGGAGTTGAGAAACCAGGCTTTAAATAGAAGGAAATAATTAGCTCCAAATGGGTCTAGGAAGTATGAACTGCTCATTGTCTTGCCTGGTCACTTTTACTGCATTAAATGACCTGACAGCATCTTGCTGTCTAGGTAAGGGAGTGGGGGGCCGCATTATTTTTGTTACTTGCCTCACAGTTCAGACTGTTTGGAAGGAGGGGGCTGCTAATAAAAACTACCTACTGGCCTGGCTTGGTCATGTACCCACTCCTTGACTAGGAATGGTGTCCTAATTGACAGTCCATCAGACTATATTCAGTGAGGGGATATAGGTTGCCTTCAAGGGTCTGAAATAGTTTTAGGGCTGTACAAATGTAACTACTCCTGAACAGTTAAGGAGTTGAAATTACATTCGGCCCTTTGAAGGCAACTGTGAGGCTGACGTGGCCCCCAGTGAAAATGAGTTTGACAGCCCTGGTCTACACAATTCCTTCTTAATTGAACCTATAGCAGCTTCAGTACAATTTTTCAACTAAACTCAAGGGGTTTTACAGATGAAACAAAATCCTGTCCCTTTTCTATAAGACTATCTTGATTTGGTCTCTTTTAAGAAATAATACTTTTTAATTTAAGCAAATGTTTCTCATTGAACTTCATGAACAACTTTGCTAATGGTTCTATGATATACAAAACTCATGACAGGTATTCCCCTGAAGCATAGAAGTATTTTTTAGGAGGCTTAATGGGTTGCTGGCTAAATAAGTAGTTTGCCTCCTTGCAAGTTGAAGTTGATGCTATCAATAAAACCCATTGTCTTTCTTAATCTCCTTTGTTTTGTGCTCTTGTACCCATTCATCACACAGAATCTGCTTATTCTTCATCATCTTGGCTTTGATGGATACTTTATGTAATAAGTCCAGACCTTCTGCACTGAGTAATCACTTGGGGACTCCTGCTTATGAAGGTTCAATAACTATACAACAGTGATGTGCTTGATATATGAGCTCTTCTTCTTTCATGCTTTCCCCACCACATGTACCAGAATGACAGAATATCTTTATTCTGTCTTTGTAATTCACAATTGCTTATTTTAACTTTGACATATAATGTATTAGAGCTTGCTCTGAACAAGGACTTCTCATTTGTAAGTCATATTTTACATGTTTGAAAGCATGAATGCTATTGAGGACAAAATTTAATTTATCAATGAGAGTGTATATTCTCTTTTGTTATGACTAATATGGTAAGTACACCAACACAAAACTGAAGTAGTAAAATGAAAAAATGGGTGGACTGGCTGCTTAGATGAAAGAAGTGAATACAAAATAAAATTGCTTGATTGCAATGAAACTCAACTGAAGAGAAAATAAATTGTGGGATAGTGACATGGCACTTTTGTGACTCTTGGTGGAAGAGGGTACAGGGCACAGGTGGCAAACGCGCAGCCCGCAGGCCGAATCCAGCCCTCCACCTTGTTTTATCTGGCCCAGCACCTAGTTTCTACCTGGCAGCAGCACCAAGCTCTTGCTTAACTGTTAAGGAATACCAAATTTTTCAGACTGTAACACGCACCAACCCATAAGGCGCACCTAGGCTTTAGAGGAAAAAAAATAGAAAAACAAATTGTGAAGCAAAAAATGTGGTAAAATATTTAATAACATAAACAATATAAGCTGCCTCCCCCCCCCCACAGCAAGCCAGGTAAGTTACATTTGGACTATAAGACACAACACCCTTTTCCTCCCAAATTGGGGGTGGGGGGCATCTTATAGTCTGAAAAATACAGTAGTTACATTTATACAGTCCTAAAATTATATTTGGCCATTTGAAGAAAACCATGAGGCTGATGTGGCCCCTGGTGAAAATGAGTTTGACACCCCCGATATAGGGGGATAACTGCTAAAGAAAAAAAAAACAATAAAAAAGGAACTATTAAAAAATAGTATTTCCTAATGGTTTGGTAAGCAAATTGAAAATTACACAATTCCTTCACTAATTTAATTTCTGAAAATCATGGCCATGAGAAAACGCTGAGTCACATATTCACACATTTCATAAACATATTTAGTAAAATAGACATCTTGCTTATCTAAACTTCTTCCCAGTCTATGAAGAGCTTTTTATTACTGTGTTCCTCTTGCCAAAATCAACAGCTACTTACGATAGCTGTTTGATAGTTACATGTTAAATGAATGAACTTCTAAAGGCTTGTCATAATGTACTTTCTAAGAATTTAAAATTTTATTCAAATCTCACCTGAACGAAGGCTGCCACACCTCCTTCTCAAGAAGGCACACCAACAGGATGTCTACTGGGAACAAGAGGGTTGCCCCGACTGACATGTTTCACCGTGAAGCTCAGCACTCCTTTTTAGGTCAGCATGGTATAAGCCCGAAATCTGTCCTAAAAACCCATTTCAAATGTTTGATCCCACAATCAAAATGACCACTCCCTGATTAAATGTAAGACCTCCCATGGGCCTGTCCATTATCACAGTGGCTGGGAGCCCATGTGAAAGAGACAGGTTTCTGGCCTACACCACCGTCAGGAAAGGTATTTATGCTACAGTTTGCCTGGAGCCCAGGAATCTTCATTTTAAATAATATCTGGAGATTCTGACATTGGTGGTCTGCGGACCACATGTTGAAAAAAGCACTGGCCCAGCCCTGGCTGTTCTGGTTTAGTTGGTTGGAGCACTGTCCTGTAAACCGAAAGGTCAGGGGTTGGATTCCAGGTCCGGGCATGTGTCTGGGTTGCAGATTTGGTTCCCAGTTAGAGCGTGTATGCATGTACGCATGTACAGAGGCAAGTGATCTGTGTTCCTCAAATCCATGTTTCTCTCCCTCTCGTTCTCTCCCTCCCTTCTCCTGTCTCTAAAATCGTTAAGCATGTCCTCAGGTGAGGATTTAAAAAATCTTTAAAAAAAAGAAAAAACATTGGTCTAGGAAATCCAAGTATCCAGTTGTCTGCCTTGGTATTTGCCTACCTTTTCAAGGTTGGATAAACCAGAACCTGGGAAAACCTGCTTTGGGAGCCTGGTTTGCAAGCACAAGATCCTACAGGGATCAGCAACACATTCTGAGCAGGATAGATCAAGGATGAAGAATTACTTAGACTAAGAAGCAAGGTTTGCATAGTCTGCAAAACTTAACTGAAAGCCACACTAGCAATAAGCTGGTGACTATAAAATGGAAAGAGTTTTAAAGTTTGACCTTACTGAAGGAATTTTGTTCATGCGATACAATTTTTCCCCATGGATTTTAGCATCCAATCTGAAGGTTTCTAGGCACTTCTGGAATAAATTTTGGTAACATGTGATATACCCTTTGAATAGCCTCTTGTAAAGTTCCCTCTTTTTGCTGTTCACATCTTGCTTCCCAGTTCAAACAAATAGCCCAGAACAATTCACTAACTTTAGCAAGAATCTGGATGATCCCTGTGACTTTCTTGCTGGGGGTGTGCGTACAGACACCGCATACTCATATTTCTGTGAGTATACCCCAGGCGGTGGGGTATCTCAGCTGATGTAATATGCAAAAATAAAGTAATGCACAACCTTGCTCAAAAAAAACTTTATATTCAACCAGCAGTGTCTAATATAAAGTAAAAGGAGACCAAAAAGGATTAATTTCCCCCACACCCTTATAAACACTGGACCTAGACCAACCTGGAAAAGAGAACACAGGATGCTCAGAGGGCAGTGAAGACCACCAAAGGACAGCCTATGAGCACCTCCTGTCCCTGAGGTACTGCACTTTTCATTCAGCCAATGAAAGACCCAATTTGCCATTTCTGGTTGTCTAAGCTGTATACGAGCAACCATTCTGGCCAGTCAATTCACTGATCCAGGCAAACAACCACTCTGGCTAGTTTCGATTCACTGAGTTTACTCAATGTCACACTGAACTTGGATAAATTTGATCCATTCCATCTGTGCCTTGAGTACAAACTTTGAAAAAGAGGGAAGTTGCATGGTACAGTTGAAATAAGACTACACTGGGAGGTGGGAATGCAGATTGCTGTCTTAGTTTTAATACTGGCTAGATCTGTTATTTCAACTGTCAGCTAATCTCACTGGGCCTGAGTTTTCTCATCTGTGAAATAACAAATTATCCCTGTATAGCGCTATGCAGTTCACAAAAAATTATATGTATTATTTTATTTGATATATATAAATACTGTATAAAACAATGTGACACATAATTATTATTTCCCATTTTATAGATTAAAAAACTGAGGTTCTGCTTTTGATCATGACTGACGAATTCCTTTCAAACCATCTCTTCTGCTAATATAGAAAAAGTAACTACCCAAAGCACTTGATCATCTTCCCAAAAAGGCTGGTTCTGAAAGGAGATAAATACTTGGAGGACAGGTACAACATCAGAGAAGTTTCCCATATTTTCATGACTTTTAGCTTGAAGTCAGATCCTAGATTGAATCAGTCAGGGACAGTGAAAAGCCAACCAGTCGTCTATATACTCTTACTGGCTTGAAGACAGGGGACGGATTTCAATACAAACATAGAAGCTGGAAAGAGAAGAAACTCGGAGAGGAAGAGCTCCAAATTTTGTGTATACAATGTGTCCAAATAGCTTGCTGATCCCTGAATTATGCATGTGTGAGACAGACAGCAAGCACCCCAGCTACAGCTGAGGAACTTGAACTGAAATTTCAGTTGGTGCCAGTTACAGGGGAGGGAGTTTGCAGATTGAAATCGCCTTAGTTCACTGTGTAAGCAATCAAACAAAAATTGCCAGTCTTCAAAGGAATGTAACAGAACTCTGAGTCTTTAGAGTGAGTCATTAGCAATGTTCAGGATGTCATTTTAAATTATTTTGACACGTGAGAAACAGAAAATGTCAGCAAACAAGAAATTTATAAATGAGGAATGTGACACTATGGTAACAAATTTAGCTAAAGTTTGTAAGCTACTGAAAGCCAGTGACAAATCTAGAAATATAATCTCTAATTCTGAATCCTACTTTCTTTCCACACACACACACACACACACACACACACACATATTCCATTGCTAACATTCTATGCCAATGTAATATATTTCATTCAGTTTAATAAAAATACCTTGCTTGATTAAGGCTGGTCAAAAAGAATAGTAATCATTAAGACTGTTCTTGTAAAAGATTTTAAAATACTCATTTTATCTCTTACCCACTATCCAAATTGTGTTAGTTACCTAATCATTTATCCTCATTTATTTTGCTAACTGAAGTCTGGTTTTATTGAGGCTGACATGTTATTCATCTACACACTTATGTTCCTAGCCTCCTTTGTGGCTACATATGCTAGCTCAGCTCTAGCAATATTTATCAGATCTAGTACGTTGGCTATTCTGACACTTTGATAGAAATTGTCCCAACCTAATTCTTCCTTTGAAAATAGGCCGTATATCTGGTCTATAAAAGGAGCAATCTTACAATCCTGAAGAAAAATACTTGGGAAAAGACAAAATAGAAAGATTCTGAATCTCTAATATCATTTCTGAGCATTTAAATCATACCAGTAACTGCCTTTCTCTAAATTGTTATGTGAGATAAACAACACTCAATTTGCTTCATCAACTGTTAATCAAAAACTGTTACTTGTAGCCAAATATAATTCCAAATGAACAACTTCATAGTAGAGATAAAACACCAGTATGATGTCCTACTTCAGTCCCTGAAAGTTTATAGTCCCTTTGTAGTGATACAGATTATAAAGCACCTGTTTTAAGATGAGCCAGAGCATGTTGTGTGCAACACCAGAAACAACACCTTTTATATATATGAGGTCTGTCTGGAAAAAGTCCAGCTGTGGTTAATATAAAATGGTTTGCATCCATGTAAACCATATAACCATGGTTACATCCATGTAACCTGGCAAGCAAGGAGAGTGGACTAGAATGCACATGCATGAACAATGATTACTTCTCCGTACTAGTCAGTGGGGGCAGTAGATGCCCTTGAGTGGGCATGTGAACTGTATGGCCATTGCATTCAAAATGATTGAGCAAACAGACCAACAAATCTGCATCAAATTTTGCATTAAACTTGAATATTCTTCTGCAGAAATATTTTAATGATTCAGAAGGCCACAACTATGGGCAACTGGTGATTGAACATGCATAACATCTTGTGCACAGTTTCTTGGTAAAATATCAAATTCACCAGGTGACTCAGTCCCCCTATAGCCCAGGTTTGGTGCCCCATGACTTCTAGCTTTTCCCAAAATTAAAATCACCTTTGAAAGAGAAGAGATTTCAGACCATCAATGAGATTCAGGAAAATATGACAGGGCGACTGAGGGCAATTGGGAGAACTGTGTGAAGTCAGTCCCAAGGTGCCTACTTTGAAGAAGACTGAGGTGTCATTGTCTTATGTACAATGTTTCTTGTATCTTCTTTAATAAATGTCTCTATTTTTCATATTACATGGCTAGATACTTTCTGGAAAGATCTCACATGTCTGAAAAAAAGACATATCCAGAATATTTATAAATCTCCAAACTCAATAATAAAAAATTTGATCTCTTGCTCAAGTAAAAATGAGGAAGAGATCAAATTTAAAACGAAATTACAGAACAACCATCATCTAGTACCACCTGAAATCTGGCTGAAAGTCCTACAACTAGGAATTTAGTGAAGAAGCAACATCATGACTGGTAGGAGGAGCTGAGACAGAACAGGCTGGTTCCACACCCACATATGGCAGATAAAAATTGAGGGGGATAGCTCAGATGCAGGGGTTCACCCATGTAAAGTGAGGGGTCTCAGCCCCACATCTGGCCCCCCATCCTAGGGTTTTAGTGCCAGGAAGAGAAGTCCCCATAACTTATGGCTGTAAAAACTAGTGGGAATCATCACTGAGTGAGACAACGGGCTACTGGAGTTCCAGGTAGTTCCTCTTAAAGGGAGTGCACACGAACTGAACTTACTTGTACTCGCTCCCTCTGACTATGACACTGGGGAAGCAGTTTAAAAGGAATGAGATATATATAGGAAGGAGATGAGTTGTCTAGTGTCTGGGGAGAGCTTCAGGGACAGCCTTCTCACAGACAGAAGTGCTGGCAGAGGCCATTTTCCTTTTCTGAGCCCTCCCCAAGACAGCAAGCAGGTTGGTGCTATATCTAAGTCTCCATCAACCTGGCTATCACTATTTGCCCCACCTTGGTGATTTCCTCAGACCCTGCCACACCCAACTTGCAAACCAACCCAAGCTGTTTCCAGTAACTTTTCCATACACAGGGCCTGTCTTGGTTCTTGCTTCAGATTTTCCGAAAAGCTCTCAAACAAGCAGTATTTGGCCTCAGTATGCATAGTACCTCTGACTAATTGGCTCCCAGCTCAGCACTAGCAGCAACGAGCCTTTGTTCACAACTTGGTCTCTCCTGGGCACCTCCAATGTCAGCGCAAATAGCAGCCATCTGCAGGTTGTATTGCATCTCATACCAGGTAGCCCCAGGAAGAACATAGGCAGCAGCTGACCTTGGTCTGCACCTCCTGGGAGGCTCCAAAGCCAGTATACCCAGGGGACAGCTGCACACCACACCCTAGCATCACCACTCAACCACCCCCAAAGTGACACTCAAAGATCAGACTCAGCAGGCACCACAACTCCACTGAAGTAAATCTTACTCTGTGGGGTAGGCCCCTCCACAGCTGATTCTCTCAGAGTGGTCTGAGATTGGTGGCTCTAGCCAGCCCTTGCAGCTGACTGGCCTCAGTAAATCCCTTCCATTGACCTGCCAACAGCAGGTCAATGGGAGGGATCCCTGCCAAGGCTCAACTACAACAGGAGAATGCACACAGCCTACATGGTGGGGGGCATCTCGAGTGCCCAGCTTGGGTGATCAGGGAGGCTGTGCCACCGTATCGTACAAGACACCTACTATATGGCATTCTACCAAGCCCAAGAGACATAGCAGCTCTACATAACATGTAGAAACAAACATGGGAGGCTGCCAAAATGATGAGGCAAAGAAACTTGTCTGAAATAAAAGAATAGAACTAAACTGGAAAAAAACTAAATAAAATGGAGATAAGCAATCTATCAGATGTACAGTTTAAAACACTGGTTATAAGGATGTTCAAGGAGGGCAGGGGAATAAGGGTGGAAAGAAGGGAAAAGGATTAGTCAAGGAACATATATGAATGATCCCACAACAGGGTGGGGATTGAGTGTGGAAGTGGAGGTGGGCTCGGTAGAGGAGGACAAAGTGGGGGGAATGGATCAACTCTAATAGAATAACAATAAAATTTTTTCTTTAAATACAATGCTTAATGAAATTAGTGAGGACCTCAACAGCAATAAAATGATCCAGTGAGAAATGAAGGATTTACTAATTGAGATGAAAAACAATTTGCAGGGAAACAACTTTGAAGTCAAAAATCAAATCACGGATTTAGAATATAAGGAAGCAAACAACACCTAATCAGGTCAACAAAAAGAAAAATGAACCAAAAAAATGAGGATAATGTAAGAAGCCTCTGGGACAACTGGGAGCATACCATCATTCACATCTGGGGATTTCACAAGGAGAAGAGAGAAAGCAAGAAATTGAAAACCTATTTGAAAAAAGAATGACAAAAAAAATCCTCTAACCTAGTAAAGGAAATAGATATACAAGTTCAGGAAGTGCAGACAGTTTCCAAGCAAGATGAACCCAAAGAGGCTCACATCAAAACGGATCACAATTAAAATAGCAGAGGTTGCCCTGGCTGGTGTAGCTCAGTGGATTGAGCATGGGCCTGTGAAGCAAAGGGTTGCCGGTTCAACTCCCAATCAGGGCACATGCCTGGGTTGCAGGCCAGGTCCCCAGTGGGGGATGCATGAGAGGCAACCACACACTGATGTTTCTCTCCTATTCTTTCTCCTTCCCTTCCCCTCTCTCTAAAAATAAATAAATAAAATATTTAAAATAAATAAATAAATAAATGAACAATAAAATGCCAAAGGTTAAATACAAAGAGAGAATCTTAAAAGCAGCAAGAGAGAAGCAGTTAGTTACCTACAAGGGAGCCCCCATAAGACTGTCAGCTGATTTATCAACAGAAACTTTGCAGGCCGGATGGGATTGGCAAGAGATATTCAGTGATGAAAAGCAAGGACACACAACCAAGATTACTCTGCCAAGCAAAGCTATCATTTAGAAGCAAATGACAGATAAAGAGCTTTCCAGACAAGAAAAAGCTAAAGGAGTTCATCACTACTAAACTAGTATTATATGAAATTTAAAGGGTCATCTTTAAGAAGATGACAAAATATTAATCAAAAATATAAACAATAAAATGGCAATAAATACATATCTACCAACAATTTAATCTAAGAAACCAAACAAATGAGCAAGCAGAATAGAAACAGACTCATGGATACAGAGAACGTTTTGACTGTTGATAGATAAGACAGGGGTTGGGGGGGATGAGTGAAAAAGATAAAGGGATTAAGAAATACATAATTGATTTTTACAGAATAGTCATGGGGATGTAAAATACAGCATAAGGAATACAGTTAATAATATTCTAATAACTATGCATGGTGTCACATGGGTGCAAGATTTATTGGGATGATCACTTAGTAAGTTATGTAATATCTAATCACTGGGGTATATATCTGAAACTAATATAATAATGTATGTCAACTGTAATTGATAAATAAACATGATTTTAAAGTGGAAAAAATTATGAGACTTGAGCAAACACTTCACCAAAGAAGATATACAGATTGCAAGTAAGTACATGAAAAGAGGTTTAGCATCATTAATCATGAAGAAAATTCAAATTAAAAACAATTGAAAAAACTCATAACTAAAAGGATTCTAAGGATCCATAATAACTCAATTTAGCATTCTAAATAGCACCCAAGAACAATTTAGCATTCTAAATAGTATCCTAGAACATAATATAGGAATCAAGAGAAACTAAGGAAATTTAAATAGGGTATGAACTTTAGTTAATAATAAACCATCAATATTGATCCATTAATTTTAAGAAATGCACCATACTAATGTAATATGTCAATAATAGGTGAAACTGGGTACAGTGTATACAAAAACTTTCTGTATTATTTTCTCAAATTTTCTGTAAATCAAAACTTTTACATAAAATGAAGTCTATTGGAATGGCTAAAATGAAAGACTGACTACATTAAGTGTGGACAAGGATTCCAAGGAATTCGCACTCTCATATATTGCTTGCAGGGATGTAAAATAGTACAATCACTTTGTAAAAGGAGTTTGACAACTCACATGTCTGATTAAAAACAAACTGGTATTCATAATATATTTTTAAACTTTTATAATTCAGTAGTAAGAAGACAAACAACCTCTAAAAATTGGGCAGAAAACTTGAACATACTGTACCAAAAAAGGTCTACCAATGCCAATAAGCACATGAAAAGATACTTAATATCATCACCTCAACAAAGGTAATGACACATTTACCATATGACTTGGCAATTCCTATTCTAGGTGTTTATTCAAGAGAAATAAAAATATCTATTCATACAAAGACTTGCATGTGAATGTTTACAGCGGATTTGTTTCAATAGACCAAACCTGGAAAAGTCTGATGTTTATTAAGAGATGAATTGATTGAATGGATACTGTCATATACGTATGCAAAAAATATGCTAGAAATAAAAAAATAAACTACTGATACATGCAAAAACATGGATGAATCTTAAAACAATTATGCCAAACAAAGAATCTAAAGAATAATAGCTACATAATATATATTTTATTTATATGACTTTCTGGAAACAAAGCAAAATCATAGACAGAATCATATAAAAGATTATCACAGGCTGAAAGATGAGGGGAGGAGATTGACTGTGTTATAGCATGAGTCACTTTTTATACCGATAAAAATATTATTTATCTTGATTGTAGTGGTAGTTTAACAAAACTCACCAAACTATCCATGTGGAAGGAGTGAATTTCTTAATGCATAAAGAATACTTCCAAATACCTTAAAAAAAACTGATGCAAACATTAGAAAGAAAAAGAATACAGTTCCAGGAAGGATATTTAAAAGAATTTTACATATATTAAAACATAGAGGCTTTCCCAAGGTATCACAGCTCAAAGCCTCATTAAGATTAATAGAAATTTATATGGTAGAGAAGGGGCATGACAGTGTACACCAAGCGTATTCCGAGCAGGAAGTATAGCACCCAGGTCTAAGGAGATAGCAGTAAGCTATAGTGTGAAGACATAGAAAGCAGTGCTAGAGACATATAAGGACCAAATTTTACAGCATCAGGTATAAAGTATGGAGTATAGTTTTTTAGGTTACTGAGCTGAATGGGCACTGGTACTATCCAAGGCAGGGACATCAGCTTTGTGTGAGGAGATTATTAGTTTTGTATTTTTTTTTTTTTGCAAATCTGTTGAGTATGAGGTTCCCTGACATCCTATAAGTATGATAAGTAAGACAACTGGAGGGTTGAGGTTAAACCATATAAAATTATTAATATTCAACCATTTTGACCTTTAAAAGGCAATTTATATATTTTGATCTAAGTTCCTGGAGCTCCTGTTCAACCAGCAGTGATATTACTGCCTTTTTTAAAAAGGCAAACACTAAATATTTTTCAAGCAAAATTATTACACTAATGACGCTTTATACAATAGAGCCATTTATAAAGAATACATAAGCTTCAGATTTGCATAGGATGTGAAATACTCTTTATGCATCATGTATTTTTGGCAGTGCTTATTAATCATTTTCTTTCAAAACAAATTAAAGTAATTATGATCCATAATGGTAGTTGATATAAATAACTAAAGGAATTTCAAAAAGAAGCAATTTGTCATTGGAGATTTGCCAAGAAATAAACTCAAGTATGACTTATGGCTACTCCTCTGAGATCAGTTAACTGCTTGTACAAGTCAAACTACAGCTTCCATAACCTCAAAGAATTGATCAAATGCTCTCTGTTGTAATACAATTTTCTTCAGAATTTTACCAACTACTATTTAACTGTAGGTATGCAAATTTAATCTAATCACAACCACATAACAAGAATAGGTTTCAAAAGACTATGAAAGACAAAAACAAATGTATGAATCTTGTTAAACTAGAAACATGAAGTTTGATCTATGAATATGTCATTTTCGTTATAGTATCAAAAATTAGGAAAAAACATTAGCTCTCTATCACAATTATAGTGCTTCAGATAATTGCAATTTCATGATTAAAACTATCATAGTTAAAAAAAATTCATGGTTAAAAGGTGCCAAGCTATAAAATCAAGTTAGTTGTTCCTGGTATAACCAGCAATTTCCATTAGAGTCTTACTTAAGATAATTCAGTTTATATATCAACAAAAGCTATTTATCATATTCTGTCAGGGAAGAATTTTGAATTTCTTTGAGAAATAAGTTACTTTATACTTGTCGTTCTTTAATTAACAAATGGAATTATCAAACCAAAGAGATAGTAATACATAATAACTTTTAAAGTTATACAAAATAACTTAAAAGTTATAATAATAACTTTCTAAGTATATTTCATTGACTATGCTATTACAGTTGTCCCAATTTTTTTCTTACCTTTATGCCCCCTCCACCCTGCACCTCCCACCCTCCAGGATCCCCACCCGCTCCTTAGTTCATGTCCATGGGTTGTACATGTAAGTTCTTTGGCTTCTCTATTTCCTATACTATTCTTAACCTCCCCATATCTATTTTATGCCTACCAACTATGCTTCTCATTGAACCTCCTCCCCATACTCCCCCTCCTCCTCCCCACTGATAACCCTCCATGTGATCTCCATTTCTGTGATTCTGTTCCTGTTCTAGTTGTTTGCCTATTTTGTTTTCATTTCTTAGGTTCAGTTGTTGATGGTTAATGAGTGTGTTGTCATTTTATTGTTCACAATTTTTCTCTTCTTCTATTTCTTAGATAAGTCCCTTTAACATTTTATATAATAAGGGCTTGGTGATGATGAACTCCTTTAACTTGACCTTATCTGAGAAGCACTTTATCTGCCCTTCCATTCTAAATGATGGCTTTGTTGGATAAAGTAATCTTGCATGTAGGCCCTTACTTTTCATCACTTTGAATACTTCTTTCCAGCCCCTTCTTGCCTGTAAGGTTTCTTTTGAGAAATCGGCTGATAGCCTTAGAGGAACTCCTTTGTAGATAACTGTCTCCTTTCCTCTTGCTGCTTTTAAGATTCTCTCCTCATCTTTAATCTTGGGTAACTTAATTATGATGTGCCTTGGTGTGTTCTTCCTTGGATCCAACTTCTTTGGTACTCTCCAAGCTTCCTGGAAGTCTGTTTCCTTTGCCAGATTAGGGAACTTCTCCTTCATTATGTTTTCATATAAGTTTTCAATTTCTTGCTCTTCCCCTTTTCCTTCTGGCACCTGTATGATTCAGATATTGGACAGTTTAAAATTGTCCCAAAAGTTCCTGAGCCTCTCCCCGGTTTTTGGAAATTTTGTTTCTTCATTCTGTTCCATTTGGATATTTCTTTCTTAAATAGTTATTCAGACCAGTAGGAGGGTCAGAGGAAGGGCAGCCAGGTGGGCAGAGAGGGCCCCTGGCAAGGTGGTGGACTGCGTGGACGAGGCAGGGCTGGCTGACCAGGAAACTAAAGACTCAAAAGCTCTAGCTATAAAATACCATGGGGGTCATTAAGGCAGGAGAAATTCCCAATCTCACAGGAGAGTTTGTTGGAAAGTGGGGCTAGAGTGGAGCAAGGAAGCAGCATTGCTCCCTCTCTGGATCCTCCCCCACATACAGCACCACAAGGTAGCAAAGAGGGCTGCCTGACTCTGGCGAATACAAAAGGCTCCACCCCTTACAACATAATAGGTGCACTGAGACAAAGGAAAATGGCCCAAATGAAAGAACAGATCAAAACTCCAGAAAAAGAGCTAAGCGACAAGGAGATAGACAACCTATCTGATGCAGAGTTCAAAACCCTGGTAATCAGGATGCTCACAGAATTGACTGAGCTCAGTCACCAAATGAAGGAAGAAATGAAGGCTATACAAAATGAAACAAAGCAAAATATACAGGGAACCAACAGTGAAGGGAAGAAATCTGGGACCCAAATCAATGATTTGGAACAAAAGGAAATAATATGTATAACTCCTTTTTCCATTGTGTTTAGCAATTATACATTTAATAGCACTGGAAATCTGGATATCTCAGTTCTCATTCTGCCCAAATTGGCTTTATATATTGGTAATTTTTTTGTGCTCCCAGCAAACTGCTTAATTAAAGTTTAGTAAACATCTACATTTTCTTGCATTTCAACAATTCTGGCACACTCTGGAAGTCTGAAAAATAGAAATAGACTCAAAATTATCATATTAGTGCTGTTTTTCTATAACTTCCAGCAAAGTGACTCCCATGGCAAAGATTAAGGTACAAGGTCTGTCCAAAAAGTGCCCAGAAAAATAGATACATTTACTGAAGACAATACAAGATACAAGAAACATCGTACACAGAACAATGATGCCTCAGTCCCAAAGCAGGCACCTTAGGACCTCACACAATTCTCCCAATTTCCATTAGCTATCCCATCGTATTTTCCTAAATTTCATCGACGGTCTGATATCTCTTTCCTTTCAAAGATTATTTTAGTTTTGGGAAAAGCCAGAAGTTGCAGGGAAACAAATCAGGGCTGTTGTAGGGCTAAGTCACCTGGGTGATTTGCCAAAAAAACTCTGCATGAGATGCTAGGCATGAGCAGGCACATTGTTGTGATGAAGCTGCCGATCAGCAGTTGCCCCTACCTGCAGCCTTTTTTGTCATATTTCATTTTTCACTGCCAAAGAACATTGAGGTAGTGCTCCTTATTAAGTCTTTGGCCTGGAGGGGCGTACTTATGATGGACAACACCTTCCCAATCAAAAAACAGTTAACATGGTCTTGATCTTTCTGTGACTTTGCCACATCTTCTTCTGGACCATCGTTGAAGTGTTTGTGCCACACTTTTATTTGTGCTGCATTCATTGTGTTGTCCCTGAAAGCCTTGACTCATCCAAACAGATTCCATGGAGGAATATTCCAGCTTAATGCAAAATTGGATGCCGATTCGCTGCTCTACTCACTCAGTCATTTTGAATGTGACTGCCACACAGCACACATGCTCACCCAACAGGTGTCTACCACCCCCACGACTAGTGCAGTGAAGTCACCATTGTTCACACATGCACATTCCAGTGCACTCTCCTTGGCTGCCAGGTTACACTGATGTCATGCAAACCATTCTCGTTATAGTAACAATAGCTGGACTATTTCAGGACAGACCTCATATATATCACTCCTCAGTGACACTGATTGTCTAGTCTGGGGCAGAGCCTGAGACAGCTGTGCCTGAGGCAGCTCTGCCTGAAGCAAGAATTTTTTTTTATTTATAGATTTGCCTTTAAATTCATTTCCCATTACATTCCATAATATATCTATATTGAATTTAATATAAAAAATGTGTTCTCTAAACCTCAAAGCAAATTAACACGCTAGAAAGATCCAATATGTTCATTGAGAGACATTGAATATACCTGATAGACCATCTTATGATCCAAAACCCATTTTGAGAAATACACACAAACAGCAGCATGAAGGAGCCTAAGCCAGGATTGGAAACTCAAATGTCATGAGGCCTGGACAGGAAACATGAATAAGGGGCACAGGGCACTAAGGCCACCGCCTTAGTGGGCTATGGTGGGCAATCTCTGGATAACTTAAAGGAAGTTTTTACTCAGCTCGGATCAGACCAATGTCCAGTGTGGCCAGATATTCTGATCTTTAAGGAAGGTGAAGAGATAAATTTTATATGAAATTTCTCCTCTTTGTAAAACACAGTGCATACTAAATGAAACAGGTCAGCTGGCCAGTTCTTGAGCAAAGACTGCCTGGTTTGAGTTCTCCATCCCAAAGCCTGCTCCAGGAAATGAGTTCAGGTACACAGGAGAACCAGTGTCTCCATGGAGGGTGGAGTGGAAAAACATTTTCAGAGGGTCAGAGTGAAGGTTACAGACTTCTGAAGGCAACAGTGGAAATTTCTTCCTTTTAGTTAGATCATTAAAAGCAGAAAAGAGATCAATTTTTCATAGTCATTACAGGCAACGTTGCCCGGAGGCAGAAGGCTGGATCAGACAGGCTCTGGAGACAGACCTCTAGGATGATGGGAAAGCTGTGCATTTTATGTTTGCATTTAACCTTGAAATAACGAAAACATATTTGGAAACCCGGTCAAAAAGCCATGGCATATAAATGAAATATCTTTAAAAGCCACATGATATTGCATATGCCAAAATGTGGTCCATGTAGCAAACTATAGTATGATGGTGTCAATATTTTTGCTCATGTGAGAAGGAAAATAGAGGAGCAGCCACTGGCCTCCAGATGCTAGTCCGGCACCTGTAACCAGACCATGTTATTCTTTTAGTGAATTAATACTCTCGCAGCTACCAACCTTGGACAAGGTTAGTCTAAGACCATGGATTAAGTGGGAAAATAACTAGACCGCTACATAATTTTTTATAAGCAGAGACAAAATCAAGGTCACTGTGCCACCCATGAAACACCCTACAATGCCTTCTTGGCTAAGATGAGTAATTGCTATTTCTCTACCCCTTCACATTCTATGGGTATTCTCATCTCTCCTCTCTAGGGATGGTATTTAGTTACCCATCATCGAATTTCCCTTGGTTCCTGACAGCCAATGTAGAGAGAAGCCCAGCCTTTTCAGACATTCTCCCAAATCACCCAGTAAAAACCTTATTTCTATGATAGTCTCTTTCTACCATCCTCTTACTCAGACACCCATAGTTTCGTATGGTGTGGGTTCTTCCTCATTGTGATGAGTAAGGAATACAAACCACTGGTATTTGGCCAAAGGTGAGCAATCGGCATGGTTTAACATGCAGTCAACCCACTCAGGTCCCTAGGCGATGACTTCAAAGGCGACTGTAATGCCTCTGCCCAGGCACAATGCCCCTGCTGTGTCAGCTACAGTCAGCCTGCTGCATTCCATCTCTGCTGCTTTTCTGTTGCTCGATTAGGCAATTTTTCTGTCTCTGATGAAAGTAGAGGCCTTTCTGAGATTTACTATTCAGGCAACAAATAACCAATGTTTACACATTTACTTTTATAGAACTCTACTCAAAAAACCGATGAAGTTATAAACATTCCTCCTTAAATGATCAAATTGAGAGTCAAAGTAGCATTGTGGGGGAAATAAACAGGGACTTGGAGGAAGGCCACAAATGATGTGATGTTTTCTGGGTTGCTTCAGCTGCATAAAAGATCAGCAAATAAATTCCAAGCTGCTATTAGATGTGGCATTTTACAGGACAATATATTCTCTTTTGTGTGACTTCAGAAGACAGTAAAAGGACTCATGTCTAGAACGGGATGTAATCTGGCAAATTTGCAGACACAAGGGAATGATTATATTCAGTTTGGGTAAGTGAGTGTTAAGACAGTAAAATGTAAAGCTAGGATAGCCAAGGATATTATTAGAAGCCTGCAGTGTTTCGTGACATTAATTCTATTGTCAATACAGAGAAAGATACATAGACACTTACCTCCAATTTGGAATATCAAAAATCTTTAACATTTATTATGGATTTTAAAACAGAAATATAAAGACAAAATATAAACAGTCGTCCATAATCTTGCTCACCTATTACATGTAACAAATATATTCACCTAAGAAAACCCAAACCAAATAGAAATGTTATAAATAAAATGTCTACTCTTCCCCTTGTCTGCAGTTTCCCTTAATATAACAATTGTTAACAATTTCTATATACCCTTTGAAAAATGTTTCACTGAGCTATCACTGCACACTTATTAGAATAACTGAAAAAAACATAGTAGACTTCCGCCAAGATGGAGGCATAGGTGGAAACACTGTGCCTTCTCCCACAACCAAGTTTGAACACAACAAAGGTTTGGAGAACTAGGACACACCCAAAGACCAGAAAACGGAATTATACGGGAGTCCGACGACTACGAACCGTTCAACAGGGACGGCAAGAGAGGCGGAGCCAGCAGTGGAGCTGGGTCGGGCAGGACAGATTCCCCCCGACCTAGGCGCGCAGGCAGCCCGGAACCAGTCGGGGTGTGGGGCAGACTGGCCGCGGTCGCACATTCACGCACAGTGAGACGGACCACGCAGGCCCCAGGGGGCAAACCCAGCAGTGGGGGGCTGACGGCGGTGGCACACTCGCGTGCAGTGGAACGAAACGCGTGGGCCTGGTGACGGTGGTGGCTGCGGTGCCAGGGCCGCAGCTGCAGGCGGCAGAGGGAAGCCATTGTCCCTCTTTGACCCAGCCCCCACATACAATGTCACAACCCTGCGACTTAGTTGCCCTGTTCTAGTGAACACTTTGGGGCTCTGATCCTGCTATGGAACAGGCACGAACAGCCCAAAAGATGGTGCAAGAAGAACTCAAAGTCCCAGAGCCAATAACTCTAAGCGACCGGGAAATTGCCAGCCTCTCAGAAGCACAATTCAAGACACTATTTATCAGGATGCTCACAGAACTGGTAGATTATAGTCACAAATTAGAGGAACATAGTCACAAATTAGAGGAACATATGAAGGCTAAATTAATTGAAATTAAGGGAGATGCACAGGAAACCAATACTGATGGAAAGGAAACTGGGACTCAAATCAATGGAATGGACCAGAAGGAAGAACGAAACATCCGACCAGAAAGGAATGAAGAAATGAGAATTCAAAAAAATGAGGAGAGGCTTAGGAACCTCCAGGACATCTTTAAATGTTCCAACATCCGGATTATAGGGGTACCAGAAGGGGGAAAGAAACAGCCACGAGTGGAACACTTATTTGAACAAATAATAAAGGAGAACTTCCCCAGTCTGGCAAAGGAAATAGACTTCCAGGAAATCCAGGAAGCTCAGAGAGTGCCAAAGAAGTTGGACCCAAGAAGGAACACACCAAGGCACATCATAATTACATTAGCCAAGACTAAAATGAAGGAGAGAATCCTAGAAGCAGCAAGGGATAAGGGGACAGTCACCTACAAAGGAGTACCCATCAGACTGTCAGCGGATTTCTCAAAAGAGACCTTACAGGCAAGAAGGGGCTGGAAAGAAGTATTCCAAGTCATGAAATCCAAAGACTTACAGCCAAGATTGCTTTATCCAGCAAAACTTTCATTTAGAATGGAAGGACAGATAAAGTGCTTCTCAGATAAGGTCAAGTTCAAGGAGTTCATCATCACCAAGCCCTTATTATATGAAATGCTAAAGGGACTTATCTAAGAAAAAGAAGATGAAAAATATGAACAGTGAAAGGACAGCAAACACACAGTTATTAACAACTACACCTAAAACGAAAGCAAACCAAGAGGACAGCTAGATCAGGAGTGGAACCATAGAAATGAAGAACACATGGAGGGTTAGAAACAGGGGGGTGGGAGGGGGAGAAGGGGGGAGAAGGCACAGAAAATAGCATAGATGGTAGGTAGAAAATAGATAGGGGGGAGGGCGAGAATAGTGGGGGAAATATAGAATCTAAAGAACTTGAGACACATGGTTATAAACTAAGGGGGGAGAATGGTGGGAGAGGGAGTGTGCAGGTGGAGGGGAATGAAGGGGGGAATAGAACAACTGTAATGGTATAATCAATAAAATATATTTTTAAAAAAACATAGTATAATCCCAAATTTCAGTGACTGCAGAGAAGCTGAAATGCTCATACATTGCTAGTCTGAATGTAAATGGCATAGCCACTCTGGAAAATTATTTGGCAGTTTATTATAAAGTTGTCCTTGCTATATAACTCAGAAATCACACTCTTGGGCATTTTGCCCTGAAGAAATAAAAACTTATATTAACACATATGCACATATAAATAACCTGTGTCTGAATGTTCACAGAAGCTTTACTTATAAGAGCAAAAACTGGAAACAACTCAAATGTTTTTGGGTGAATGGTTAAACAAATTCTGGAACATCCAAATAATGGAACATCTTCAGCAATAAAAAGAACTATTTACACATTTTAACAAGCTGAATGGTTCTCAAGGGCATTATGCTTAGTAAAACAAAAAACATCAGTCCCCCCAAACTGCAGACTGTATGTTTCCATTAATACAACATCCCCCAAATGACAAAAGTAAGAACATATTAGTGGTTGTCAAGGTGCTGAGGGTCTAAACGGATAGCATGAAGTTTTCCTTTGTGCTGGTGGAACAAGTCTATAACCTGATGTAGTCGTAGCTATAAAAATCTATATATGGGATGAAACTGCATAGAATTGCACACGCATACTCAGAGAAATACTGAATAACATCTGTAGAATGGACCAATGTCAATTTCATGGTTTTGATATTGTGCTGTAGTTACAAGATGGTACCATTGGGGCATGCTAGACAGACTTTCTACACTGTTTATACAACCCTATTGTGAGTCCATAATGATTTCAAAATAAAATCTGTGAAAAAGTTACATATATACCAGCTCTAAAAATTAGGATGTTTTTGGCTATGAGTAGCATAAAATTCTAATTCAATTGACTTAAAAAATAGAAATATTTTACTATCTCCTCTAACAAAAAGTATAGAGATAGGGCATCTCTGGGACTAATTAATTACGTGCTCATCAGCAACCACAAAGGCCCAGGACGTGACCATCCTGCTACACTGTCATCACTGGCACTTAAGCTTGGCCCTTAGGCTAGCTTGCCTCAGGCCCCAGGATGGCCATCCAAGTTGGAGTTAGCACATTCAGTGGTAGAGGGACCATTTCCTATCAGTACCTCTTTTAATTACAGAGGCAAACATTTTCCAGGAGGCCTCCTGATAACTTTCTCTCATGCCTTATCCACAAGGTCACAGGCCAACTTCTAAAGTAAATGCTGGGACTATGGGAGGGAGTGAGGGGGGTAGGGAAAGGGGATGGTGTGCAGGAATGGAACCACTGTGACTTATACAGACCAATCATTATGCACCCCAGGGGTTTCAAAAGACGATTAATATCTACAATGAAATACCATAGTCATTTTAAAAAGGACATATTTACTGGCTGATATGGAAAATTTCAAAAATCTAATATGAAATAACAAAAAAGGTATAGAAACATGTAACATGATGCCTGTGGGCAAATTCTTTAAACCGGTAGCAATGTTGGTGTTATGAACGGAATGATTGTGTCCCCTCAAAAGTCGTATGTTGAGCTCTGGCTGGGGTGGCTCAGTGGATTGAGTGCCAGCCCGTGAACTAAAAGGTTACTGGTTCAATCCCCAATCAGGGAACATGCCTGAGTTGCAGGCCAGGTCCCCAATAAGGGACATGCGAGAGGCAACCACATAAGAATGTTTCTCTCACTTTTTTTCTCACTCCCTTCCCTTCTCTCTAAAAATAAATAAGTAAAATATTTTTTTAAAAACTGGTATGTTGAAATTCTAAGTCCCAAAGTGACAGTGTTAGAAGGTGGGGAACTTGAGAGGTAATTAGGTCATGGGAGTAGGAGCCAACCATCTACCAGCGAGGAAGCAGGCCCTTACTAGACAGTGGATGTGTTGGTACCTTCACCTTGGACTTTCCAGTCTCCAGAACTGGGAGGAATCATTATTTGTTGTTGAAGCCACCCGGTCTATGATACTTTTGGTATAGCAGCCCAAAATGACCAAAAAAGTAGGTATATTCTAATTCCTTGCTTTTCATCCTTTCCTTTAGAACCACTAATTTATCTAAGCAAATACATAATTTATCTAACTAATAGGACAATTTCCCATAGCTTTACTAGTTCTAAAACTATTCATTTTTGCCAAGTTAATAGATATTAAATGGCAGTCATTATTGCTGGACTTGTATAGTCTCATAATGGGTAACATTAAAAATCTTTCCATATTTTGCCCTGGCTGGTGTAGCTCAGTAGACTGAGTGCAGGCTGTGAACCAAAGGGTCACGGGTTTGATTCCCAGTCAGGGCATGTGCCTGGGTTGTGGACCGGGTCCCTGGTAGGGGCCAAGTGAGAGGCAACCACACATTGATGTTTCTCTCCCTCTCTTTTTCCCTCCCTTCCCCTCTCTAAAAATAAATAAATAAAATCTTTTTAAAAATCTTTCCATATCCTTTGGACATTTGATTTTATTTTCAGACAAGATCGGGCGCGTTCAGGGTGGTATGGCTGTAGACCATTTGATTTTATTTTCAATCAAGCAGGTTTTTTTTTTTACTCATTGAATTGTGCAATTTTTTATAAACCCATGAAAATTAGCTTTTTATCTGCCATAAAAGCAGAAAATGTTTCCCCTCCTTTTTTTTACATTTTAGTTATTTATTTTCAGAGAGAGGAGAAGGGAGGGTGAAAGAGAGGGAGAGAAACATGGATATGAGAGAACGCCAATGGCAGGAACACACTCAGGCATGTGCCCTCATGGGGAATGGAACCTCAAGCCAGGGACCTTTTGCTTTGCAGGACAACACCCAACAAATTGAGCCACACCAGTCAGGACTCCCTTTTTATTTTGTTTTACTTTGTGATGATACTATTGGCTAAGCAGAGGTTTCTAATTTTCAGGTAAGTGAATTTATCAAAGTTCTCCCTTCCCCGGCTCTGTGACCTGCTTTGACAGGCATTTTCTGTAAGACTGTAAGTAAACCCACCAACGCTGTCTTTAAAACTTTGTCAGTGATGGACGTGATCTGCACGAGCCAGAGAGGTAACTGAGTACTTGAAATGCAGTGAGGAAAACTGAGAAATTAAGTTTTTCAATTTTATTTAGTTTTTAGTTAATTTTAATGTTTAATAAATAACCACATGTGGCTAGCTGCTACCAGATTGGATAGTGTAATTCTAAAATCCGTATGGGTTTATCTTCTAAGCTATATAAATGTTTGAGTCTGTAGGAATGTATCTGGATAAAAGAAGTGAATCATCAGGATATATATAAATGATTTCTGTACTATATTAGGAATACAGACCGATGTAAGACTCAAATGAGTTATAGACCCTAGCTCCAGAAAAATGAATACGTAGGCATACAGACAGAATTCGGAAGCTTATTCCAGTGGCATGGAATAGATATTAAAGAAAATTGTAAGTAAGATATTGGCTAATGATTGTAAGGGTCAAGAAGGATATGAGAGAGAGTGAGGAGGTAGAAATTGACCAAGGGAGATGGAAGACAAGAAACACTACTTTAGAGATGAAAGACGAGAAAGGCTCTTCTAGGGAGAGAACATTTAAGCTGAAAGCTTAATGATGAGTAGGAGCCAGCACCCTGAAAAGCTGGAGAGAACACTTCAAACTATGGAATAACAAAAGCAGAGGCTTGGAGGCATGAGTAGATTTTAATCCTTGGAGGTAGAAAGGATGTCCCGTAACTAGACCCTAGTGCAGGAGAGAAGAATCAGATGAGCTAAGGTTTGCAGACTCAGGAGGCACATCATATTTCTACCCCTGATTGTGAAATGGATGCTTCAGCCAGCTAGGCAATCAGACTGAGTTCATGCAGGCTCAGGCGTGGCAGAGTCCGGACTCCAATGAGCTGCTCCAGAGCCCCTGCTCTCAAGCCCTGCTGTGCCCGTCCTGCTGTGTCCTTCTGAGTCCAACCTGCTCCTCTGCTGCCTCAATAGCTCCACCTGAGCTCACCCTTACTTTCACCCCAGTTTCACCTTGTGCCCCTAACATTCTTTGTTAAAAGATTTTGTTTATTTACTTTTAGAAAGAGGCAAGGGAAAGAGAAAGAGAAGGAAAGAGCCATCAGTGTGAGAGAGAAACATGTCGATTGCCTCTCACAGGGGCTGCAACCCAGGCAAGTGCCCTGAGCAACCAGCAACCTTTCCATTTGCAGGACAACACCCAACCAAATGGGCCACGCCAGTCAGGGCTGTGCCCCTCATATTCAACCAACCCAAACTACTGACATGTTCTCAGAGAAGCCATCCTGTCTTTGCTCTAACATCTCCTTATGTCTGCAATGACCTCCCTTGCTCTCTATGCCTGATAAGCTGTTACTCACCTCAGCTGCCGTATACACCCTGATCCCCTGATCTTCCTGACCTCTGCCTGACCTCTGCAGCCCTGCCAGGGACCCAGACCCCTTCCCTTACAGCCCACTGTGGCCCTTGCATACTGCTACAGAGCTACTCATGACACTGGGTGGCACATTTTGGTAACATTTTGTCACTTCCAGCTAAATCTCAAGTTCTTTAATGCCAGATATTAAGTCTTACTCATCTTAGCACGTTGCCCTGAATATACATAAGTTTGATTAAATGATTAAATCAATGCGTTACTCTCCACAAGAAGACACACTTCCCACTCTGTTCTCTGTCCTGCACCATGACGAGCACACCACCGTGTTCAGCTGGTTGTGCAGATAAGGGTGCTATTTGTCCTGAGCTGTGGAGCTGAGGTTTGTTTTTATTGGTATTTCAGCCACGCTGATGACCTTCTAATATATTAAAATGATGCTTCAAGCTCCCTACATTATCGAATTATGTCCTATCTCATAAAGAGTCTATCATTTTTATCTTTGCCTTGAGTTCTCAATAATCATTCAATTCTTCCCTCAACACATAGAAAGTCTAGTCTATTCTTGTCAAAACCCACACAGACTTAATACTTCATGTTTATGCTATGTTGAACATGCAGGAAGCTTGAAGATTTTACTCTCACCAACTTGATTCTGAGCCATTGCTTGAGTACCTAACACCAAATATTACTGCCCCATTTAAAGAGGGACTCAGATAGCTTTGTCATGGCTGAATCATTGGCTTGGTATGATCCAGCTTTCATTTTCTATACTTGGTTTAATCTAACATTGATTGAGCAAGCTGAGTAAATATAAACTGATTTTTCCAGGAATGATGCTTTGATCACTTAGCTCTATATGTGGCTTATTCTTATTAGTCATTATGAAGAGAAATCAAGAAACAAAACTGAAGCAATGTTATACTCATTGGGGAATCACTGATTATCTAATATGTTTGCTCAAAGTGACCTTGTCAAACCAGCAAAGGAAGCGATGAAGTATCAGAGCCAACGTCTACCTTAGACAAGAGGATTTAGGAAAAAAAAAATGTTATTGTCAGTACCTGGGTCCTGCCTTTCAATGTCCAGTTTATTTTTAAGAGTATAATAAAATTCCAGATAATGTCATCAGGTTGGAAAGTAAGATACCACCATGATAATGTGTTCTAGTTAAAGCACTCCAATGTGGGAGAGACATCAGTGGCTGACATCTGGAGGAGGCCACAGGACATGCCAAAAGGTCTAGAAATTGTGTCTTAAGTTCATACAAATGGCATGTTTTGCCAGGAATATAAGACTTAAGTTCTGTTTCCAGTGCAGCTAAGTAGTACCTGCTCGACCTGATCTTTGCAGGTAAATGCTATAAACTCTGGATAAAATGCAAAAAAGGCAAAGCACATCATAAACAATCTAGCTACAGTCAAATGTTGTGGACTGCTCTGCCTGGTTCTAGGAATTTTAACTCTACCCCCTGTGGCTAAGGAGGAGTCAGTGACCTCTGGAATGCAAGACACAGGAGACAAAGCTTGTCTCTGGTAGCAAATGCTGCCTCAGTTTCCTCCCTGCCCCCAAAGATGGTTGGAAGTCCTTCATGAGTAAGACCCCTCAGAGGAGGGACAACCTAGGCCAGACACGACCACTAGGGAGGCCTTCATGGAAGGACTTGGGGAGGTTGCAACAAAGAGCAATGGCCTCTCGCCCCCCCCCCCATTTTGATATAGCCCAAGCACCCATATCCTCTGGGAAAAGTGCTTCCTGGCTGTAATCCCCTTAAGNTGCCTGGTTCTAGGAATTTTAACTCTACCCCCTGTGGCTAAGGAGGAGTCAGTGACCTCTGGAATGCAAGACACAGGAGACAAAGCTTGTCTCTGGTAGCAAATGCTGCCTCAGTTTCCTCCCTGCCCCCAAAGATGGTTGGAAGTCCTTCATGAGTAAGACCCCTCAGAGGAGGGACAACCTAGGCCAGACACGACCACTTGGGAGGCCTTCATGGAAGGACTTGGGGAGGTTGCAACAAAGAACAATGGCCTCTCGCCCCCCCCCCCCATTTTGATATAGCCCAAGCACCCATATCCTCTGGGAAAAGTGCTTCCCCTTAAGCCTGAATACCTGATGGGGAGGGGTGCAGCTCCTTGCCTTGCTAGAGCATGTCCTGGGGAAAAATCTGGCATCACAAAGACTTCCTGATAAACCTGTGAAATCTGCTCTGCTAAGAGTGCTTTCATTCATATGTTAAGGGTTTGAGCAAGAAACCCTACAACTCTTACTGACATACTCTGACTCAGACTAAGACTAAGCCCTCAGATTTCTTTGAAATGTTGTCTGCTGTTTGATCCTTGCTGCCCTGTATTCCTGTGTATTACAGCCCAATAATAGCCCTTGGAGGAGGGGGCTCAACGCCTTTTTCCTCTGAGAAACTGGCTACCCCTCCTCCCCAAGCAGATCACATCATGTCTCAGTCATGTTTCCTCTCATCCGTGGCACACAGGGGGATTTGTGAGGAAAGTCGCCCCCACAGTCAAATAAATAAAAGAAGGCTGGATCTTGAGGAAAGTCCATAGCAAGAAAAAAATGGGAGTGAGTTACTAAATTTTAAAGTGTTTGGCCTGAAAGCTGTTTGTAGTTTTTCTGTAATTATATCTTTCTCTTGCTCAAAATATACAGTGATTCCCTATGGCCTATGTAATAAACTCAAAATTTAAAATAATATTATTCAAAGTCCTTCATCATAAGACGTGACTTACAACTTTATATCCCTTACTCATCAGGTCTCAGAAGTTTCTGGATCCCTCCAGAAACTTCTCTTGAGCCCTGGATCCCTCCTCCATTTGCCAGCTCAAGAACATGGTTCCCCCAGGTATCTCCTTTCTTGCCTGCTTCATCCCTTATTCCTATAATTCCTGTATCCATCCAGCTATCCTGTCCTGTCAGCCCAGCCACCCCCTGGATCTTCTTTATAACAGAAGTCCTTAAGAGAGTTGTCTGTAGTCTTTCCGTTCACTCTCTTGGACCTACTCCAACCATGCTTTATCCTCCCAGTCCTGCACGGAAGCTGTTTTTGATGTGTTCACTAATGACTTTCCAGTTGCTAAATCTAGTGGCCAATTCACAGTCCCCATCCTATTTGAGCTACCAATAGCATTTGTCACATCTGCTCACTGCTTCCTCCTCAAAACCTTATTCTCCTGCCCTTGGGATGCCATACTCGCCTAGGTCTCACTTTCCTCAATAGCTGTTCCTTCTCTGTCCCCTTTACTGGGTCCTCCTTACCTTCTCAATCAATAAGGACTGGAATCCCTGAGAGAAACTCCTCAGAACCGTTCTCTTTCTACTTTTGTATACTGGGTGAGCTGATCTAATTCTAAAGTTTTAAATACCATCAATAGTCAGGAATCATAAATTTATATTGATGGCCCTGACTTCTTCCCTGAAGTTCAGTCTGTCATATTGAATTGCTTACTTAGTATCTCCAAACTGGATGTCCAATAGGTGTCTTAGACTTTACATTCTATATACTCAATATTTCATTTGAACCCCATCCCCACCTTGTGGCTGAATTTGTTCTTCCTGTGCTCTTCTCCATCTCAGTAAATAACAGCTCTGTTCCTTCTCTTAGACTCATGTTCAATATCTATTCTTTCTCTCACGTATCAGTATCCAACTAAGCAGCAAATGTATTAGCTCTGTCTTCAAAATACATTTCAAATCTGGCCACTTCTCATTACTACCCTAGTCTGTACTTCATTATCCAAAAACACCATGGCCAAATAAACCGCAGTTTCAATAAACACCTTCCACCATCACCAAAACAAAGGGAGTATGTCACCTAGAAAGTAGTTGGTGTGCAGGAAAGAACAATCAAAAAGAAAATAAATATCTAATAAGCAGAATTCCAGAGGAGACAAGGCTCTAAAGTATAGACTGAGGAAACAGCATGGAAATGAGAAATAACATGTCATTTATTCACTCAATCCTTCATACCATCAAAAACACTTATTGAGCATCTGCTATACACCAGGCACTGCCCTGGATACTTAGGATACATTCATGGAAAAAGTAGCCTGACCTCATGAACCTTATAAACTAGTGATTTTGGTGGGGAAGAAGGATATAAATAACAAATATATTTATATAGCAAATATATAAATTACTGGAGGAGTTATGAAGATGACAAGTGCTGTAGAATAAAAATAGAGAATTATGAGTGATTATGGGCATCACTCATTATGGGCAGAGGTGAAAGATTTGGGTTACAAATTTTTAATAGGCTGTCAAAGTAGAGCTTATTGAAAAGGTAAGGTAAGAAATGAGGGACTTGGCCACGTGTGTTCATGGCAAGAGGAAAGGCTAGGCATAGACATGGATATATATGGAGGAAGAGAAAGAAAATTTGTATGTTTAGTATCAGAGAATTAAAATGATAAATTAGCTGCCAGAAAAAAAATATTGGTGCAATTTACTATATGTGTATTGGTAGGAGGGGCCAAGAAAAAGAATGAATCTCCAATGAGCTGCACGGGTGTCTCTGGTTTCAGTGTATTAAATGTATGTTTGTAGTGAGGTCACTTAAAAGGCCGCAGAGGCCCCACAGTTAATTAATAGGCTCTGCTTCTATCAGTCACACCACGGAGAAGCTAAACATGCAGTTCAATCACATTATTACAAAACTGCCAAGCAAGGAATGTCATAGTTATTACTCATGCCTCCCTTTATTGATTCATTCAGTCAGCGATCACTTATTAAAGTTAATTTACTCAAAATGTTCATGTACCTAGTAAATAATGCTTTTAGACTCACATACAAACCCAATTTAAATAAAATTACACACTTCCTATGGAATTCCTCTTTCAACTAAAGTCACTAACTGGGTCAAGGAAAAGTCTGTTTAGATGGGTAGAAAGTTTTTTAGGCTCCATCTGACCAAGAAAGGATGACTGCATACTTTTTGCCCGGATGTCGCACATGCTATTGTCAAGGGCCAGCAGAGTGCGGCTCCCAGTTCAAACTGTCATCATTCAGGACACCCTGATATACACTCAAAACTACCCATGGTGAGAACTCCCAAGAGATGAAAACCCAGGTTTCCACCAAAAACCACTGCAGGAACCGCAAGGAATTCCCATTAACTGAGAGAAGTGGTGGAGTGATTCTGACAAAAGATATTCTGACTTGCCGCCTGTCCGGAAGAACGTAAAAAATATTCCATTCCTCCTCTATCAACTGACTCCTCACCTGGAAACTCTAACTTTGAAAACAATGTTTAAATACAGAGTGAGGCAAAAACAGGTTTACAGTTGTTCACATAAAAACACAGTAACTAATAAAAATAACACAAGAATGAACTCTGTGTGTTTGCATGTTCACAACTATTAACCTATGTTTGCTGCAGCGTGTGTCAGTTCTTTGTTGCCTGCCGCAGGCAGGCAGCTCACTGTCCCCCTTGCTGTTCTCTATATCCATTGAGATGCAACAAACCATCAGACCAAACAGGAGAGAGGGGAATGGGGCAGGGGGAATGCACTGACAGTGGCACAGTTTAATCTCAGACACGCAGACCCCACAGTGAGGTGCTCTAGTTGGGCATGGAAACTCCCAGGCAGAAAAAGCCCAGGCAGTGGTTTGTCCCTGTGACTATAGCTTCTCATAGGTTACATCTGTTCAGAGTACCCGACAGCCAAGAAATGGGGATAAGGGAAACTGCCCCCTCAGTATGGCCAAGCTGGATTAGACTAATGCCTGCTCGGTGTCAGGAATTTGACTGGGTGCTGTCCACACGAATCTCTCCTAACACAGGAGATTTGACAAGGGGATTTGACTGATGCCCGAGTCAACAATGAGCAAAGAGAAGGGAATCCACACATACAGTCTTCTGAGAAATATAGAGTCTAGATAGCTCCTGACTTGTTTGAATTAAAGTGAGAAAAAAACTTTGGACCTGTAAGAATATGTGAAAAAAAGGAGGAGGAAATATTCTCCTAGAGATTCAGAGTACAGTGAATGGGTGAAGTTACTTATTATAAGATATAGACAGTTTTGTTGGAAAACATGTGTCCCTAAGAGACCCAAGAAGCTATCATCTACTTAAAGAAAATTACAAGAAGTAAAGGCAAAGTAAAAATACAACAGGATTAGTTGCAAAGATATTTAAAAGGAGCTCAATACATTGCAAAAGAATATAAAAATGGAAGTCTCACTAGAAGTAAAATCCTCACTAAAGGAAGGAAAAGCAGAAGTGTTGTTACAGAATTTGAACTCATAGATGTGGAATAAAACTTGCAGAAGTCAGTCCAACCCTAGGAGTGGAAATATGCTTTCACTGGCAGACAGAGCTTTGAAATAGGAACTTTAATGGAAATGGAGAGGAAGAGCAAACTCCAGATCATATATAGAAGCTCCACCCACCTCCATATTCCCATTTTTATTGCTACAGCCTCAGGCACCTGGGAAGTAAAATGGAAGCAACATCTCACTTTGAAAGTATGATTTAGAGGGAAAGAGAAACACACTTAGATTCAGTGTGATGGGTGCTGAGCAGAATCATCCCACTTCGTTACAAAGATCTGGATGGAATCACTCAAACAGAAGCAACAGGAAAGGCAGTGGCAGGCCATTGCTGCAGGTTCTCTGTGCTGGGTGTCTCTCATCTACCCCTCTCTCCACCCTCTCCATCCTCCTCTTGTTTTCTTTACGCCCTGGAAGCTTGACCTTTATGCACATTTGCCTTTTGGTCTGCCCTTGGAAGACACCCACAAAATTTTAGAGGAAATGAAGAGAGTAAGGTTGGGGTATTTATTCTCTCTCATATAACCACACGTAGCCATGGACAAACTGTCTCTACAGAAGACCACAGTGTCCATCAGGTGGCCTTTTCGGTAGCAATCTTCTCCAGGCTCCAGGGGCCATGCCCTCTCTTTGCCTCCGCAGGCCTCAGGGAGAAAATGGATCCCTGTTGCTGCTGGCCGAGGGATACTGCAGTAGCTTATGTCGCTTGGGCAACCCTAAAGCCTACCTACACCTTTGTAAACAGTTCCTTTATTAGACTTTCCTCAATGACCCCAGATTGTATGCACCATCCATTTCTTGCCAGGACCTTGACTGAAACATAGAAAATGAAATAGAGTAAAATAAACAGTAGACAAAAGAGAGATTAATAGCCTACAACTGAGAAAAATATAATTCAAGCAACAAAAATATAATTCAAGCAACACAAATATTTCTTGTGTATTTTTGCAATGGTTTGTGAAAGCCTTTAGTTCAATGAATAAGAGCTCAAAGACAAGACTAGCAAATAAAAAAATAAAATGTAAAAGGATATTACAGAACTAAGACAACAAATTGGTAACCAAGACAATGAAGTATTGTCATTAATGATCTATGTAATAATTAAATTTAACTACAAATAAAATAGAATGAATAGAGCTGAGAAGCAAATGAATGACATAGAGAAAGTCACAGTGAAGGCAAAAGAAAATAGGTAGATCAAAGCAATCAGAGAAGAACTAAGGAATGTGAAATACAAATACAATATTATATAAAGATGAGTAAGATCTCTGAAGTAAAGGACCCAGCTAAAACTCTCAAGAAGATCTCTCAAAATGTAGGAAGGGCTGAACCTCCAGATAAAAACAACATATCATTTTTTAAATTGGCCACAGGCAATTGTTTTCTTTCTTTTTAAAAATATATAATATTTACTATATTTTTCCATTACCATTTAGTCCCCTTATACTCCCATTCCCCCAGCAATCACTGCACGGTTGTCCATGTCCATGAGTCCTTTTTCTTTTTTGCTCAATCACCCCAATCCCTCACCCACTACGTGTAATCTGTTCTCCATCTGAGTTTGTCTTTGTTTTGCTTGTTGTTCAGTTTGCTCATTAGATTCCACATATGAGTGAAATCATATGACATTTGTCTTTCTCTGACTTATTTCACTTAGCATATTTCACTTCACATAACGTTCTCTAGGCCCATCCATACTGTTGCAAAAGGTAACATTTTCTTCTTTTTTACAGCTGAGTAGCATTCCATAGCATAAATGTCCCACAGTTGTTTTACCCACTCATCTATTGATGAACACTTGGGCTGCTTCCATGTCTTGGTGATTGTAAATAACAACAGTGCAGTGAACATAGGGGTGCTTATGTTCTTTCAAATTAGTGTCTTAGATTCCTTGGATATACTTCCAGAAGTGGGATTACTGGGTCAAAGGCAGCTCCATTTTTAATTTTTTGAGGTATCTCCATACCGCTTTCCACAGTGGCTGCCCCAGTCTGCATTCCCACCAACAGTACAAAAGGGTTCCCCTTTCTCCACATCCTTGCTAGCACTTGAAAACAACAAATCATTTTAACTAAGTGGATCAATATCAAGATTTCTGGGAAATACACTTTAATATAAAAAGGAATTTATCTCAAGAGTGGAGATATCACACCAGCCTCAGTTACCTCCACAGCAATAATCCATGCCAGAGATGAGGAGACACGTGTACACAACCAAGGGGACAAACAGGAACCAACAGTGTCATACTCAGACAAGCTCTAATTCAAATACAAAGGCAATGGAAGACATGCTCAAATGTGAAAACAACCAAGGGCAGCAACACCCACAGGAACTTTTCAAATAAAACTATTCCATAATGAAATCCAGCCAAATAAGAAAAAAATAGAAATACAGTATAGACTCTATACTTGCTCTATACTATAGAGCAAGAAAGAAGTTGTGGTGGAAGGCCTATTGAAAAGGGCTAGATCCATTTAAACCTACAATGAAGACTAAAGGAATTAGGGTTCCAAAAAGAAAAAAATTATGTAAATGTTACAATTGCTTACTAAATAAAATTAAACAGAAAATGTAGAAGTGGCAGGAAGAAAGAAAAAAGATGTATGAGTGCTGATCAATTCATCATAGCCAGAAGTCAATAAATATTTTCTAAAACAGACATGTGTTTATGATGTTTTGTCTTAACTTCAGAAGAATGTTTTACAAACAGGTAAGGCCGGATCTAGGTCAAGATGGCAGTATAGGCCAACATGGCTCACCTCTGCGCAACCACATCAAAATCATACATAAATATATAGAACAACCATCACAACCTCAGGAATGTCAGGAATTGAGCTAAATGGAAGGCTGACAACTATGGAACTAAAGAGACAACACACATCCAGACTGGTAGGAGAGGCACAGAGATGAAACGGGCTGGACTCTCACCCATCTGTGGTGGATAAAAATTTGGGAAATATTTTGGGAGTGAGGAATCCCAACCCCACACTAGGCTCCCCAGCCCAGGGTTCCAGTGCCAGGAAGATAAGTCCCCAAACTTCTGGTTGCAAAACCACTGGGGATTGAGTGGGTGGAAGAAAAAGCAGGAGTCCCAAGCAGTATCTCTTAAAGAACCCACACACAGACTTACCTATTCAGACTCACTCCCTCAAAAGTTTGGGACTCAGAAGCACAGAGCCCTAAACAAGATGGATGCCAAGAGGCCCCACTCCAAGACATATCATAATTAAAATGCCAAGGATTAAAGATATAGAGAGGATCTCAAAAGCACAGAGAGAAAAGAAGTTAGTTACCTACAGGGGAATTCCCATAAGACTATCAGCTGATTTTTCAAAAGAAACTTTGCAGGCAAGAAGGAATTGGCAAGAAATATTCAAAGACCTATAGCTGAAATTGTTCTACCCAGCAAAGCTATCATTTAGAGTTGAAGGGCAGATAAAGAGCTTCCAAAATGAGTAAAAACTAAAGGAGTTCATCATCACCAACCATTATTATATGAAATGTTAAAGGGACTTATTCAGGAAAAAGAAGAAGATCAAAACCATGAACAAAAAAATGTCAAAAATACAAATCTATCAACAAATTAATCTAAAAAACAAACTAAGCAAACAAGAAAAACATACAGAATCATGGATACACAGAGCTTTTTGATGGTTGCCAGATGGGAGGGGCTTGGGGGGGATGGGTGAAGAGGTGAAGGGATTAAAAAGTACAATTTAGTAGTTACAGAGTAACCATGGAGATGTAAAGTACATTGTGGGAAATGGAGTAGCCAAAGAACTTTTAAGACTTATGGACATGAAAAATAGTGTGGGGATTACCTAAAGGTATGAGGGGTGTTGGGCAGAGGAGGGCAAAGGGGAAAAAGTCAAGACAACTATAGTAGCATAATCAATAATACATAATTTAAAAAAGAAAAATAAATATTAAAAATGGGTTAGGGTTAGGAATGTTTTTTAAAAAATCTGAATTTTAATAATTTATCTGGTTTTCCTTCAGTTTTCTTTTCCTTAAATTCAAGTGAAATAAAATTTAATGTATTTTTTAGTGTCCTCAGCACTAACTGATTTTTATCAAGACAGAATTGACATTCAACATTATATTAGCTTCAGGTGCATAACATAATGATTTAATATTTTTATATATTATAAAGTGATCACTCCATTTGAAATTGAATATTTTAATATATATTTTATAATGTTATTCTTCTGAAATTACTTACAACTATTTCTCTACATGTGGGTGCCTGTATATCTATGTATGTGTACTGAGTCTATCTGGAATGATGATCAGAAGATGTTAACACCTGTTACTTCAGGGCAGTGGAATTTAGGGTGACTTTTATGATTTTTTATATTCTTTAAATTGTGCTAGATAGCTCTTTTAGTAAAAATGTCATTTTGTAATTTAAAAAATAAGATATTACTCTAAAGTCACCAAAAAAAATTAAAGAAAATTTTCTGGACCAGAAAGATTATAAACAGTTTAAGTGTGTAAAAAATATAAGCATTAATGTATAGGAAGAACAGACAGGCTTCCTACTGAGGAAGAAACATCAGTGTGGCCTCTGACATACTAAATGCCTGAAAACACAGAAGCAATGCCTGTAGAGTTTTGGGGCAGGGACAAAGGGCTTATTGTTCATGTAATAATAACCTAAACCATGTAGTTATTCATGTATGACAGCAACAGAAAAAATTCAAATGCATAAGGGCTCAGAAAACATACTTACAAACACATTTCAGCTAGTCAATAAGTGAATTAACCCTGAGAGCTCACAAGTTGAATATGACTATATAAAAAGAGCAATAGTTCCTGTATCATTGAAAGTGAAGTCTAATGGCCAAGACTCAACCATGTAAATGCTCACATTCAAAGACTTTGGCCAACTTCACAACCAAGTTTATTCCTGTGTGTCTGGTGCCCCCATGAGACCTAAGATTTTAGCAATTCAGGAGGCCCTGGCCACATGTAGGACTTGGGGGCTGGGATGGGGCTGGGATGGGGTCAGAATGTGAAGCCACAGTGAGGAAAACAGCGTGTTGAAATCAAGGTCAACATAAGAATAAATGGCCTGACATTTCTACTATTGAGTACGATCTATAACTACTTTAACACTCACACTAAGAATAATTACAAAGTCCAGAGATTTGGTAGCAATGGGGACTATAAGCTTCCCAAGGCTGTGCTGGCAGGAGGCGAAAGTGCTGAGAAGAAAATTCTCTGAAATCAAAGTGGAATTTTCTGCACTCTGGTGGTGCTTAACAGAAAAATACATGCCAGGAAGAGGGGGCCTAGAGAGTTAAAAATCCTAGAAAGAATGAATAATTCATACCAGAGAGCTGCAACTGACTTTTTTGAAAGAAGAACGTGCCAATCTGTGCTGATGTAGAGGCTTAGAATCCAGATTTGGACACTGGTAGAACAGGAAAACCAGCAGAGCTTCTGGCAGTTACATGGGGCCAGAGAGACAAAACGAGAGATTTGAGAGACTGCAAGTTCACTGCTGGTCTCCCCCCTAGAATAATCGTCAATGTGTGTAGCTTCACAGGATAGGGGGAAAAAAAGAGGTAAGCCTAATATTTCTAAAAGTAGAACAGATATTCCATCAGTCTCTCAATTCTGAGATGAACAACTCCACACACTCAAATGAAAGCCAAGCAAAGCCACAGCTTTGGGACAGAGGGGATCTGGGTGGCCTGGGTCCTCCCTAAACCCCAGCTTAGGCTCGACTCTGACTTAGTCCCTGGCTGAATGCAGGGAATCATCTCCATACTCTATTTTCTGATGGAGGAAAAGGTAAACGCGCTCTGACGGCAAAGAGTATCATCTGAAGTCTCTTACTCTTTTTTTCTAATAAACAAGGTCCTACATTCAATAACAGATCACTAGGTATGGCAAGGCCTAGGACCCTCATGACGAAGCCAAAGAAAAAACAATAGCTAATAAAAGCAAAATCATAGGTGGCTATGGATATTGGATACTGAAGTTAGAAGAATCAAATAGAAATTCTAAAACTGAAAATTATGATATTGGAATCGAGGATCCTATTCATAGATTTATAGCATATGGATCTAGCAGAAGGATCAGTGAACTACAAAAATAGTTAATAAAATTATCCAAAATGAACCACGAAAAGAAACGAGAATAAGAAAAACAGTGACCTTTCTATAGAACAGCAATAATTGCTTAGAAAATGTTACTTTTTAAAAGAGCCCATTCACATTGTAACATAAATTTCTAATAAAGCATCAAAGAATAAACCACAGAAGAAACATGCAAGAACTGTATGGAGAAAGATGTAAAAATTTACTAAAGGATATAAAAGGATTCATGAAAAACTGGTGATCTATATATTTGTGGCTAAAAAGACAATATTAAAGTATATAAATTCTACCTAAATTAATCTCATGCACAAAAAGTTGATTCAAAATTTCAATAAGATTTGTAATTTCACTTTATGAAGAAAGAACCTTTCAAAACATTGGGAAAAGATGGAGGATTTAATAAATGTTAATTGAACACATGACCATCCATTAGGGAAAAAAAGTGGGTTTCTATTTCAGCCTCTCCAGTCTCATTCCTCTTTATTTCCATATGGGTCCCTCCACATTAATGTGCTCACACAGATAATAAGTAGAACCCTTAACATACAAGAAAGTATGAGTTGAAGGTGGGGGAAACAAAAGAAAATTAGTGAGATCAGTTTGAGCTTACAATCACAGTTCAAAACATGGTCAAGAGAATACCATTGGAGAAGTTGGAAGAAATACCAAGAGAGTTCCATTCTCAAGAGATGATAAATACAAGAAATAAGAAGGAGCCAAGGGCAACTGACAGAATCATGCTGTTATAGCATCATTTGAGTGTGAAGACATCCATAAGTGCTCCCCTCATCTCCAACTGGACTAGGCAACGAAGAAAGTATCTGCAATCAGCTAGGACAAGAAACTATGAGAGCTAATTTTGGAGAGTCTATGTCTCTATAGGGTTAGAAACAATGGAGGAACATTAGGAAAACTAGGGAATACCTAGATATTAAAGAAGAGGAAATGGCCCTGGCTGGCATAGCTCAGAGAATTGAGCACAGGCCTGCAAATCAAAGGGTTGCTGGTTCAATTCCCAGTCAGGGCACATGCCTAGGTTGCAGGCCAGGTCCCTAGTAGGAGGCACATGAGAGGCAACCACACATTGATGTTTCTATCCCTCTCTTTCTCCTTCCCTTCCCCTCTCTCTAAAAATAAATAAAATATTTTTTAAAAAAAGAAGAGGAAATGAGGAACCACATGTTGCATTTATTATACAATAACCTAGTTTAGCAATGTTGCTGGTAGAAGATTAATATATCAAAATCAATATCTTTTAGCAAAACCAGTTAGAATATGTAATAAGAAAAAAACTGTCCTGTTTTATAATAGAAACAACCATGATGTCATTAAAATTAAACATCATAAGTAACATTCCCTTGCCTCTAAATTTCTCATTTCTCTCCTTGGCCTTTTCAATCCCCACCATCTTTAAGATACTTCACAAGACCCACCTCCTCCATAAATGCCTTTCCTAACCATTCCAGCCTGCAACACCTTTATTCCTACCTGATTCATACTATGCTTCAATGTATATTCAAGCAATCAATGAGCTTTCCTCTCGCCTGCAGCATGTTCTCTTTGAACTGCTTGGTCATAGGTATAGCAGGATTTCACTTACTTTAATGCCAAACTGCTGCTGCTGCTCCCTGAACCAGCAGCCCCTGTGAAAGTCCTGATTTCTCCTGCTCCTTCGTATTTGCCGACAGCACTCCGCCCACCCGTCCGCAGAATGGACTGAGTTCCCTGAGCAGTCTACTTCACCTGCCTAACAGCCTGGGAATGCGTTTCCTACTTAACCGCCATGCAAAGGGCCTTCTGTGGTGCTCCTTTCTGAGTCCTAATGACTCAATAAGGATTTCCTGCCAAAACCCGTGGATTTTTTTCTTAAGGTCCTAAAAAACCAAGGACTCTAGGAAGGTGGCTATGGACAGCCCTAAGAGCGCCCGTAATACCCTCAGTCAAGGCACTGATTTAGCACATTTCAGAATTCCCTCAGAAAGGGTCAAAACCAGTAACTAACAAACTCCTGGAACAAGTCAAATCTATTTCCTATAAGAGAATTTCTTGTCTTGTGGTTTTATCAGTGACATCTTCCGTGGTGTCAGCATTGCTTATTTGTATTCCATTTGATTCTCAAACTGGCCCTGTGAGTTAGGTTAACCTGCATTTTTACATACAGAGAAACTGACATTTGCAAGGTTAAATTATATATCTATTATCATACAATTAATAAATGGCCAAGTGAAATCTTGAATCCTACTCTTCTGGCAACATAATACTTTTTCTAGTATTTGCACGGCCCTCTCAACTCCATACCAATGACTGGGGCTTTATCACTAAGCTGTTTGCCTGCAAAATGGGGTCATTATCTTTGGCACCAGCTCCCAAGGGGCAGCTCAGGTCATTGCTGATGGCCATCGGTGTTCTACTTCAGCACTGAGCAGCTCTGGCCACAGGGACTCTTCCTGGTCGTGAGCACGCCTGTGAGGCTGGTGGTTTGCTCAGGAGCCAGGAGGGTGAATTTTTTCTTGTGGGTCAGAGATACTAGCAACTGCGTAGGGGCTTTATCTCTAAAATGGGAAGACAAGTATGGATCTCCTGAAAAGCTGAGTGTTATAAATAGCTCAGCTTCAGCAAAGGGAAGAGATCATTTTCTTAGAGCTTGGGTTCTCACTTCTGAGGAGTTTCCACAAGGAGAAACTACACTCTACTTTTAACCCAGTTATTGTAGGTGAGAGGCACTTAGCCCAAACTCCAGTCATTTCCAGGAGGTCTTTAGTAATGGGAATACACCACCAGCTTCTGCGGTTTTTCTGACCAGCTTCTTCAAAACCCCAGGATTCTACCAAGCTCTCTGGAGTCGACATGGGAAAGGATGGCAGTAATGTACCATAGAAGTTGTTTGGGTGCCCAGCCTTCCCATGGGGGCCAACAGATAGCATTTTACAGCAAGCACCTGTGACTCTCAGACTAAGAGTGTTGTCTAGCAAGGAAAATATTCTCAGAAGCAGTGGACTAGAATATGAGAGGAGAGGTGGGGACATCCTTTACCCAACGATGGGTTGGGTTGGTAGATAAATTCCCTGCTTCCTTGTCTCTAGGGCAGAATAGCTCTGAGGTGTGCTCTACTCTGTCTCTCACGGATTCTTAGATGCACAAGCACCTATCCAGGTGATGGAGCGATGCTGCTCCCAGGTTAACAAGTGCGGAAGATGTTTCCAAACCCCACTGAAGGGAAGCAAAACTTCACTTTAGATATCACTACACAGCATTCATAGGCAGAGGAATATAGGCACACATACACTGAAGTCTAGCCCAGGAAATCTCATGAGAACAGCATGTAGGAAAAAAATAGCCCCAGTAGGAAGAGAGATCAGAGGAGACTCCAGCCATCGAAGCTCAGCCCTGAAAACTGATCTCTGCACCTGAGCTCTCTCTTCTCTTGGTCTGAGTGTGTCTTCTTGTACCAACACCATAATGTTATATTTGGAGCAATACTATCTGGTATGCCTAATTCCCCTGTATAGTTTTCTTCTTTTTGATAATTAACTAGGTAATTTACATATGAATTTTAGAGTATGTTTATCAAATTCCTCAATAGCTCCAAGTAAAATTTTGATTGACTACTTTAGAATTATAGATAAATTAGGATAAAATTGACATTTACATTAATTTGTCTTCTCAAAGAATATGGAGTTCCTCTTTTAGTTTCTGCATTAGAGTTTTAAATTGGTCTTCATTAATTTCTTATTGAGTTTTTGTGATTCTAATACACTTATAGTTTTGATACTGTTATGAATTGAATAATTTTAATGTATTTTATAGATGGATATTTTGGCATGAGTTTTTCTTTTTACAGGAAAATCTTACAATCAGTAACCTTGTCAAACCTCCTCTTATTTCGTGTTGATTTTTTTACTTGTTTTCAGTATATATCATTTACAAATAATAAATTTATCTTGTTCCTTCAAATTCCCCTCAAATTCCTTATTTCACATATGAATACACTTATGAATATAATAAATAAAATATTAGCTATCTGACCAGAATCCTATTGTTCATTAAAAATAGTAATACATGATGTTCAAGTAGAGTTTTATTTCAGGAATGCAAAGAAAGTTGAACTTGAGCAAATCTTTTAATGTGACTCACCACTTTGGTAGATAAGAGAACATCCTATGAATACTTTGATTTAGAATGCATATTATATAACATTCATTTAATCTATAAGAATGGTAAAAGGTTTCAATAAGGTAAGGTTAGAAGGGAATACCTTTAAATTGGTAAAGGATAAAGGATACATCAAAAAACAATCACAATTCTATTTAATGGAGAAGTTTTATACACATTCCAGTGCAATACAAGGCAGACCATAACCATAAAAGTTCAGTCTGGCATAATAGTGGGAGTTGCTGCCAATTAGCAATATAATGAAAGAAAGAAATGAGACATAGGTTTCGTTTTTGTTAGAAACTGTCAACATTGATTAATGATGTTAGGTACCTTTTCATAAATTTACACTTCCTTCCTGAAATATTTGTTGAAGTCTCTCACCCATTTTTAAACTAGGTTGTTCATATTTTTAATTCTTTGATTTGTAGTTTTATATATTCTGGATATAAGTCCCTTGGCAAATATGTAAAGTGAATATTTTCTCCCACTCTGACTTACTTTGTTATTTTCTTCAAAGTGTTTTGTTATAAGCACAGATTATAATTTTGATTGAGTGCAATTTACCATTTACTTTATATTTAGTGTCATTAGTGTCCCATGAAAGAAAAACTTTCCTACACCAAGGGCATAAAAATATTCTCTCTTTTTTTCTCCAAGGAATTTTATAATTTTGGCTTTCATGTTTAAATCTATAATCAATCTGAAATTATTTTTTCAAAATTGTGAAAGATGTTTTCCAATACCTGATTTTAGTATCTAGTTGGTCTCTCACCATTTGTTGAAAACACTCTCTTTTCCCTCATTAAAATATTTTGCTGCCTTTGTCAAAATATAATTGTCTCTGTCTGTGATTGTAGTGTTCATGCTCATTGTCCCTTGTATTCCACTTTCTGTTTAACTACAGAGGCACATTTGGGTAGTTCCCAGTTTGTGGTTATAATGAATAGAGCTGCTATGCCCTTCCTAGTATATCTGTAAGTGAACATACCTACCTACACTTTTCTGTTGATATCCAACATAACAAATACATCACAGGGAATGAACATATTCCTCTTCAATAGACACTGAGAGGTTTTTTTAAGTATTTGTACCATGTATTTGCCAACTGTTTATCTTTGTCATTTCAGCAATATAGGTGTGTGTGTATGTTTAAACATATTGTTTAGCCCTAGCTGGTGTAGCTCAGGGGATTGAGCGCGGGCCTGTGAACCAGACAATCACAGTTCGATTTCCAGTCAGGGCACATGCCTGGGTTGCAGGCCAGTTCCCGGCAGGGGCCAGTTCCCAGCAGGAGATGCACAAGAAGCAATCATACATTGATGTTTCTCTTCCTCTCTCCTTCCCTTCCCCTCTAAAGATAAATGAGTAAAATATTTTTAAAAAACCAAACATATTGTTTAAGCTTTATTTCTATTTAGGTATTTTATAAAGAGGTACGTACATCATATTTGAGCAGTAGTACAGTTCAAAAGACAAGTATCTATAACATTGTAGATTTTCACTAAAAGGATTAATGAGTGGTGGTATGTAGGTTAATGAATGGATGGCGAGTGTAATTTATAAACATACAAAACTCATATCTTCTGATCTATTCATCAAATCTGAAAGTATTTATTGAGCATCTGCTGAGTGCCCATGCAGAATTATATTAGTTAATATGCTAGACCATATCCTGTCTGGTCTCTTTTTTTCCAAACCTCCTATCCCGAAGAATGCAGTAAATGCATTGTTTCCTGATACACAAAAGTTCACATGTTGGATGGAATACATTTTCCAGAGAAGAGGCAGCTTTTACTACAAGAGAAGCAAAACAAACAAGTAAGGGAAACAAATTTTAAAAAAATCCTTCCTTTGCGATACAGTGTATTAGTGTGTGGTGATTTGTCATTATCACTCAAGGCTACTCAGAGTGCAGTGCACAATGACTCCTTATTCTGGGGTCACAAGAAGAAATATAGATAGGACTAGCTTGTGGGGCATTCAGCACATGGCCAGAACAATGTATCTCTAGTTGTCAAAATCCCACCCATTCTTCAACCCTTTCATGGCATCCTTCCCAACTCACCAAGTAAGGTATATGTTTCTCATCTCTGTTCCATATTCTCCATGCTGCTCATATTTTTAAAATCTACTTTATCTTCTAGACTATAAACTCCTCAGGACAACAACTATGTCCTATTTATCACAGAATATGCCAAATCTCCAGCACAGTCTAGCTTTTATGTTGATTAATAAATGTTTACTGAACTAAATACAGGTAAAATATTCTGGATAGTCAATATATGCAGCCTCTGTTTTTCAATTCTTTTATCAATTCTGGGAGGCAAAATGACCCCTAACTTATATATAGAGAGAGAAATACCAGAAGTATAAAAGGAATAAAGTATATCTTCAAGCACTAATCATCAACATTTAAAATATTTTAACAACCTATAGTTCTTGGCTTTTATGACTCCTTAACATAGTGAGTAATAAGGAACTTAATTGTAATCACTGTATTATGGATTCAAAAATTTGCCCCTTTTACTGAAAATGAACTCATGGAGAGGAGGTCTAAAATGTAAATAAGCCACCCATCCTCCCTGCTTTGGAATGATTGAAGATATATTCATTCTGCCTTCAAAAAAAAGAAAAAATGGAATTGTTTTTTGGTTACTAATGATCAGTTGGCTTCAGTTTTAATGGACCACGAATGTCTACTATAAACAAAAGGAAAGGACAAAAGCTTTTGAGGGGAAGAATAAAGAAGTCTTGGAAAAATGGTAGTTGTATTGGCAAAAGGAAGGGAGCGTCCTGGGCACTGGCTGGGATATGCCCAAGCAAAGTTTTTGTCAGGCCATGTACCTGAAGCAGCCCTGCTCTGCCTGGTATTGAATATCAAGGTGGGACACCGCCTGGGAAACCCCAGTGAACACTGGAAGCGAACCTGTATCCAGTCCTGGACAGCCTGCACACTGAGAACTTTCTTACAACCACCCACAGACCTTAGGAAATTGTCCACTCTGTACCTCTGCCCATCTGTACCCATGCAGCAGCAACTTACCACCCAGAGGGAGGAATGTCTCATCCACCCACCAGTCCTAGGTCCGTCCTTAATCTTTTAAATACCATGGACAGACACATCCCTAAAATGCTCCCAACTAGCTATCAGTCCAAAGACAACATCAAATAGCAGCCCCATTTCTGCTCTTGAGGGGCCGCAGCAAGCAAGTTCAAGACCCAGAATGGAAGTCGTGGTTAGTGGTAGTCACAAACACTGTTTTTAAAACATAAAATTGAATATTGCCATAATAGTCCAGAAAATTTGGCAAGTAAGTTATATCCCCTGAAAAACTACACTCCCTGAAGTATTATAAAACAAGAGATTGTGGGTTCCCCAACACCAACCCACAGAAGGGGAGTGGCAGACTGTCCTATAAACATAAAGCCTTACTTCAGCATCAACAGACACAAGGTATGTCAAAGAGAACCTTCCAAACTTCTGGTTTCCAGTTCCACACGTAAGGAGCTTGAAGTTGCCACTTAGTCCTATCAACAAGTAAAAGGCTGAACAAGCCAAAAAAATCAAAAACTCTTCTTAGACGTGTAAGAGAATTGAAATCACAGGGAATACCACTGTTCCTCAAGTTGGAGAGACAGACAGGCCAACACAAAGAATCACAGCTTACCAGAGCAGAAACCTCTGTGGGAACCAGTGCCAGGAGAAAGAAAACCTGAACTGTAACGAACGAATGGGTGCAGGCTCAGTGTGGACAGATCAGAAAGTGAAAAACTCCAGTGGAGGTTGGGAGGGCCCAGTCAAAGTAAGACCCTAGGCCACTGCAAGTTTATTTCCCAGAGCTCACACTGTTCTCACAGCGAGCATGGAAGGAAAATCTCCTGGTGTTTCTGATCCCTATTGGAAAGGAACCATTTTTGAAATATACGGGAGCACTCTGTTCTTCATGAGGTCTGTCCTCAGGAGAAACCAGTTAGCCAAACTCCAACTGACCTAGAGGAAGGAAAACACAGGCGTACCCCAGAGATATTGGGGGTTTGCTTCAAGACCACCACAACAAAGCAATTATAAAAGAGCCATCAAAATATTTTTGCTGGTGGAGGGCTGTGCCCTCAATTTGTATAAAAATGCAACACCTGTGAAGCACAATAAAGTGAAGTGCAATGAAACAAGTTCTGCCTCTACCCAATTCTAGCCCGGTCTAGCCCTCCTGTCCCTAGCAAGAGGGGGGAAAAAACAAACCTGGGAAATGCCTGTGACATTCACAGCCCGGAGGCACGGGTTCACTGAAGACTGAGACCTAATCACAGAACTACAGAAAGCCTCCCATTTCCCCATGCCTCACCACCATATTACTAAGGGCCTATTTATGTCCATTCATTTTCCCCAGTACAGCAGGTCTGGCTATCAAGAAAAAATTACAAGGCATACCAGAAAGAAAAATACACATTTTCAAGAGACAAGCCAAGCATCAGACCCACATATGACAGGATGTTGATATTATCAGACCAGGAATTTAAAACAACTATGATTAATATTCTGAGGGTGCTGATGGATAAAATAGACAGCATGCAAAGTAAACCTTCCAGAATATTCAGGAAGATTTGAAACTCATTACCTTCTCTTAAGTTCTAGCTCCTGTTGTTCACTCAAGGATTGAGAGGGGCCAGCTACCAGACTGAACACAATGGGGTCAGCGAATCACAGAATATCAGAACAGGGACGATCCTCAAAGAGTTGGCTCCATGGCCTGCCAAGGCTGCTCTAGGACTTGGCACAAATACAAGAGCAGACCCAGGTCCCTGACTCCAACCCACTGAACTTTCCTGCTTGTCAACACCACCTGCAGGGCAGAACCTGCCTTCTGCTCCCTCTCCTGTCCAATTACTATTTCAGTCCTTGTCCATTGCTCCATCCCATTCACCACTCTAACCTCCAAAGCCACTATAGACTGAGAGAAGCTTTGAAAGGGAAATTAGCAGCTCAAAAGTGGTACAGCCCTACCCCCTGTTTTGCATGGGGCAACCCTGCCTGAGCTATAAAGCAATCTGAAATGGCTGCTTGGTGAGTCCCCTGTGAAGCCAACCTGTGAATTTAGGCTGGCTGCTGCTAGTGCCAGACTTGGAGCCACTTAGCTAGAGGTATGGAGGTCAGGGCTCACTGGGGCTGGCTGTTGCTTGTTTGAAACAATTTAAGGTGTTGTGAAGCATGAGCAAAGGTCAGCCTTTCATATGAAAAAGTCACTATTAACAGCTTGGGTGGGCCTGTGGATTGGGTGAGATGGAGTCTCATGGGAATCTCCAGGATGGAGCAAACATTTTTAGCCAGGTTGATGGAGTCTCGGATATGGCATCTACCTGCCCTCTCTGTAGCTCTGTTCAGCAAAGGGACAATGGCCTCTGCCTGACTTTCTGTCTAGGAGAAAGCTGTCCCCAGTTCTTGCCATAATGCCAGACATTTCAGTTCCTTTCTGTATGCCACTGATGCCTTTCAGCTGCTACCCTGGTGCTGGAGCTCAGAGGGAGTGAGTCTGAGTAAGTCCGAATGTGAGTTCCTTAAGAGGAACTGCATGGAACTCCAGAAGTTTCTTCCACTGACACAATCCCCACTGGTTTTTGCAGCCGGAGTTATGGGGACTTACCTTCCTGGTACTGTAACCCTGGGCTGGGAGGCCTGGTATGAAGCTAGGACTCCTCACTCTCAACATATACCTCCTGAATTTTTATCCACCACAAGGACATGTGGGACCAGTCCATTCCACATTTCTGTCCCTCTGACAGGTCTGGATGGATGTGCTTTCTTTAATTCCATAGTTGTCAGACTGCCATTCAACTTAATTTCTGATGTTTCTGAGTGATGGTTGTTCTATATATTAGTTGTAATTTGATATGGTTTTCGTCTTTACCTTGTCTTTACCTTACCCCAGGGCCTGCATAACCAGTGGACAGCTCCAGACCATGTCAGAGCACCACCACTCTGACCACATGGAGGTTGGTGGTCAGTGGTCACAGCCAATCTTTGAATGATTCAATGAATCCATCCCATTGACCTGCCAATAGCAACCAAGATTAAACTACAAGAGAGGGTGTACTCAACCCATACGAAGGGTATACCTTGGATACCCAACTTGGCTAATGGGGAGGCTGTGCCACTGGGCCCTACAGGACGCCTGCTACATTAGGGCACACCACTAATACAGGGAGTCATGGAAGCCCTAATGTAGTAGGAAGTCATAGTAGCTCTACATAATACATACAAACAAACACAGGAGGCTGCTAAAATGAGGAGACAAACAAACATGGCCCATGAAAGACCAGATCAAAACTTCTGAAAAAGAGCTAAACAAAATGGAAATAAGCAATTTATCAGATGCCAAGTTCAAAACACTTGCTATAAAGATGCTCAAGGAACTTAGTGAGGACCTCAGCAGCATAAAAAGATCCTGTCAGAAATGAAGGATTCACTGATTAAAATAAAGAAAAATTTACATGAAAGCATGAGCAGAGTGGATGAAGCTGAGAATCAAATCAATGATTTGGAATATAAGGAAACAAAAAACAACCAATCACAACAAGAAGAAAAAAGATTCCAAGAACACGAGGATAGTGTAAGCAACCTCTGGGACAACTTCAAGAGGTCCAACATTCACTTCATAGGGGGTGTCAGAAGGAGAAGAGAAAGAGCAAGGAATTGGAAATCTATTTTAAAAAATAATGACAGAAAAGTTCCCCAATTGGTTGAATGAAATAAACATACAAATTCAGGAAGTACAAATAGTCCCAACACCATGGATGCAAAGAGGCCAACTCAAAGACACATCATTGTTAAAATGTCAAAAGTTAAAAATAAAGAGAGAATCTTAAAAGCAGGGAGAGAAAAGAAGTTAGTTACCTACAGGGGAATTCCCATAAGACTCTCAGATCATTTCTCAAAAGGAACTTTGAAGGCTAGAAGGAATTGGCAAGAGATTTCAAAGTCATTAAAAGCAGAGACCTAGAGGCAAGATTCCTCTACCCAGCAAAGCTACCATTTAGAATGGAAGGACAGATAGAAATTTCTAAAATACAAAAAAACTAAAGGAGATCATCATCACCAAATCATCATTATATGAAACGTTAAAGAGACTTATTTAAGCAAAACAATACCAAAAGGATGCACAATAAAATGGCAATAAATGCATATCTATCAACAACTGAATCTAAAAACCAAACTAAGCACACACGAAGAACAGAGACAGAATCATAGATACTGAAAGCATTTTGATGGTTGCCAGATGGGAGGGGAGTGTGACAGAATGAGTGAGGAGGTGAGGGGATTAAGTACAAATATGTAGTTACAAAATAGCTGTGGAGATATACAGTATAGTATAGGAAATGGAGTAACCAAAGAACTGATATACATGACCCATGGGCATGAACAATGGTGTAGAGACTGCCTGAGGGAGTGGGGTGGTGCCGGGTGGAGGGGGGCAAAGGGAGAAAAATCAGGACAACTGTAATGGCATAATCAATAAGATATAGTTTAAAAAATATAGTAAATCTCCCCAGGATGTCTATAATATAAAAGAAGATCTCTGAGGCAATAACCTTTCTCCAAAGATGGATTTTAGAATTTATGATTCCAGGTTTAGAAATTTCTTTTTTGGGTGGGCTGGTGCTTGGTATCGTTCTAAATCTCCCAAATTGGACATGGGTAGTTTACCCATTCCCTCTAAAGCTGGGACCCAAAGACCTGCTCCTTTCCCAGGATGAGAGATTTTACTAATGTGCTCTTTTTGAACTTTCTATCACTCAGGGTCCAGAAGAAGGTAATGCTCCTGCTCCTGAGAGATAACTACCAGGTGAACTGGGCATGCAACCAAGGACCTTGGAACAAATGAACTAACTAGGCTGTGGAGTTCAACCAACAAACCACAGTGTTTAATTATATAAAAATGGTCTTATATTCTTTTATTTCAATTTGTCCCAAAATTAAATTTTTTATCAGTTTTCTGCTAAATACAAAAACTAACAAATGTTGTATTTGTTTTCTTTTCCCTAATATTCTTCTGCTATACAATAAAAAGACCCCCCAAAAGGGTGATACACAGTAGCTTTTCCACACTGATTGCATACCACATCCAAGCAATGTGCTAAGAGCTTGACATGTGGTGTCTCATTTAATCTTCAAGAAAATCCTTCAAATTCATTGCTATGTTTATTCTCAATTGTCAAAGTCTTTGTGGAGCTAGAAAATGGGGTGTCCAGCACCTGCACCCAGTCACTGCTGCTTATTATCAGAGAAAGGCCACTGCCTCTGATGTCGCACAAGACAGTGTGAGAGCTGATTAAGTACAGAATAAAGAAAACTAACTGCAGTTTTATAGAGTTCATACTTTTACGGTGGCAATGTAATTTAAGACGTAGAAGCACGGCATTAGCCGAATATATTACCTTCAGTAAGATTCTCTATCTTTATAGAGACAGTAAGCATGTAATATATTCCCTGAGCCTCTGTTGGCTCATCCATAAAACAGTAATAGTAGCTAATATATTAATTTGTATACAAAGTAATATAAAGTTCCCCATAAACTGTAAGACCCCTCCAAATGTCAGAAGTAATTACTTTTATACATGTGCTTGTTTGAGCTACAAATACAAATTGTGTGACGTCAGCAATTCCTCATACAAGCGAATGGCTCTTGGGTTTGTACTCAAAACTAGAATTCTGCAATATAAAGATGAATGAGGAAATTCACACTAATAATTTGTTTTAATTTTCCTTTAATTAGAATTTTATTTGGTTCATGTATTTATTATATTTTAGCATCTTTAATTTTACTTTTTTCCTGTTCTTTGCAATTTTGTACTGCTACAAAATGAAAAATGGCTCCACGAATGATGCAGCCAGGCCTGGGTTTAAGGCGGCTCTCCATCAAAGCTCAGAACATCCTCCAAGGCAGATCATACTGTAATTACACTGACTGTGGCTCCCACCCCGATAGATAGATAATCAGTGCCCTACGTCCCCACATGTCCCCCAGGTGCTGCGTCTACTGCTAACACCATTATAAAGACAGGACACTGCAGTCCACGGCTCACCCGAGTTATGTCAGATTGAAGAGAGTATACATAACAACGACTCTTCAGAGAAGACAGTCAAACATCAAAATCTTTCGATGGTGATTTATTCCTGCATTTCCTGAACTATTCATTTATATATTTGTGAAAAGTATCTCCCCGGAGATGAAAAAACAAGTTTGCCACACTGACAATGTACACATTTATCAAAGCATTCAACCTTTAATTAATTACATTTTTTATTATCCTAAAGCCTATTCAGTATTGCTGCTAGTAAAGATCTAGTTACAATATTTGTGGGATGAAAGGTGTGTGCTGCATGTTGCTGAGGGTACACAGCTCCTCTGTCTCACCCGGTGCCACTCTCCCTCCTAAACCGGGACGCTGGCACAGTGCGACTCCCTTGGCACTCCACACTCGTAAGGCCAAGCTTTTTATCCCTTCTCCCTCCCGACAGAAGAAACCTTTGTTGAAAAAGTTTGTTTTAAACCTAATTACATTTTTTTCTTTGATTAGTACTATGTCTAACACCTGAATTCCACTGTAGAAAATCTGACTATGGATGAATGAATGAAATAGGAAATTACAAGAAGCCTCTGGTTGTCTCTAATAGAAATCCTTTTTAAAATGCAAGTATGGGGCAATCTTACAGAATATAGAAAGTTTTAGGGGAAGCTCAATAAATCTCCACTCTCAGAGGGGTCTGGAATTCCTCTGATACTTTCAATGTAAACAAAGACTTGGTTGGCGTTTGCAATGTAACACATTGCCTTTTTATTTTCGTAGAGAATATTATTTGTTTCCACTGTTGTTTCATTTTTTATTTTACCTGTTATTTTTCCCATTACCACTTACCCCCCTCCCCCTGCAATTACTACACTGCTGTCCATGTCCCTGAGTCCTTTTTCCTATTTGCTCCTTCTTTCCACCCCCTAAACCTCCCCACCCCATCTGTCAGCCTGCTTTCTATCTATAGCCTGTCTCTATTCTGCTTATTAGTTCAGTTTGCTCATTAGATTCCACATATGAGTGAAATTATATATTTGTCTTTCTCTAACTGGCTTACTTCACTTTGCCTAATGTTCTCCAGGTCCATACATGCTGCCCCAAAGAGCAAAGTTTTCTTCTTTTTAATGGCCAAATAGTATTTCATTGTACACCATAGTTGTTTCATCCACTCATCTACTGATGGACACTTGGGCTGCTTCCATATATAAATAATGCTGCAGTGAACATAAAAGTGCCTATGTTTTTTCAAATTAGTGTTTTGGGTTTTTTAGGATAAACTCCCAGACATGGAATTGCTGGTGATAAGGCAGTTCCTTTTTTTTTTTTAGATATCTCCATACTGCTTTCCACAGTGGCTGTACCAATCTGCATTCCCACCAACAGTGCAAAAGGGTCCCCCTTTATTTACATCCTTGCCAGCACTTGTTTGTTGGTTTGTTGATGACAGCCATTCTGGCAGGTATATGATGATTTCTGACTATGGCTTTAATTTACATTTCTCTGATGATTAAGTTGGAACACCTTTTTATATGTCTATTTGCCATCTGTGTGTCCTCTTTGGAGAATTGTCTACTCAGTTCCTTTGCCCATTTTTTAATTGGATTATATGGATTTTTAGTGTTGAGTTTTATAAGTTTTTAATAAATTTTGGGTATAACCCCTTATCAGATGTATCGGTGAATATGTTCTCCCACTCTGTGGGTTGTCTTTTTATTTTATTGATGGTTTCCTTTGGTGTGAAAAACTTTTTAATTTGACATAGTCCCATTTAGTCATTTTTTTGTTTGTTTCCCTTGCCTGAGGAGACATTGGGAATAATATTGCTAGGAGCAATGTCCAAGATTTTACTGCCAATGTTTTCTTCTAGAACTTTCATGGTTTCTGGTCTAACATTTAAATCTTTAACCTGCTTTGAATTTTTCTCATGTGTGGTATGAAAAGGTTGCTTAGTGTCATTTTTCTGCATATATTTAATTTTCCCAACACCATTTATTAAATAAACTATCTTTAGCCCATTGTATGTGCTTGCTTCCTCTGTCAAATATTAATTAACTATAAATGTGTGGGTTTATTTCTGAGTTTATTTCTCTCTTGTGTTCCATTGATCTCTGTGTCTATTTTTATGCCACTACCACACTGTTCTGATTGCTGTTGTTTCTTAAAAAGATAAGTCAAAGACAGTAACACTTTTTTGAATAAATATCTGTTTTTATTAAGACAGGTAATGACATATGCAAATGCCAACCAAGTCTTTGTTTAAGGATACTGCTAACTTGCCTTATTACCGTATTTCTTCATTTTAGTGAAAAGGGTTGCCCTAGTGTAGATTTTGCCCAGGTCAAACAGAATTAAAACCTAAGGAGGCTATGGATAGATTTCTTATTCAGCTATAAACGTTGGCCTCTAAGCACCAAGAAAGTTTACAAAAAGTAAGCAAGACAGCCCTCTGCCAACACGGGTGCAGGAGCCCTTGAATGAGCAATGACTCCCACTTCCGAATGTCAGGCTGAAAGCAATGCAGGCAATATCTGAAAGCCGCCCACACGCTGCATTTTCATCGGGAGTAAAAGAGCTTCTGAAACTTTTTCACAGTTTTTATCCTTGAAGGTCCTGAGATAACTGTGTCTTTGCAGTTAGAATAATAAGTAAGGTCTGTCTCTGCGATTAGAGTTACCACCAATCTGGGGCATAACCTGGAACCTCAGACATCTCTCCATGTTCAGAAGTCCTGTTAGATTGAGGCTGATGATATGCAGACACAGGCAATTACTAGCTGAGACCATAAACAGAGAAAAGTGAAAAGTCTATTACTAATGAGACACAAAGAAGTAAATTGTGAACCAAGGAGAAACACCCCAGAACTAAGGCACGATGAACACGAGAGCAAGAGGACGCCAGCTTGCAAGGAGAGCTACCTGGCTCTACAAGCCTCACCTACATAGAAGATGAACTTAACCACAGCAAGAGCCACTCCAAAATCTTCTAGTGCAAGTTTAAATCACCATGAAGGACAGAACCAGGTCCTGTGTGTATGCCACAGAGCATCAACCCAGCAAGTGCAACTTCAGTTCTGGAGAGTGTACTGCCTCTCTTAAGGGCAAGTATAATATAGATACTGTGACTAATGTTAGCCGTAGGATAGATGTACAAATAATAAAGAAAGGAAACCTACCTGAAGTGTTGATATTCTAAAACTGTTAAGATATTATATCTGCTATAATTATCGCCATAATTACATGTGTTTTAAAGGTGAATAAAACGTTTAAGAGAAATTGATTTCTGGGAGTTGTAATTTAACTGAAATGTTTAGGCAAATTTTGAGAACCTTTGTGAACAGCATTCAAAGTTTCAGAAAATAAGCTATATAAAGTTTGAGAAATTCAAAGTATTACAGTTTAAATCATGATGAAATACTAAGAGAAACATCTTTAATAGATTTAATAATATTAACTACTCCAGCCCATGCAGAAAATTTTGTCAGATGTTAAAGATAATACTGACTTATAAGAAGTCTAAAACTGCCTAACTTTTGTGTTATGTTAATAAAGAACTGAATTTCCAATTTTTATAAAGTAAACCCAATATAACTTTATGTTAATTTTATTTAATTACTTTTAAAAATTTCTTTAATTTCTGGGCACTGTGTTTTTTCATTCTGGGAGAAATATGACAATGACTGAGGTACACTCTTTGCCCTAAGAGAACTTAAATCTAGTGGGAAACAGGCATGAAAAGTAACAGGGCCTACATTTTCCATCAAGTAGGGAAAGGCCAGAAAGAATAAAGCAATTGATCATTATTTCTGCCTGGGAAAACAACCAAGAAAGTAGGCAAGCCACTAAGTTGATTTTGGTAGATAACCAGACCTAAATTTCTCTGTATTAGACAAATCACCTCCTTAAAAAAATACTTCTAACACAGAAACTCCCAAGAAATCAAGGTTTTCAAATATTCAGTAAACTTGATTGTGTTGTTATTCTTTTATGTGTGGCTTTTACCAAAAAGTTATATGAAGAATTTCCATAAGTGTTGAGGGCTGCTAATTTTAGAAATCAGCCAAATACCATAAACCATTCCATTAACTTCTAAGAGGAAATTGCTTTCTCTCTGTGTGTTATTTTAATCCTTTTGGGATATTCTAGCTTTACCCTATAAACCTTCTCTTCTCGGATACGTGATTGAAAACAGTTTTATACACTCCCTCTGGAGAAAAAGGTTAACCTCGTGGGCCTGAGATTTCTCTCCTTATAGGGGCCTGAGTGCTAGGTTGGCCCTTGGCTGGCTTCAGGGAACTCAGCTTTTGGACAATTCCCAAGAGATTACTGCAGGTCATCCTTGACTCCCTCCTTCTGACCCATTATTTCCCACATGTAATCTGTCCCAGTGCTCTGTTCCCCCAGAGCCACCTGTCTCAGCATTACACACCTGCAGTTCGATTCAGATGCTTCTTGCCCACTGCACTGCCTTGACTTACTACTGCAAAGGCTGTCTCATCATCTTTTTAACACTAAAATTTAATTGCTGATTTTTTTCTTTAAGATGCTCCTTAATTTCCCCTGCCCATTTCCTTTACTCATCAGCTTCTCCCACATGACTCCAAATATTTCCACTAATATCCCATGCACCTCCCAACTAGAAATCTCTCATAATTCTTTTCTTCAAACTGCTCATTGCATGCTAATTGTACACAGATTGCAAATATCTCGCCTATTAGCTGAATTTATTTTCTGCCTATATTACCAGATCTTTGTTGTATATCATCAGGTGTATTATTTATGTTCTGTGTTAATAGCTTTAAGTCTTCAATTTAAGGAAAGAATAAACAAGTAGGACTTCATCAAAATAAAAAGCTTCTGCATAGTTAAAGAAAACATCAGCAAAATAAAAAGGGAAACAATCATATGAGAAAATATATTTGTCAATGACCTTGTACAAGGGTTTGGTCTCCAAAATATATAAAGAACTCACATGACTCCACTCCAGGAAGACAAATAATCCAATTAAAAAATAAGCAAAGGACATAAACAGACACCTTTCCAACAAGGACATACAGAGGGCCCATTGACACATGAAAAGATGCTCAGTATCATTAGCCATCAGAGAGATGCAAATTAAAACCACAGTGAGGTACCACTTCACACCAGTCAGAATGGCCATCATAAACAAATCAACAAACAAGTGCTGGCAAAGTTGTGGACAAAAGGGAACTTTAGTGTGCTGTTGGTGGGAATGCAGACTGGGGCAGCCACTGCAGAAAACAGTGTGGAATTTCCTCAAAAAACTAAAAATGGAACTGCCTTCTGATCCAGCAATTCCACTGCTGGGATTGTACCCTAAAAATTCTAAAACACTAATTCAAAAGAACTTATGCACCCCAATGTTCATTGCAGCACAATTTAGAGTAGCCAGGGGCTGGAAGCAACCTAAGTGCCTATCTTTAAGTGAGTGGATCAAAAAACTGTGATGCAGTTACACAATGGAATACTATCCAGCAGAAAGAAAGAAGGAGCTCCTACCCTTTAAAACAGGATAGATGGAACTGGAGAGCATTATGCTATGTGAAATAAGCCAGATAGTGAAAGACAAATACCATATGATCTCACCTGTAAGTGGAACCTAATCAACAAAACAAAGAAGAAAGCAAAATATAACCAGAGACATTGAAATAAAGAACAAACTGACAATAACCAGAGGGAAAGGGAAAGAGGAATAATGGGGGAAAGAAGACTAAGGGTCATCAAGAAACATGGACAAAGCCAAAGGCAGGTAGGATTGAGGGTGGGAGATGGGGGTGGGTGGGGTAGGGAGAGTGGTGGTGGGAAAATGGAGACAACCGTACTTGAATGATAATAAAAAATAAATAAATAAACAAACAAAAAATGTACTTTATTTGACCCCATCTGTAGAATACTCAACATATTATTATGTACAAATAAATTATTTCCTAAAATAAATTAAATTTTAAAATTATAAAAGGTAAGGCCAACAAAGTGTCTTACAGATCATTGAGCTTAGGTGTCTTCTAAAGTATTTTATATACCCAAGAGTAATTAAAAGTTGCTATTTTAAAGGAAAAAAATGAAAATGGAGGGTTCTTCAGTGGTCAGATAATACTGGGCAATGCTGAGTAAAACAACCTCGGGGAGATCCCTGCAGCAGCCCTCAATGCTTTGTGAGTCCCCGAGGAAAGAACATGGCTGCTGAGTTGTCCAAGGAACCACATTTTGAAGGAGCTCTTCCGGGGACCGGTGTTCCATGGAGAATAGTTTTGAGGATGAAACATCTATTCTGACCCCTCTCCTCCCCCACACCCCCTCCAAGTAAAGTGATTTTCTGCTTCAAACAGCTGGAAGGAGCACCATGGCAGAACCCAAGCCTCTTAACTCCCAGGTAGGGCTCTTCCCATTGCACCACAGGAGTCATTCTTTGGATGTGTCTGTACAAGCACACCTTGCTAAAATTACCATTATCTTTCATTAGTTTCTCCAATATATTTACCTTCCCACAACTAACCACCCCCAGGAGCTCAAACTCCTTTTCCTTTTCCCTGTCACTTCCTCACAAATTGATTGCTACTTGTTAAAATAATATATAAACTTTTCAAACTATAAATCACCTCTTTGGGGCCTTTTCACATCTTATCTATGAAGGCCTCCATATAAATAAACATTGAAAATATTAAAATTGAAGAAGACTTACATGCCTTTTCTTCCGTTAACCTTTCTTCTGTGAGTTTAAGCAGCAGGCCAGGTCACTGAACATGAGAGGGCAGAGGGGAATTTTTTTCCTCCCTTTCACCTCCAACCACAGTAGGTTTTGAAAAGCCACTTCCACCTCATCTATATGTACTCAGACAGTAAATCAGACCAAAGAATTCAGGGTATGAGGAAGAAAGGCACAAAAAAAATGTGCAAAATTAAAAGGGAATACTATACATCAACTGTGTATATAAGACTTAAAGTCAAAGTATCACAGCACATAACTTTCCACTTTTCAACAGATGTGTTCATCACTAAGATTTTAGTTACACACACACATCTACATACCACAAACCTTCCTACAAAATGTATAGTTTAGTTTAATCTGTTCAGAGGGGCCCTCCTTTTTCTTAAATACGCAGACAGCACCTTCCTCATCTGTGGCTTTGCTAGAATGTCTTCAGGAAGTACCACCCTCATAATTCTCTTACACAGCCTAGCATTTTGATTAGTGCACTTGATTTGCACTCAGTAACTTGTTGATCAATCAATGAGCAGAGATATCTGGTGAGGTTAGAGCACTTTTAATCTTGGAATATAGCCAGTTTGATTTTTCTAAAGTAAAAAAAATCATTTACCTTTAAGATGTTTTACCCAGGTTAAGCTTCCTTGGATCAAAACACAAAAGGTGCAGAACATGAGCTCAACTTAGCCAACCTGTTGGGAGGTGAAAACCTGTCACATGCAGAACATCTATCTGCACATCTGCCTCCAACTGGATCAGATGTCCTAGTATCCGAGAACCCACTAGGTTTTCAGGCTTTAGTCACAGGTGACGATACACAAGGAAACCACAGCTCTTTGTAAGCCACTACCATCTTTTCTTTCTGGTCTACTCCCCCTAACACTTTCACCAGTATAGTCAATTAGGAGCCCAAAGACACAGTTGTTTCTTCTTGTAAAACAATTACTCTGCAAGCAACCTCACAATTTGACATCTACATTGCTGTTAACTATTGCCATGACAATAGTCGATGTTAAATTTTTACCCATGAGACTTCACAGAACAAGATCACGCCCTCAGTTGTCAAGAGAAAAAGCAGCATAAAGCTAATTAGTGAGGACTACCTCATAATACTAAGATCTTTTGCCCTGGTTTTGTGGAACAAGGTGTAAGAATACTAAGGCTGCCCATTCCTAATGCACATTTCAGTTCAGTTGAGTTTAACAAGCATTTTTGGTAATATCTTAAATATACACAGCTTAAAAAGCATGGCCTCTGTCCCCAGGGACTTGGAATTAAGTGAGGGGGAAAGGAACAGGAAACGGCATTTGGAAAGTAGTGTGGCAAGTGTGAACCAGAGGCAAATTAACTGTGATGTTAACGAAGCATAAACTCTCATGTCCACAAGCCCTTTGGAGGAAGAAGGTTCCTAGCAAAATGTTCACATGATCATATGCATTTTCAAAGTACAAAATTAAGACATTCATGTATACTTTTTCTTAAAAATGGCTCCTAAACTGTACAAGCTCTAGGTCCTGTGGTATTAGTAACCTGCCTGATCCTGTCCTAGTTGTACTGATAGATTACAAGGGGCTTGGGCACCTTAAGTACTTGGAAATCCACCCTCAACCTCTTCCACAATAATCACAATATAGAGACTTTGTAGCACAAATAATAAGCAATAAAGCTGCACCATAATGTTGACACTGCTATCAGCAAAGATTCAACCACAGAAGGATGCTTTTTTTCAATATCAAATCAAAACAGAATTCATCAGAATAAACAGTCAAAGCTCAATAAGCCATCACAGAAACTGTTATGTAAGGATTGGCCATCTTCCAAGGGCTCTGAATATCACTAGCAAAGCAGCTTTCGTACAGATAAGTGTGTAAAATGCTGGCTTTTTGAAGTGGAAAGTTTTTGCGTAAAAAATGAGGCAAAGTAATTTATAGCACGAAATTGGCTGTTCTGGAATTCAAAATCAAGAAGCCTTGGGAACTCCGCAAATCACTCTCTGCATAAAGCAGAATATCTGCACAACTCTTACACAACACGGGTTTGAACCGCAGGGGCTCTCTTGCATGCAGATATTTTTCCAGCAAATACTCTAAATGTATTTTCTCTTCCTTATGATTTTCTTAATAACATTTTCTCTAGCTTACTTTATTGTAAGAATATACCAGTTCTGTCCATCAAGTATCCAGCCATGTAATATGAAAAATAGATGCATTTATTGAAGAAGACACAAGAAACACTGTACATAGGGCAATGACACCTCAGTCCCCTTCAAAGTGGACACCTTGGGACCTCACACAGTTCTCCCAATGGCCATCAGCTGCCCCATCACATTTTCCTGAATCTCACCAACAGTCTGAAATCTCTTCCCTTTCAAAAGTCATTTTTGTTTTGGGAAAAGACAGAAGTTGCCAGGCACCAAATCTGGGCTACAGGGAAGATGAGTCACCTGGGTAATTTAATGTTTCACCAAAAAACTCTTCAAGAGACATGATGCATTAGTGGGCACATTGTTGTGATGAAGCTGCCAATCACCAGTGACCCATAGCTGTAGCCTTCTGAATCATCCCAATAGTTTCTGCAGAGGAATGTTTAAGCTTAACACAAAATTTGATGCACATTTTTTGCTCTATGCTCTTAGTCATTTTGAATATGATAGCTACACAGTACACATGCTCATTCAATGGCAATACCACTCTCACTGACTAGTACAGTGAAGTTTTCATTGTTCACACATGCATATTCCAGTCCACTTTCCTTGGCTGCCAGCTTACATCGATGTTGCCCAAATGATTTATACTATATTAATAATGGTTGGATTCTTTCCAGACAGACCTCGTATAATACATATAACATGATATACATATGAATTAACTATTAATCTTATCAGCAAATCTTCCAGTCAATAATAAGCTATTAGTTGTTAAATTTTTGGAGGGTCAAAAGTTATATATGGATTTTGACTGAGCAGGACTAAACAACCCTAACCTTCATGTTGTTCAAGGGTCAACTGTATACTGATAGACAGTTAGATATACAGAGAGAATTTAGAAATACACACAAACATATGTGTGAGTTTCATGATGTCACCCTAAATTTCAGTGTAGAGATGACTTTCTACCTGAGGCAACATGTTCTCTGTCTACTTCTCACAGAATTTCTGATAGAGAGCTAAAGATTCAAAACTTCATTCCCTCTTTATTACCATACTAAAAATTCCTACTTGGAGATATGGAGGATTCAAGAACAAAATTAGATATATTTTAGTTGATATTTGATAGTTGAGTGAAAAAAGTAGAAATGGCTATTGTAGATCGATTGTTAACACCTTCAGTTTCCAGTTTTCAAATATCACAGCCTTTTCTCCAAGTCTACAATCCCATCTCTTAGCTCACAGGTGGCAAACACAAGGCCCATGGGCTGACTCCAGCCCTCCGCCTTTTTCATCCACCCAGCACCTTGTTTCTACCCAGCAGCAGTGCCTATCTTGCATTTAACTCTTGAGGAGTAGTTACATTTATACAGTCTGAAAATTACATCTGGGCCTTTCAAGGCAACCATGAGGCTGATGTGGCCCCCAGTGAAAATGAATTTGACACCCCTGTCTTAGATATTTTTTTCCCTTTTTCTTTTATTTTAACTGTTGTTCAAGTACAGTTTTCTGTCTTTTACCCCATCCCAGCCCACCCCCTAGCCTCCCCACCTCCCTCCTCTTTCCACCACCCCTTGTTTTTGTCCATATGTTCTTTATACTAGTTCCTGCAAACCCTGCCTCTTTTCCCCTGAAATTCCCTCCCCTCTCCTCTCTGGTCACTGTCAGCCTGTTCTCTATTCCACTGTCTTTGGTTATATTTTAGAGTTACTTCAGGAATTGAAGCCTTCCACCTACTGCTCACAAGACATTGGCAACTCGGAGACCAGTATTTCCTTCAGAAAGAAAGAAAGCACAGATCATTTTCTATTGTCCTTCTTGCTTTTAAAATTGGAACCAACAGCTATAATCTCCATTACCACTGTCCACCATTCCATCCCCTTTTCTCCCATTGTTTCTTATTTCATTTTCCTTTTCCCTCTGACTTCTTTAGAATCTCTTATATTTTTACAGATTTAAGAAAACTACCTTGTAAAATGCTTTGATATTTTTATTAAAGAAATAAAGAATGAACGAAAGACAGCCAAAATGAAATAAAGCAAAATATTCAGGGAACCAACAGTGATAGGAAGGAAACCAGGACTCAAATCAACAATTTTCAAAATATATAAAGAACTCACATGACTCCACTCCAGGAAGACAAATAATCCAATTTAAAAATGGGCAAAGGACCTGCACAGACACTTCTACAAAGAGGATGTGCAAAGGGCACAGAGACACGTAAAAAGATGTTTAACATCACTAGTCATCAGAGACATGCCAATTAAAACCACAATGAGATACCACTTCACACCAGTCAGAATGACCATCATAAACAAATCAACAAACAAGTGCTGGCAAAGTTGTGGACAAAAGGGAACCTTAGTACACTGTTGTTGGGAATGCAGATTGGAGCAGCTACTGCAGAAAACAGTATGGACTTTCCTCAAAAAACTAAATATGGAACTGCCTTCGGACCCAGCAATTCCACTGCTGGGACTGTACCCTAAAAATCCTGAAACACCAATCCAAAAGAACTTATGCACCCCAATGTTCATAGAAGCACAATCTATAGTAGCCAAGGGCTAGAAGCAACCTAAGTGCCTATCTGTAAATGAGTGGATCAAAAAACTATGGTACATTTACACAATGAAATACTATCCAGCAGAAAGAAAGAAGGAGCTCCTATCCTTCAAGACAGCATGAATGTAACTGGAGATCATTGTGCTAAGTGAAATAAGCCAAGTGGTGAAAGACAAATACCACACAATCTCACTTTTCACTGGAACCTAATCAATAAAACAAACAAAAAAATCAAAATATAACCAGAGATATTAAAATTAAGAACAATCTGACAGTAACTAGATGGGAGGTTGTAGGAGATAATGGGGGAAAGGATTTCAGGAACAACTATAAAAGACACATGGACAAAACCAAAAGAGGTGGAATCAGAGGAGGAAGGTGAGGGTGGCTGGGGTGGGGGGGGTGATGGGGGATAAATGCAGACAACTGTACTTGAACAACAATAAAATAAATAAATAAATAAATAGAATCTTTAAAAAAGAAAAAGTAAATATTGATATAACTTTAAATTTTAAAATTTCTTGAGGATTGTTTTTACTCCTAGTACAAGATCTATTTTGGAAAGTTTTTCATGTAAAATAGAGAAAAAATGTGTACCCTGAAGTTTTAAATGCAATGGTCTATAAATATCTATCAAGTAAAAATAAATAAACAAACAAGTTTTAAAGAATAAATAACCTAAGTGATAACGCAGTCACCTAATTTTATGTAAGTATAAAACATCCACATATCAATGAAAATTTTCTATTTTGAACATAAACTATTGTGCAAAATAATGCTATATTTTATAATATAAGAGTTTTTTACAGTACTTGAAAATTGATATTGTTACTTGCAAAGATTTTCATGATGTGACTCAGTCTATGAAATAAATAATGACTGAGTGGAAAAAATACAAAGTATGGTGTCTGATACAACGTAGGTATTACCATTGATATACTAGCTATTTATTGCTAGGCACTTAAGGACCTCTGTTTGATTAACAACATGATTGAACCTTGGGGAAAGGTTTATCTCTTCTTCACTGTAGAGCTCTCAGAAAGGTGCCAGAAGATGGGCTTTACTCAAAACTCTGGTTTAAAGAACTTTTCCAGGAGCTTGAACGCTATATGGGGAGAAAACATTATGCCTCGTTTATACCCAATTCTTTTTCTCTTTTCCAAAGAAGACTCAATAGAGAATTCTACAGTAAAGTTAAATGAGGATTGACAGAGAAGTACAATGAATGGAGAGTGTTATCAGACCATTAACTGTGGACATCACTACCTCAGACTCTTAGCGGTGGCGTGATGTTGATGCATGAAGCGTGCATAGCATTCAGACCCAGTTCTGAGTCCTAGTTCTATCACTCTCTAGTTCTGTGACCCAACACAGCAAGTGGTAGAAAAGGGCCTGAACAACTTGCATGAACCCCTCAAATTTAAGTTTCCTTAAGTCAAATATGAAAATAATAACTGTGCACGTGCGTGCATGTGCACATAACAGGGTCACTGTGATGATTAGATTAAATGATGTCAATAAAACATGGGTGCTCAGCGAATGTCAGGATTTCCTTCGGCGAGGACAGCAGAGAATAAAGACATTATTATACAGATGTTACATCAAGAATAGATGGCACACCTATTCCATATTTTATCTAATTCTACAAAGACACAAATTATGAACAAATGTAACTGAGAAAGTTCGAACTGAGATATAGAGCAGTAAATATTTTTCCAACCCATTATCCCAAGATCACACAAGTAATAAAAGAAAAAATTAGTCTGTCTTAATTCCTCTGTTTTCACTCCACTGAAATTTGAAAATTACATTAATTCTCTTTACATTAAGGGCCTCGCTCATGAGTTTACAGACTGATATACTATGTTGACCGCAAGTACCTCATATGATCCATCTACCAGGTTTATTCACTAAATTTATCAAAATTTATTTACTGATTTCATTTAGTCCATGTCCATTATGTACATGAAAAGGAGACTGAGATACAAATGAACCAGACTGCAAGGCCCACCAGGGAAAAAAGAAATGTGATGAAGTTCACAGACAACTCCAGAGTCACATAGGAGGCCAAGAAAAAAAAAACCTTTCTAATTGTCTGGTTTGAATAAATTATGTATTAAATTGTGTGGCCTCCTCAATAATGCAACACACGCACACACACACACACACACACACACACACACACACACAGGAACTGAATTAGACCAGAGACTGTTTTCTGTGTGCTGTGAATTACTCTCAGTCCTGGAACACATGCTGCTTTACAAAGACAGTCTGACTATTCAGCAAGAGATTTTAAGTCATTTTTATTCAGTTTGTGTGTGTGTGCTGAAATATTGTGTAAGGGAATGCAAAAAATATCCTATACCTTTGATGGCTATAGCACATGAATAATTTAACTTATTAGTGAATAAAACTGAGAAATTAACAACTATGCACGCTTTTCCACCACTTTCTGAGGCCAATGAATAGCAAATACCTTGAACATCCTAAGGTTATTCTCAGGTCTCCATCCTAGATACACAGACTGGCTGCTGAAATTAAAATATATATATATATATTTTTTCTTCTCAGAAGGCTGAAATTAAGAGGAAAGGGAATTAAATATGAACCCACTCGCAGATCTGTTTTAGATGCACAAACCTGAAAATATTAAGATGATAAACATAGCAGAAGAGACACGTAACCTAATAAAGAAGAAACAAAACAAGAAATACAGCATTTGGAATGTATTTTCTAACATGGGAGGTTGACAGTAATTCTAGGTTGACAGCAAACAGAGAAAATCCGTGTGATGGTGAGAGTCACCATGGGGGCGGGGCATGGAGTAAGGGTCGGACGGCTGGTGCTAGCCCCAGCTGTGTCCCTGGTGGGCTGTGTGACTTTCATAAGACCTCAATGGGGCTCAAATTCACATTCTATAAAATAATAAATTTGAGCCAAAATGTGCTTAAATAATCTTAGAGATGATTTCTAATGTCCTTTTCCTGCAAGCATATGAATGTTTCTATATCTATAAATCTGTATTTCATGCTCCACCTAGGAGACTGAAAAAACCTAAAACCTGATTAGGCTAGAGGACCTGGGTGGGACTGCTGAATGATGTCTAGGGACTTTTTTGCACACGATAAAGTGATGGAGTGGTGTAGGAGAGTCCACAGCTGAAGGAACGCAGCTACCACTGTAATCCAAGGGTGAACCCCAAAGGTCACCAAAAGAATGTCAAAAGCCACAGAAAATGCAGACGAGGAAGGTAGGGTACAGGGAGAGGAAAGAGTTCAAAGCTGAGAATGAAGCAGTCAAGGGAAGTCAGTGGTCAGGGTAGTTAGATGAGGTACAGAGACCCAGGAAGGACACTGTCCAGTCCACTGGTTTAACTACCAATTTCTATTTTAGAAAGAGAAGTAATGATGCAAACAAAAGCAGCACAATCATCAAGTCATCAGCCATCAAAGTGGGAGTTACACACTCCTTTTGACTCTCTTTGGTAATCCTTAAAAACAGACGGCGAGCCCTGGCTGGTGTAGCTCAGTGGACTGAGTGCGGGCCTGTGAACCAGAGGATCAAGGTTTGATTCCCAGTCAGGGCACATGCCTGGGTTGCAGGCCAGTTCCCGGCCGGGGACACACCAGAGGCAACCATACATCGATGTTTCTCTCCCTTTCTCCTTCTCTTCCCCTCTAAAGATAAATAAATAAAATCTTAAAAAAAAAAAAAAAAACAGGAGGCAAGTTTAGTTGTAACAGTAGACTGACAGCAACACTACAGGGCCAATCTACCTACTTAGCCCTGCTAAGTATTCCCTCATCTAAGTATCCCCTCATAGCGGGGTAGTAGAGAAGGCAAGGCCAGCATCACCAAAGGCCCAGGCAAAAGGGATACTACGCTCTGAGCAGGCCCTTCTCCTTAGGGCTTAGAAGTCATTGGTCAAGAGGAGGTGTCCCAGGCCCTGCACCCACTTCCTTCAAGACTGTGTTCCTACACTGGATCCAGATATCTTCCCCAGATCCTGCTTCCAGGGACTGCATAGACCTCTTCCCCAGTTTGTCCATCTAAGGAGAAACCACATCTCCAAAAGGCACATGCATAGGCCCAAGTGGTTGTCCAAGAGGGCTCTTTTCAGGATGGAGCTTAGCTACACAGATTGGGCGCCCACACATGTGTGTGAGACTAACCTACCGGGTCCAAGTCCAGAAACAAAAAGAAATCTATTAACACTTAAAACAAGAGTCCTGAACCTATCCTTGAGCGAGTCAGTGAGGCCAGAGAGGTACAACAAGCTGACCAGCCAGGCCTGAGTACTGAGTTGACCCCCTAGAGCCAGGGCAGGAGAGAACTGATTCCTCCCAAATCACCTGTGGAAAAAGTTGGAGAGACATCGGTTCTTTTACTAAAAAAAAAATGTAAGAAATACCCTCATATAAGTTATGATTGCTAATGTTATTCCTGGTTCCAAATTTGTTTGGCTACATAAGAGAATCTTTAAAAACAGGTTAGAAATAAATGTGAAATATTTTCATTTGATACTCCAAATCTTATTGAAATTAATGGATTATTAACTGAAAGCCAAAACTGACTAAATAAAAAAGAATGAGGAAATAGAGAACATCAACAGAGCCAAAAGGTAATTCTTGGAAAATATAAATGAAACCGTTAAACTTCTAACCAGATTAACCACAAAAATGAGGTGGAAAATAACTATCATTACAAATGGAAAAGGGGACATGAAAGTAAATAGTTCAGATATATAGAAATCACAATAGAAAAGTGATGGCATTTCAATCAAATCTGAAACTCAGGTGAAACAGACATTCCACTTAGAAAGTAAAAATTACTGAAAATATTGTTTTTGTCTTGAGAATGAATATCATATGTATATAAAACCAATAATGAATTGAACCTGTAGATTAAAATCTACACACATACAACCACTAGGACCAGATGACGTTTTAAGCAATATTTAACAAATTTCAGGAATAGTGTTATATAAATTATTCTACACTATCAGTTGACAAATTAAGGGTATCATCCTATTACCTTTTCAAAGATTCTTAATTTCTAAGCTCATAACTTCCTGGGTCATACCCCCCAAAGTCCAGGTTGAGACAGACTTTCTTGTCATCACCCTGTGATAAGGTACGGATTATTTCAAGCCTGTCTTTCCCCTGTAGGCACAGGCCTCTGAAGACCTTGGCTCTGACATTTTGCCTTGCTTAGGTTCCAGACTTCATCTCTTGTCTCTGATGAGGGTCAAAGTCCTTTGTTGGGGAGACACTCACCCTCCACTCTGGGGGGTTTGCCATGTCAGCTCAAACACACTAATTGCTGTTTAAGTCAGCAACTGGAAACTAGGAAACTCGGAAAAGTTTTGGAAGCTAGGAAATCAGTGTTATGGGCTGAAATTTGTTACTCCCATCACTGCAATCCCCAAATTCATGTTGAAGTCTTAGTCCTCTTGTCCTCAGAACGTGATTATATTTGGAGATAGAGATTTTAAAGAGGTACCAATTGTGTTAAAATCAGCCGATCAGGCTGGACCCTAATTCAATATGGCTAGTGTCCTTATAAGAAGAGGAAATTTGGACATAGACAAGTACAGACAAAAGACCATGTGAGGGACAGTGAAAACGCCACCACCTACAAGCCAAGGAGAGAGGCCTCAGCGATATTGCCAGCACCTTGATCTTGGATTTCCAGCCTAAATAACTGTGAGCAAATACATATCTGTTGCTTAATCCACCCAGTCTGTGTCAGTTTGTTATGGCAAACCCTAGCAAACAATGTACTCACTTTTTCTTGTGAGTTCAACTTGGCATCTAAAATACTACTTGTCCTTTACTCATCCCCAACACCCTAAAAAAAACAATATTTGTTATATTCTACCTGAGTAGAATAGGGTTCTTTCTAATCTGTTCTTAATCTGCCCCTCAGAGCCCCCTCGGCACTGCTGAGGTGTGCGTGAGGAGGAGGCCCCGACGTGGGCTCTGTGCCCCAGCCCGCTTCAGCCTGAGCGGCAGCTCCTGTGTGTGTGTTGCCTTCGTATTCTGAAAAGAAGAAATATCTCATGTGAACAAAGCCTTGTGGGACTAAAACAAGATTAAGCACATTTGTTAAAGATAAAATCTCAAGTTTCTGTAGCAGTGTTGGAGCCTGTTATTTTTCAACAGTGGCATAAGGCTAAGGGACCACACTTGGCACAGCCCACGGCCTCTAGATAAAACAGAACCAAGCCCCAGAGGTCAAACGGTTTTTCTGGGTCTCCCCAGGAGTCAGTGGCAGAGCCCAACACAGGACAGTGGGCCCTGAACTCCCGACCCTGTCTTCTCAACCCAGTGCTGTCACATCCCAGCCCACATAAGCGACTGAGGGCAGAGCCCGCTCGGTGTTTCTGAGCAGAGTACCTGGGACTTGTTCAGAGGCTTTCCCTAGAACTGTGGCCAGGATGACAGCGAATCATTTAAAATCACTGGCTGAGTTTTGCCTGCACTCCTTCCATTCTCCTGCACTGTGTCAGCTGCCAGGGCACCTGTCAACCACTTAACAAGCGGCTGTTCGCAAATGGTGCCTGACCACACTCAGGGAAAGGGGCCGCATTGCCGCGCTCTGGACCGTCACCGCCTGTCAGAGAAGATGCAGTCTTAGCATTTCTCTGATCACATCTACAGCCATGACATCTGGAAAGGACACTCATCACACTCCAGGGCCCGTTCTGTAGGCCTTTTGCATCCCTGAGCCCTGGAGATATGAGACACAGGCCACAGAAAACAAACGCTTGTTTCACTAGCATCTCTCTAAGCAAAACGTTTTTGGTGTTTGTACAATTTCTAAAAGCAAACAGAATAAGCCCTTGGACCACTTTTGGGTTCTCAAAATTTTCTTTATAACGTCAGTCTCTTTCCTTTAATGCCAACCTCAACTCTCGTTTTTAATTGCCCTATGTCCCTCTCCATAAACAATTAGCACTTAATTGCCTTTGGCAATTTTTCTGCTGAACAGTTGTATGTCATTTTTGCTTTGCTACAGTTATTTCCACAGTAATAAAAAGAAATGTTCCTTTATATCTTTGCCTCTCAATATCACAATATTAGGATCTAAGAGTTTTACTCGATTTATTTATTCTATAAGAATGCATATATTTACTGTGGAGTTTTCCTAGAGTTAGACTGTTGGTAAGCATTACATCACACCTTATCTCTACTCATCATTCATAAAACATCAGTTTTAAATACTTTTTCCCCTGTTAAGAATCCAAGTTTATTTACTTCTTAATACAGAAGTAAAAATCCTGCATAAAACACTAGTGAGCAGAACATAGCAACATAGAGAAATAATGATAGAACACAGTGAGACGTGGATTGTCGCAGGAACCTGTGGGTCCTCTAACATTAGAAAATCTATTAATGTATTTGTTATAATTTCGATCAAAATCTCAATAGAGCTTTTTGAGGAACTTGACAAGCTGATCCATAACTCATTCAGTGGGCCAAGAATGAACAAAACTGTTTTTAAGGAAAAGAATTAATGAGGGTTCTTTTATAGATATTGACTTACTATGAGGTTATATTAATTTAAGCAATGCAATATTGGCTCAGGGATTCCAGGGATATATGGGAGCTGATAGATGATAGAGTAGGTATTACAAACTACATAGTGAAAAAATATACTACTCAATAAATGGTGCTAAGAAATGTTGGCAATCTACATAGTGAAACATAAAATATCTTTAACTCATGCTTAAAAATGAATGTTCTAAACATAAGAAGCAAATCTATAAAACTTTGAAAAATATCTCAATGACTTTAGGATAAAAATTCGTTGGCTAAGGACACAAAAAGCCACAACTACCAGGGAAATTATTAATTTGACTACCTTAAATTACAAACTTTATTACAAAAGGTACAGCAGAGTAAAAAAGGCAAGTCACAAGACTGCAAGAAGATATTAATAATACATATACCAAATAAAAATTCATGAAAAAAGACAAACAATCCAAGAGAAAAATGTATAATTAATAAGAACTAGGAAATCATATTAGACAACATCTAAATGGCCAGCAAATGTATAAAACAATGATTAACTTCACTAATAATCAGAGGAAGTTTATTCATTGAAAATGTCATGCAGCTGTTAAAATGAATAAAAGTGGCAAAAGAAAATACAATTCATATTCATCAGAATAGTAAAATATTAAAATGTCTAATAAACCTAGTGACTAGTGTGTGGGAAAGTAGGACATTTTTGCAGAGGCACAACTTCATAAGGTCATGCTCAGATTGTTTTTGAGCATAAGACACCACTAGTTATCCCACTCGGGTTGCCCATTGAGAGCTTCATGTTACATTGTATATCAAGTCATAAGGTTAGGAGCATTCCGTGGTATCGTAGAAGTGATACATCTGGGACTGGGCTTGAGGAGGCCCAGAAGGCAAAAACAAATCACATGATCAACTGGCTCAGACACTTAGGTCATCTATTTCAGGTGCAGTGCCTTCCATCAATCCCTATTTGTGACCTCAGAGGGGCTTCCCTTTGGATTTGTCTTCCTCATGCCCAGGAGCAACAAAGAATAGGTACCAAAGCAATGGTGAGTATCTGCCAGCAAACTAAAGAAGTCAGCATTTCCCTAGTCTTCTCTCTGGACGAATAAAACAGTCTCTTATTTGGCCACTGACTTCAACTCTTATCCCCTAATAGTCTATTCACACAGCATCTAGAGTGAGACTTTTAACATGCATGAGCATATATCAAACCATGTTGTCCTACTCAGAAACCTATAAGGACCAGTGCCCATCACATTCAGAAGAGTCTTGACCAGCAGCCAATACGACCTGTATCATCTGGGCCATGACCAGCTCCCTGACCTCCTCTCCCTCCTGTGCTTTTCCTGACCCATTCTGCCATCTAGCTATTCTTTGAACACATTGTTCCCTTTGTCTGGAACCTTATTCCCCACTGCCCCCATCTTTCCATGGCTTGTTCCCTTGTTTGATTTAAATCTCTACTGAAGTATTGCCTTCACATTGAAGTCTGCCTTGCTCATCACCCACATCTCGTACTCCTGGCTCTGCTTCAGCCTTCTCCACCTCCACTTCTGACTTGCAGATTTGTATACCCGTTGTTTAATACCTGTCTCTGCCTCAAGAGAAGACAGTAAATTTGCTTCAATAGCTGTTGTACCAGCACCTAGAACAGTGCTGGGACAGTACCTGGGACATGGGAGTGGATCAGCTAACATCTGTTGAATGAATGAATGAACATTGACTGCTAGTTTTCATAGTGATATCAGTAGCAAGATTCTATCACCTTTTTCTTTAAGAAGCCCCCTCCTTCTGCCTGAGTGTTTTATTAAGCACCAAGGGACTGAAAAAAATCTCTGATTATATATTATAATTTTTTGAAATCCCTTTTCTAAAAATCACAAAGTTCATGTGTTCTTTGTGATTATTAACATAATTCAAAAAAAATAATTAATTATCCCTCTCCCATTTCACCCTTGCTCCCTACACCTACCTCAGGATACCAAAATTAATAATTAACATATTTCATTCCAGACCCTTCTACATGAAGCTACCAAGATTTAGTGATATTTTAAGCTTGGTAATCTTAGTGTTATAAAAATGGGATCATTCAATATGTATTTACTATAAATACTTTTCTCACTTAGGAAAAACAAAACAAAAAGAAACCTTAAGACAATGACATGAAGAACGTGACAATACTAACTTTTCTGTAAATTTATTACAAGGTCCCTCAGTGGCTTCCATCAAGGGAGTAAGCACTTCACACATACTGTATTATTTGCTAGAAATGTTTGCAAATTGAAGCCCCAGCAGCCATCTGTGAGAGCAGAAAGCACAGAGCTCAAGAGCATGTAGGCAGAGACTGAACCATCAATGTCAAGGTGAACAGTGGACACTGTAGGGGCCTGTGCTCCACAACCCAGCCAACCGGGCTCCCACTTTGCCAGCTGTGGGTGACAGCAGGTCCCCACTGAGAGTCAGTGAGTAGACTCACTGACCAGGCTGCTGCCATGGGCACCACCTGACTGTGTACTTAGCCAGCTCTCCCTGCCTCTTGGAGTCACAGGAGCTCAGGCTCCCTAACTCAAAGCACAGATGGAAATTGGAGAAATGCATCCACTTGTGGTGGATTTCATGCCCACTTTCTTCAGACTTTGCAAAGGTCAGTGTCTTGGCTCCCTTCCCAGACACTTGATTTAACTGGCCTGTGGTGAGGATGAGGTGGCTCAGATATACTGTAAAGACTGTAAATTCTTGAATTTGAGGCATGTCCATGATATTTTCATAAGTAACAAGGAGATTCTGCCCTTTCTGAGGACTGAAGTCAGAGTTTTGCATATTTCCTCACTAAGCTTTCTAACATAACCACTTCCCCAATTTAAACCTCCAGCCTCAAGACCCAGTAGGGGACTGTGTATAATGGGGCTTCAACCAGTTATACCGTAAGCAGCATCTTTCATCACCCCATTCTTCTCACACTTCATTAGTGGAGAAATGGAGAACATTTGTAAGGGTACAATACACAGGTGTGTGAGGATTTGTGAATCAGGGTACACCGAGTTTTAAGTTTCATGGACCTTAGACCACATTGCTCAGTAAGTGCAAGACGCCTCTGCCTAGCCTAGGCTAATATTTGACAAAATATTAGCCTAGCCTAATATTTGACAAAAACTTCTGATGAGTATACACCACATCTTTCCCAGTCTAGACTCTTCGAGCACACAGGTGTCCCTTGAAGAGCTCTGTATCGCTGAGGTAAATGTCAAACTGTATTTGCATAGGTTTATGAAACTTGGATTATATTGAAAAAGTCATATTTCAAAAATTCAATCAAGACCATTCTGTGATTTCCATCAGGACTGCTTTATCAACTCTGAGCCAGGCTGGCACATCATCTACCAATCAGGGACCAATTAATTACACCAATGTAATTCATTAATTAGTTTGTGACAGATATTAAGAAGGTATTTTTGACAATTTAAAGATGTGATAGTGACCAATAGTTTTTATTACCGAAATAGGTCTATGACTTTGAGATAAATGAAATAAACAAAAGAGGTTACAGAGCTAGAAGTATAAAGTATGATCCCGTTTTCATAAAATTTTACTTCTATATCTATGTGTGAGTGGTAGGGTGTTATACATACATAGAAAGACATCAGGAAAGATGTCCCCAAAACTCACTTATCCATCAAGAAATACTTTCAATACCAGACATTGTGCTAGGTACAACAGATAATAGCAGAGGACAAAGCAAATCAAAATGTCTTCATGGAGTTAAATTTCACAATAACAAGAAAACAAATAAAGGCAGTCCATGTATAATATTTCACATAGGGGTGGGTAGGTGCTTTGGTGAAAACTAAAGCCCAGTGTACAGGATGCTGCTTTGCTGTTACCTTGACTAAGGCTAGAAACTACACTTCCCAGAATTCCCTTCCCACTAGGGCTTCTGTTTAGAGTCAACCAAAAAAAGAACATGTGTAATGTTTAGAAAGCAGAAATGAAGCAGTGGCCAATACTTTCCAAAGCCCACAGCTGTCACAGAGGGTGACAGGCAGATGTATATGTGCCTGGTGGGCTTCTGCCCTCAGCGCACCTCCCCACTATGAACCCTGCTGACCAACAGCAGCCGCAAGCCAGCCCCCAGCACTTGACTGCATTTCCCTGAGCATTTACTATCCACCCACTTCGATGACCATTTCACAGCATTGCCTCTCCCCTCCGACCTTTACTTTTCCTGCCTCCCTACTTCCTCACTTCCTATTTCACTGAGAAATGAAGAGAACTTCCACACGATTCTGCATTTACTAACAAGAGATCATTTACATCTATATGTTCTGCCTTCCTTCTATGGCAGACACTGGCTAGAAGCTCATTGGTTCTCTTGCCTTTCCGAAACATGAGACTACATTTTCCAGCCTTCCTTGTCATTGGGTTAGGAATGGTTGCCAAATGTAGGTGAAAGGAATACAAGCCATGTTCACACCTGGTCCCTAAAGTCTCCCGTGAGCTTTTGGCTCATACTCTCTATCCCACCTACAATGGCTGGAAGTGAAGGGTTCCAGAGTGACAGAGCCACACCGGGAAGGAGCACCAGGTCTAGAATCACTGCTTAGAGGGGCGCTGCATGGGACAGAAGCCTGACCCCCGCTGGACCGTTGATATGAGCAGGAAATGAACTGCTGGTTATTTTACAGCATCTAATAAGCAGAACCCTAACTGGTACACCTGCTGTCTCCCACCTAAAGCAAGCTCCTCCAGCTGCATACTAGATCCCACCTCCTCCCACCTGCTCAAAGAAAGGCAAAGCTCCAAAGATTGCCCCCTTCTTTCTCTCTCTTGCATCATCATTTCTCCCTCTCTCCTGGACCACTCCCAACATATAAACATGCTGTAGTATCTCCTGTCTCTAAAAATAGCAAACACTCTGACTGGTGTTAAGTGGTATCTCATTGTGGTTTTAATTTGCATCTCTCTGATAGCTAGCGATGTCGAGCATCTTTTCATGTGTCTCTGGATCCTCTGTATGTCCTCCTTGGAGGAATGTCTGTTCAAGTCCTTTGCCCATTTTTTAATTGGGTTGCTTGTCTTCTTTGAGTGGAGTCAAGTGAGTTCTTTGTATATTTTGGAGATTAAACCTTTGTCTGAGGTATCATTGGCAAATATGTTTTCCCAAGCTGTTGCTTCTCTTTTTATCTTGATACTGTTTTCCTTCAGAATGGCTATCATAAACAAAGAAACAAACAACAAGTGCTGGAGAGGTTGTGGGGAAAAGGGGACCCTAGTTCACTGTTGGTGGGATTGCAGACTGGTACAACCACTATGGAAAACAGTATGGAATTTTCTAAGAAAACTAAAAATGAACGTGCCTTTTGACCCAGCAATTCCACTATTAGGAGTATATCCTAAGAACCCTTAAACACCAATCTAAAAGAACCTATGCACCCCGATGTTCATAGCAGCACAATTCACGATAGCCAAGAGTTGGAAGCAACCTAGATGCCCATCGGTAAATGACTGGATCAAAAAGCTATGGTGCATTTACACAATGGAATTCTATGCTGCAGAAAGGAAGAAGGAACTATTACCCTTTGCAACATTATGGATGGAACTGGAAAGCATTATGCTGAGCGAAATAAGCCAGGTGGTGAAAGACAAATACCATATGATCTCACCGTTAACAGGAATCTAAACAAAACAAACAAGCAAGCAAAATATGACCAATGACACTCAAATACTGAACAGGCTGACAGGGTCCAGGAGGAAGAGGGGAGAGAATCATAGGGGAAGAGGGGATGGACTCACATGAACAAGTATAAAGGACACATAGACAATAACTAAGGGTGGGGAGCAGAAATGGGAGGGAGGTGGGGAGCATGGGGCGGGGCGGGGGGTGGGCAGGGTTGGGAATATAAGACAAAGCTGTACTTGAACAAGAATTAAATTTTAAAAAATTATAAAAAATAAAATAAAATAAAAATAGCAAACAGTGCTTTTATCTGGGTGATGTGACATTTAAAAGAGATTTTTACTTTTTACTTTCTCCCCTCTGTACTGCTTAAATGGATCTTTTTTACAAAAAAGAAAAGAAAATTATTACCTGAAGAAGCTCTGCTGGAACATGATATTAACAACGATTTCCTCTTTCTTTCCCAGGCAAGGCATTCCCTGGGGCTCCATCATTCATTCATCAGCCTGCCAATAGCCTGAATCCCAGAACTTTCTTACTGCAGAGCCTCCCCACCCAGCATTCATGAAGAACACCAGGAAATGGAAAAAAGACACAAGCTAGCCACTTCCCTTCAGTGGTTAGTTTCCCCAACTCACAGAGTAAAGCAAGTGACATTGATCACCACTGGTTCTTCCTTCCCTAATCCAGTGCCAGCTCTCTTCCCCTGCTGCCCATGTATATGATGCCCTATACATATATATGATTTCAAGTTATATAAATCTTATTAACTTCAAATAAATTCTATTTAATTTCATCCAAATCAATGAATTATCTCTCTCTTAGGTTTACAGCCTAACACTGACACATCTAGCTCAGGGAGTGGGAGGCTGGTGGGCGGGGAAGTAGTTATTTCACAGGCTTCACTTGAAAAATCTAAAGAGAAAGTGTTTTCTGAACAGAAACAAATTGGTTTATTCATATTTCCATTTCAGTAACGGACATTAGCTGCTATGGTATGCACACTTAATTCACAAAAGCACTTCTCGGGCGAGATTTTGAAAGTGCTTGCCAGTCCTGAAATTAAGCTTTTCTGCTGCATTTGGACAGAAATTGGGGCTTCTATAGTTTTTCTAAATGTTTTACTGTAGGTTGAGTAAGGCCCGAGGTACAGTGAGGATTGACTGGTTACTGCAAAAATTCTGAGAAATGTCAGTCTGTCACCCAACCCTACTTGCTATTCAGCCAGAAGTCTATTTACTGTCAGTCTTCCAGGGGACAGAAGTGCTTTTGGATCAAACAAGTCAGACAACACGCTGCTGCCCTGAAGGACCCTGCTGTCAGCAGCAACTCTGGGCCACGCCAAATGTCACCAGCTAAGGAAACAAAACAAGTTCCCGGAGAGCAGAGTGGCAGCAGCCTCTATTGGAATGACACTCTTTTTCATAAGATTATTAGCTAAAACATCAGGTTTAAAAAAGAAAGAGAAAAGGCTATACAGTAATCACTCTTCAATGTTTATCTATCACCTGCATTTGATTCCCTTTCATTTAAACTCAGAAAAGAGAGTTTAATTAGAACCATGGACTCTTCTCCACTATACTTTTGGGAGCACAAAATTGTATCTTCACCACATGCCTCAGAGCTCGTGTCCAGCAGAGCCGGTTATTCCAAATGCAGGGGCAGACACACTCTCACGTAAAACACCAGAGGAAAATGCCTGCAAGTCTCCGGTTTCCTTATTAAAGAAAGTTAATCAATTCCAATTCAGTCAATCAACAGGTATGAATTGAACGCCTGCCACATGTCTAACGTGAGGATTTGGAAGAAACAAAGCTTTGAGTTGGATTTGAATCAGAAACAGCGGGGGTACATCCTTATTCTAATACCAGCAGCTGCAGGGGGGAAAGCAAGCAGCACTGATTTCTCTCCTCCCAGAGTTTTATGGAATATCATTATATTTTAGAACAAAGAAGAAAAAGAGAAAAAAGCTAGAGAGGCAGGTCATTTACAGGCATCTATGTTTCATGAAATTATACTACTCCCTATAATAAATACATATTATTACAAGGACATATAATATGTTCTATAAACTTTTGGATTTAACACAAGCCTGGGGGCTATGAGGGCTCCATTCTCCAGCTCAAACAGGACTTGTTGCTGTAATAAAACAATTTAACTGTAAGAGTCTTTACTACTTTGCAATGAATGTCAAGAAAACACAACAGAACAAGTCTCTAATTTGTGATGGGGCAAATTTTATCTTATCTAACACCCCTTCGGGCTAATTAATCAATTATATGAATCTTTAACCTTCACCTTTCTTATCAGCACACAGGAAGGTAATTTAAAGAGCACAGCACCTGAAGATACGAAGTGATGTAGCGCAAGGTGACAGCTTCCTTTGCAAACCCGGATACTCACACCCCTGATTGGCTTCTACCTACCCCTGATTGGGGCTAGGTAAGAAAAGACTTACAATTTCATTTCACAGTTCTCTCAAACGCAAGACACACTTTCTGATTCCACAGATTCTGAGTATTACAGAAGTTTGGGACATACTGCCTAACTTCAAGGAGCTCTGAGGACTACCATATCCAAGACAAGGAGAACTCATGTAAGGATTTAACTTAGGAGCCACAAGAAAAAGAGGAAGTTAGGATTGGGGGTCTCAGGGTGACTGGAAGAGGAGAAGGGGGGATGTAAGCTGAGTGTTCTTTCTCTTGGTGGCTTTAATTTGGTTTCCTGGCTTCTTTCACATATGTCCAGGTGAACTCATTCACTGACCTATCCCCTTTTTGGTAACTTCTTTACAAGAACAGAGGCACTGACACTCCTAAACACAGTTTAAGGGGCCTTTTATCCTTTAAGATCCATCTCTTCGATGGAAGCTTCCTTCTCTCTGCTATTGCCTCTGAATCCCTATTATTCTGGGAACAACGACTTTGGACTGTATTAGAAATTATATAACAGAGAGTGGCAGACATGTTCTCGAAGGTCTTTGACCTTGCCAGCATGGCCTGGATGGACCCCCAGAACCTCCACCTAGTAGCCACCTGTAAAGGAGAGGCCCAGTCTAATGATCTGCAGGGAGTCTGGTGGCAGGAGAACTTGTGCCTTCCCTGACTCAGACCACCTCTTCAATGATGGAGGGGCAGGGAGGGACCATCCAGGGAGCAGCCAGAACAGTGTGTGAAGACTGGAGGTCTCTCTCCAGGGAGTTCCCCAGAGTATACTATCCCAGCACCCACCTTCGCAGCACACCCGCAGGGAAGCTCGTGCCCTGCCACCGCCACCAACACATGGACACAAGACCCTTCTGCCTGGACATCCTGGAGGACAAGTGGTCAGCCCTATGACATCAGCACCACACTGCTATCCGTGCAAAGCCTGCTGGGAGAACCCAACAGCAATAGCCCTCTGAACGCACATACTGCTGAATTCTGGAAACACCCACAACCTATAAGAATCTGCAAGAAAACTTAGAGCAGGTCTCCCTCCAACAGCCCCGACCTGGCTGTCCAGCCTGTCTCCCTGCGTTGTCCTTATTTTTGCCTCAGATGGTCTGTCCCTTCTTTGATTTTTGTACAGAATATTAAGTCTCTGGTTGCGCTCTTGTAATGAATATATTAAAAAATACATATGAGGGCTTTTTAATAAAAAATATACAGTAAAGTATACATATTAAATATATAATGATAAGTTTTAAGCTTACCTCCAAGCTGACAAAAGGAAGAAATGGAGAGGGTACAGAATATTGGATTAATTCACCAAAAAAAATGGGGAAAAAAAGCCAACATGAAGCAAAGAAGAAGGCTTGAGCAAGAAGATGCTAAGTTGTCATTTACAAAGAATACGGTTGGCTACATAGAAAATTCAAGAGACTCTGGGGAAAAAAAAGAAAATTTAAAAGACTCTGAATACAAGAATATTACATATTCCATTACAACTAATTTATTAGAACTAAGAACAGGGTTCAGCAAAGGTGCTAAATTCAAGATCAACTACATTTATACAATACATTCCTATATATCAGCATATTAATAAGAAATGATAAAAGGGAAAAAACATTATTCACAACAGAATCAAAAGTTTTAGGGACTTAACCTAACACCACACATGCAAGCCTTTACTGGGAAACTTACAAGTGTCTTGAAGAATATAAAAGAAGAACTGAATAAAAGATGCACACAGTGAACCGCAACACCTTGGCACTCGTTCCCAGAAACAATCCACCCCCTCTCTTTCCAGAGCTATTCTCTGCAGATACAATCTACGAGACTAGATAGTTAAATACCTCTTTGAAAACTTGCCTCCTTGTTTTGACAGGCAATACAATTCTATAACATACCATCATTTGTTGAGTCAGTTCCTCTGGTGGAAATTTAGGTTATTTCTCAGTTTTTCCTATCGCATGGAACTCTGCCACAAACACCCTTGTGCATTCAGCTGTGTCCAGAAGTCGCTGCACTTGAAGACCAGATTCCTAGATGTCGAAGTGCTGGGTCGCAGCAGCAGGAAGTGGAGGAATGGCACATCAGACACCACCATTAGGAACAGGCTCTGGGGTGTTTCCACCTAGCAATCTCACCCAACAAGATAATCAGGACTTTCCCAGGGATTGTGTAGGAGAGACTAGAAAGGGACCCTGACTTTGGAGGACTTCAGATTATAAAAACCAAACAAAACAGTAGAAACACAAAATAGTTTAAAAGGACAGAGCTATTTTATAGACTTTAGTAGTAAGGAAATAGAGGAAGACAGAAAAACAGAGACGAGTCTAGACCCTCCACATTTTGCTGGAAACCAAGGGTAATATTTATTTATACTTTGTGAAAATCACTGTAACTAGTGACTTCTCCACCAGTTATTATTGCTATTTTATCTAAACCTGTCTGTTCCTATGTATTGGGTTGGACAAAGTCTTATGGTTTTTCCCATAAAATAAAAGACAGTTTTCATCCTCACCAATAATGTTATTGTTTTGGATATTTTGAGTATGTCGGTTACCTCCTGTGTGGTATAACATTGATTGTTCTCAATTAATGTCTCAATTTGATTGCTATCAACCTCAACTGGTCTACCTGACCATGAAGCATTGTCCAGTGAGAAATCTCTAGCAAGAAACTTTTGACATGTTTGATCGGTCACAATACCTTCTCCATAACTATAAAAATATTTTCTTGTGTTTTTACCTTTCTTGAAATAATAAAGCATAATATGCCAAAAATGTAGCTTATTTTTTCCCATCTTCAGTATTAAAATGGCTACACAAAAAGTCACCAATGTTGATAAGTTTTTTAATGCATGCTGATAGGACAGCTGTCACAATACAATCTAACAAAATTGGTTTGTTCATTCAAAACAATTTAACTCATTGTTAAACACAACTAAGCACTACCAGAGCCATCTTATGGAAAAAAACAAATGAACCTTTTGACCAACGCAATAGTTACCAGCAGCAAACACTCTTCGGAAAGTTGTGCGGTGATGTGAGAGGCAAAGTTGAGGCAGGGAGGAGAGCTGCGTGGCATGTGCAGATATCACAGAGGGCAGCCACTGCGGTCAGAACCCAGGGGCTAGAGGAGGCTGATCTTCAGGCCTGCAGAAGGGAAGCTATGCCGACCGGGAGCTGCACAGAGCTACTAAGGCCAATCCCTCAATTTCTTCAATCAATATTTATTGAAGAGGACTTCCGGCCAAGATGGAGGCATAGGTGGAAACACTGTGCCCTCTCCCACAACTAAATTTAAAGACAGCAAAGTTTTAGAAACAAAAACGCAGCCAAAACAGTGACAATTGAATTGTACGGAAGTCTGACAACAACGAACCACTCAACCAGACTGATAAACCAAGCGAAGAAGCGAACAGTGAGACAGACCGCTCAGGCTAGGGCCCCAGTGATGGGAATTAGAGCCTGAAAGCACCAACTGGAAAGACTTTTTCAGGATTGAGGGGCCAGGAGAGGCTCCCAGGCTCACAGAGAGTTCGTTGGAGAGACCCACAGGGTCCTGGAGAGTACACAGGCCCACACACCCAGGAACCAGTACCAGAGGGGCCCAATTTGCTTATGGGAAGCCACAGAAAGGACAGAAATCTGAGAAGGAGCAGAGCGGAGCAAAGCGCCATTTTTTCCCTCTCTGACCCCGCCTCCACATACAGCATCACAACCCAGTGACTGGGTCACCCCGCCCTGGTGAACACCTAAGGCTCCGCCCCTCAAACATAACAGGTGCGAACAGACCAAACATTATGGCTCAAGAACAGCTCAAAGCCCAAGAGCCTATAATTCTAAGTGACCAAGAAATAGCGAACCTTTCAGATGCACAGTTCAAAACACTGGCTAAAATTTGAACACAGTTCAAAACATTGGCTAATTTATGGCTAAAATCAACCAGTTCTGTGAGCATCCCAATCAGGATGCTCACAGAACTGGTTGATTTTAGTCATAAATTAGAGGAACAAATGAAGGCTAAACTGATTGGAATGAAGGGAAATGCACAGGAAACCAATAGTGATGGAAAGGAAACTGGAACTCAAATCAATGGAATAGACCAGAAGGAAGAACAAAACATCCCACCAGAAAGGAATGAAGAAATGAGAATTCAAACAGATGAGGAGAGGCTTAGGAACCTCCAGGACATCTTTAAACATTCCAACATCCGGATTATAGGGGTACCAGAAGGGGAAAAGAAACAGCCACGAGTGGAACACTTATTTGAACAAATAATAAAGGAGAAATTCCCCAGTCTGGCAAAGGAAATAGACTTCCAGGAAATCCAGGAAGCTCAGAGAGTGCCAAAGAAGTTGGACCCAAGAAGGAACACACCAAGGCACATCATAATTACATTAGCCAAGACCAAAATGAAGGAGAGAATCCTAGAAGCATCAAGAGATAAGGTGACAGTCACCTACAAAGGAGTGCCCATCAGACTGTCAGCTGATTTCTCAAAAGAGACCTTACAGGCAAGAAGGGGCTGGAAAGAAGTACTCCAAGTCATGAAATCCAAAGACCTACATCCAAGATTGCTCTATCCAGCAAAGCTTTCATTTACATTGGAAGGGCAGATAAAGTGCTTCTCACATAAGGTCAAATCCAAGGAGTTCATCATCACCAAGCCCTTATTATATGAAATGCTAAAGGGACTTATATAAGAAAAAGAAGATGAAAAATATGAACAGTAAAAGGACAGCAAACTCACAGTTATTAACAACCACACCTAAAACAAAAGCAAAGAGGACAGCTAGATTGGGAGCAGAAACATAGAAATGGAGATCACATGGAGGGTTAGCAATAGGGGAGTGGGAGGAAGAGAAGGGGGGAGAAGGTACAGAGAATAAGTAGCACAGACAGTAGGGTAGAAAATAGACAGGGGGAGGGCAGGAATACTATGGGAAATACAGAATCTAAAGAACTTGTGACACATGGACATGAACGAAAGTGGGGGGAATGCTGGGGGAGGGGTGTGCAGGGTGGAGGGGAGTGAGGGGGAGAATGAGACAACTGTAATGGCATAATCAATAAAATATATTTAAAAAATATTTATTGAAGACACACTATGTGTCCAACACTGTTTTCTGTGTGGAGGATAGAGCTGTGAAGGAAGCAGACAAAAAAAAACCCTCTTATGGAGTTAATACTGTGTTTCAGAGTGCAGAGTGGTGAAAGAAAAAAAAAATAACAAGCATATTTTATAACCTGTTAAATAATAGTAAGAGTTTAGGAGAAAAATAATAGCAGAGAAGATGGCAATTTTAGACAGGATGTCCAGGAATGGCCTCACTGAGAGAGTGTCTTATGAGTAAAGACCAGACAGAAACAAGTGTGTGAACGTGTAAGGGACCAGGCGACTAACAACCGCGCAGAGAAAACTAAGCACAAAGACCCCTACGTGAGAGCCCGGCAGGAGCTGAAGAACCAAGGAACCGGAGAAGGTGGCAGTGAGTCTGGGGCAGAGGGGGAGGGGAGAACCACGGAGGGAGCACAGCTGACACTCACCTGCTTCTCTGAATTCCAAATGGCCCTGCACTCCCACGTGCCCTCCAGCGAATGGTGCTGCAGTTGAGTCGGTGCTGCTGGCCTGGCAGCGTGACTTCTTTTCAGAGCAAATGCTCTGCAGCATTCACTACAAAGAGAGTTCAGATGTCAAGGCCTGACATTTTATTTTTATCTTTTAACACTTTCTTATTTCTCAGTTATAATTAACATATGATATTATATGAGTTTCAAGTATACAACCCAGTGATTAGATATTTACATACTGTAACCTACAAAGAGATCGTCCTGGTAAGTGTGGTATCCATCTAGCTCCATATACATAGAGAGTTATTGCAATACGTNAAACATAGAAATGGAGATCACATGGAGGGTTAGCAACAGGGGAGTGGGAGGAAGAGAAGGGGGGAGAAGGTACAGAGAATAAGTAGCACAGACAGTAGGTAGAAAATAGACAGGGGGAGGGCAGGAATACTATGGGAAATACAGAATCTAAAGAACTTGTGACACATGGACATGAACCAAAGTGGGGGGAATGCTGGGGGAGGGGTGTGCAGGGTGGAGGGGAGTGAGGGGGAGAATGAGACAACTGTAATGGCATAATCAATAAAATATATTTTAAAAAATATTTATCGAAGACACACTATGTGTCCAACACTGTTTTCTGTGTGGAGGATAGAGCTATGAAGGAAGCAGACAAAAAAAAACCCTCTTATGGAGTTAATACTGTGTTTCAGAGTGCAGAGTGGTGAAAGAAAAAAAAATAACAAGCATATTTTATAATCTGTTAAATAATAGTAAGAGTTTAGGAGAAAAATAATAGCAGAGAAGATGGCAATTTTAGACGGGATGTCCAGGAATGGCCTCACTGAGAGAGTGTCTTTTGAGTAAAGACCAGACAGAAACAAGTGTGTGAACATGTGAGGGACCAGGCGACTAACAACCGGGCAGAGAAAACTAAGCACAAAGGCCCCTACGTGAGAGCCCGGCAGGAGCTGAAGAACCAAGGAACCGGAGAAGGTGGCAGTGAGTCTGGGGCAGGGGGGAGGGGAGAACCACGGAGGGAGCACAGCTGACACTCACCTGCTTCTCTGAATTCCAAATGGCCCTGCACTCCCACGCGCCCTCCAGCGAATGGTGCTGCAGTTGAGTCGGTGCTGCTGGCCTGGCAGCGTGACTTCTTTTCAGAGCAAATGCTCTGCAGCGTTCACTACAAAGAGAGTTCAGATGTCAAGGCCTGACATTTTATTTTTATCTTTTAACACTTTTTTATTTCTCAGTTATAATTAACATATGATATTATATGAGTTTCAAGTATACAACCCAGTGATTAGATATTTACATACTGTAACCTACAAAGAGATCGTCCTGGTAAGTGTGGTATCCATCTAGCTCCATATACATAGAGAGTTATTGCAATACGTTATTGCAATATTATTGACCATGTCCCCTGGGCTGTAGTATATTCCCCATAACTGGCAATTTCATAAAATAAGAGTTTCGACATGTCTTCACTGTTCGGGGCCAACCCAGATGACACTTGGGTGCTTGCACCCTGGTACTTCCTGCCCCCCTGCACTTCAACCTAACCCCAAAGTAGGGGGAAATTAGTTTTCCCTCTACCCTCCTAGGTTCTCCCACAGTGTCCTGTGAAATCAGATTGACAAAAGACAGAGAAACAAGAGAAAAGCAAACAAATTTATTAACGTGTGCATTGACCACGTACATGGAAGTACAGCAGAAATGAGTAACCAAAGGGGTGGTTAGAACTTGGGCTTGGTAGTATCTTAACAAAAGAGCAATTTATTTTTAGAGAAATGACAAGACAAGGGAAAGGACTGCCAGCTTTCAGGGGCAGCAAACTGTGAGAAGGCAAATATATAGGCTCATAGAACACTCATAGAATAAAGATTGTTTATGGAGGTCCCTCTTGGTGCCCACTGTCAGTCTTCTTCATGGCCCTAAAACCTTTCTGGAAAAGGAGATTTAGAAGTTTCCAATATTGGAAGATCCAGGAAGATATCGTTCTGCAGCTATTGATTTTCATTTGCCCCACCCCCAGGTCAAAACAATCCTAATGCCAAATGGTATATTTTGCGGTGGCATATTCCGGTCCCTGTACTGGCAGAATGGGGACCAGAACCCTACTGCTCTATTACCTCACCTTTATCAGTTCACACTCTTGCCTCTCGGATACAGGTGCTAAGTCCCCTTAACACTGGAATTCTTACTGATTCTGCTACAAGCTCGCAAGCCGTGGTCTGTGGTGATTTATACACTGACATCTTATTAAATGTTCCCTAGCATTTCTGTTCTTTCAACCAGAAGCTCTCTTAAGTCTTTCCTCATGCAAATTTAATTGGCTATTAGACTGAAAGTAACAAGCATGAAGGTGTAGGAAGGTCATTCACAGCAAGGCCAAGTTCCTCCAAAATGCTCCTGGGGGGGAACAAAACTTATCTAAGTTATCACTGCCTTTCTCTCACTTTACTAAATTGGGAAAAAGAGCTTTTGGTGTTAGCAAAAGTGCTACCAAAATCCTGGGTGATTTTTAATGTCAGGACATAGACATTTGGGGGACTATGGCGGAGGAGAAAGCGTCGCACTGTGGGGTCCTGAGCTGGGGCGCACAGCTGGTAGCAGGGAGATGACCTTGGAGCAGCAATGAGAGGACACAGTGAAGAATCCTCCTGTGGCTGCTGACCTGTGCGCAGATCCACAAGGACTTAGTCTGGGCTGCTGTGGGTCCCTGTCAGATGAGTGTGCCAGGGCGGTGCCTGTTCTGGCCCGACAAGCAGCTAAGCTAACCTCAGACCCGACTGGTACTCCTGTGGTGTGTCTAGAATCAGATAAAGGGAGTGTTATGACCCAGAGACACGGTGGCATCCGAGTGGCCCCGCACAAAATGGGCTCGTGGTGCACCCTGTCGGTTCTCCAGCAGCCCGTCACAGGGACTCGACCCTACCCATGTTAATTACCTTGCAGACTACTGCAGTTTCAGTAGCTACACTGTTCAGTTAATGTGCATTTGCGCGCTTTGTATTCGTTTTAGAGTAAGCTGCTTTTTGACACTATGAACTACCTTATCAAAATGTTGGTAAAAAAGGATTATGTTTTGCAGCAGCAGATTCAGGTCACTTTCTATATAGAATTTTGTTATGTTCAGTAAAATCTAAATGAAGGGAACAAGAAACATAGACATTTGGGGAAAGAACATTTTTTTCGCCCTGGCTCTGAAGAAATGGAAATTTTCCAGTTATCGTACTGAGGGAAGAAAGCTGTTTCAATCAAGTTCTCACAAGTGGTTGGTTGCTAAAACTTTTAATTCATTCACCCAATGCATTTACTGAAGCTCACTCAACTGAAATGGCCCAAAGCTAAACTCAACTCCACAATAGAAATGTAAAGTTCTCAACCCAGAATGAAATTTCTAGTGCCCTGCCTAAACTGCTTAGAACCAATCATTCTAATCTTCCCTAGACTCTAAACTAGGAACCCTTTAACCGAGAAAGTATTCAGAGGGAGATCCTGATCAGAACAGGAAACACCGAGGAGGCCTTTTCTTCTCCTTCCCTCACCTTTCGGGTCTCAGCTTACAAACTAATCGGGAAAGCAATATATAAAATCATGCGAGTTTATAAAACATACAATATAATGACATAAGACAACAATATAACAGATACCACAAGAATAAATATATATCTACCAAATACATGATACTGTACATTCCTAGGAGGGAGGGATCTTTGTTTGTTGGTACAGTCAGGGAGGGCATCAATGGTGGAGGTGTGGGAAGATAAGGTACTTGCAAGAAGTCCAGAAAGGGCCAGAAAAGTCTCAGGGGAAAATGTCCTTAGATGAATGGGTAATGACCCCTCATTGGGAGCCTGAGGAAATCTTGGGGGAATTTGGGGTTATTGCCAAGAATGGGTAAGGTGCTCTGTCTTTTAGAGGATGGAGGCCAGAGTTTCTAACCCTCTGGTGATACCCAGAAAGTGTCACACCAGGCGGAAATGTCCCTCCCAAAACTCCATCAGCACCTCTCAGTTGAGAAACATTGCAGGATCAAGAGGAAATGTTCTAGAACTAAGAGTTTACATTTTAGATGACAAGCAAGCCATTAAATGTTTTGGAGCAATCAGGTAAATCCTTCATGCCCACCTCCCAAGAAAGTACAAATCATCCCAGAAAAGCTTATGGAAAACTGAAAGATTTTTCCTTAGTGGTACCTCAATGCTGTATGTATCACCGTTTATAGGACCCTAAGCATTTGAGAAAATAAATGTTCCCTTAAAGCTGTGATTGCCAAGTACTTTTAGCTTGTATCTTTCATTAATATAGTTAATGTAATGTGGTTATCATAAAATACATAAAATTAAAAAATTAAGAATAAGACAAAAGTAAGTAGACATTTCTAACTTCCTCTTGACACACTCAATGTATTCTCTTACCCAGTCAGCCTTGGGTATCACTGACCAAAACCATAAGCTATTCTTGGTCTAAATCAGTTGGCTCACACTTTGGTTCAACTGGTCATTTTAATTTTATTTTAATGAGCAAAGTACCAAAGTGGGAGGTAAAGAGGAAGAGCAGAAACCGAAAACAACTTTTCCCATCCGTTTAGAACCAGTAAGTGAAAGGGGAGCACTCTGGGCCAAGGACCTGGGGCCCCCACACCGTGCAGAACCTAGATCTACAAACTGACTCTCTTTTTTAGGCAGGAATGGCAAAGCCCTCCCAGAGTCCTAAGGGAGAACTGGGTGATTCCCCAGCAAGGTAAACATCTGGCCTACATGCCCCATGAAAATGTGAAGGATTAAGGGCACTGAGGATGTTATAATAGCAAGAAGCAGTACCTGCGACCCTCACTGGGAGGCTGAAGAGATGAGAAGGAGTGCATAATGCCATACGGATTGCCCACCACAAAATAATATGCTGTTGTTTGAATTTCAGATGCTGAGAGTTGAGTTAATCATGCCTTAGTCTCTTGTATTGTTCTTGTTTTTATAAAATCTATATTGTTTTTTTATATTATGAAGATTAATAAACAGATACCTCATTTATATTAGAGTTGGGTGGGCCTGTAGGGGGCGCTCTCACGCCCTACCACTCATCAATTACCCCAAACAAAAAGAGCCCTGCATATCCATCTCCAACAGAAGGATGTTTTTCTACTGTACTGCTCCAGCAGGAAAAAGAAGCTTCTTCTCTTTGCCCAGCAACCACTCAGCCAATGAAAGACTGTTACAACTGAGCCAATGAAAAGCCGCTATACCCAGTTTCCTCCATCAGACTTTCTGTTTACAACAGCCACTCTGAGCTCCTCTTTCCTCTATAAAATAAAGTTCCTCTCCTTTGTGCCCTGAACTCCACCTGGTTTTACCATTAGACTGCATGTCCCAAATTATAATTCTTTGTTAGTCCCAAATAAACCCATATTGCTAGAGAACTATCTAGCTATTTATTTGTTTAAAGTCAACACTATGAAGTCTTATTTTACATAAATGGTATTACTTTGGTACTTTTTGTGCATTAAAATGCTCTTGTAATCTGTACATGTTGCTATCTGAACACCTATGACTGTAGTGACATGAAGCACCGCACGTGTGTGCCCACCACATTCTGCCCATCTGATTCTCCAGCAACGGACTTCCAAACAGACCTCCCTACTGAAGAAAACCAGGACATGTCACCCCCCAAATGCCTCACTGACACAAAAATTGCTCTCAGATAAAAGCCATTAAGAAGAAACAAACACAGGGAAATCTCCTTTTGTGCCCAAAGGTAAGCTATAAATCCTCCTTTTCGCGGACACCAACCATTAGCCCAGAGATGGCACAAGAGGAATCTGCAAACAAACCCGCCTCCATTAGTTCCCTCCCATACATTTACCTTCCCACAATTTGCCAGGCTACAAAGCTAAAACTTTGTTCCCTTGTCCTGTCGTCGCTCTGCAAATGTATTGTTCTTTGTTAAATATGCTTTAGAAACTAAAATTTTAAGCCACTGCATTGAGTTACTTTTCATTAAAATTTCCTGTGTGATGTGCACTACATTTGTTAATGAACTGTTTGTTTTCCTCTTGTGAATCTGTCTCTTTGTTAAAGAATCCCAGCTGAAACCTGAGAGGGATAGAGGTCAAGTTTAGCCTCCCCTACAACATCATCTCATGCAACACAGCAATGAATGCCCTGGCACACAGCCCCTCGTCATCATAATTAAGGATGGAGTTCATGGGTCAGAGGGTGAAATAGCATGTGTCTCAACTGTAGCTGGAGATGAGGAGTGATATTTTAGTAATTATGAGCAAGCTGTGAAAAGTGATCAGTTGTTCAGAAACTCCACATTGGCAAGTCCAGAAAAATAGAGAACATGCGGCCATTTGGGGCATGCAAAGAGTGAAGAAGAGAAAATAAGAACAAGCGGGAAAAACACTGTTCAGATGAAATAAAGAGGAAGAAGACAATCCAAGGCACTGAAAAGTGGACAGGAGTAACAGGGAACAGCATCATATACAAAATGTCTCCTAAAACCAGCATTCCCCTAAGGCCTAGAAAAGAAGCTCCCCCGTGCTGAGCCCTGTGCTTGCTCTCCTCAGTCTTTCTCTCCTCCGCCCACATTCCTGCTCACAGAGACAGGGGTCAAGGTGTTGTGCCCACTGCAGGCTGTGCTTCCCCTGCCAGACAAGGCTTGAGGTACAGGAACTCTGAATCCATGACCCAGTGATCCTAATTCCAATTCCAGGTCCTCCCCCCTGGTCTAGTGTTTTGAGAGGCCACCAGTCTGTATACCCCTTGGCCCAAGGGACAGGCAAGGACAGCTATTGCTTTCTATGTCGATAGAGCTAGCTGGGGTATCCGTATACTTCCACCTGAGAGTCTGTCTTAGGACAGAGCCAGAGATGGAAAGATTATGAGGGCAGGCTATGCTGGACCATAGGTCGGACAGGATGTTAGAGCCTGGGCTTCCAGTTTCAGGTTCTTTAGAGAAACTTAAAAGGGAAATGCTAGTGGGGAGTGGAGATGTTGATGGCAACTTGCAGCAAGAGGTCATCTGAATAAGACTTGGGGGCGGGGGAGAAAAATTTTGAAGTAGCTGGTGGTGGGGCAAGAGGAGTCTCTGGTGGAGGAGACAGAGGAGCAAACATCCATCCTTAGGAAGGATAAAGGGGTCTCTCCTGCATAAAGAGGAAGAGAAAGTCAGAGAGGATATAGGAGTGAGAATGGGTTGCCCTGCAAGTGAACTTGAGAAATCCCTTCCTTCCTTTCCCTCCTGCTACAGCCCAGTAGCCATTGCCAACAAATCTCTCCAAAGGAATCACTGTCTTGGCAAACACAAAATTAATATGGAATTGCACTATCCACAGTTATATGTTATGAACTGTTGCTTTACAGATAGTTTTGAACTGTTCATTGTGAGGGCATATTTGCCATTCTAGAAGCAGATAACATTAATTTATATGTGTGTGTGCTCTAGTTGTTTTATAACTTTTAAGGATTTAGACATATGGCACATAGGCCCCCATTTACATTCTTGCCTGGACCCTATAAATGTAAAATGATAATGCCTGTCATTCTCAGCTGTAAGAAGTCAACTGCCAGTCCATGATCATCCATGATGAGCCAGGAGCTGGGCTTTACTTACATCATTTTATTTAAACATCCTAGTAATTTTATGAGATTGAGCAGACACCTGAACAAACTGAAAACCAAAGAAGTTAAAATGCTTGGCCAAGATCACATAGTGAATACACAGGACCTGGAACTCCAACAAAATTCTTTCCAACCACAGAGCATTTTCTTTCCGCTAGATTAGGCCTCACTTTAATCCAGTGTTGAGACATGGGCACATGGCAATTTACTTGCTCTTTGAATTTATTTTCACTTAGAATGGGACAAATAAACTAACAACTATATCCTAATACAAACAGAGTGTCTCCTTAGAGAGACCCAGACTCCACAAGCTTGTTTCTCCCAGTCTCGCCATTACAGCAGTGAACTGCTTCCGAAGGTTCCCAAGGTGCTCCTTTAGAAACACAGTTGGCTTCTGGGAAGACCAGCAGATATTCATCCAATACAACAAATCAGGCAAGAAACTGTCCCTAATTCTAAGATATAATGAAAGAAAGGGAACTATTGGAATAGGGGGGTTGTGCTCTGAAGTCTCTGGTATGTATGTGTATGCCTGTGTGTGCGCATGTGTGCATGCCTGCGTGTGTCTGGAGAGGGAGAGGGAGACTGTTTGAGAATAACCTGCAATAGCCAAGTGTGTGATTCATATTTTTGCACAAATCACTGACCAATTCCTTCTGCTGCTGAATATCAGGGCCCTGTTACCAGCTTTATTCTTCATATTTAAACATTAGCTTCTATTTCTAGACCCACTGAAAATGTAACTATCACAGAAATGAACACATTTTCCCATTATTTTTATTATCTTTCAAAATCATATATCTGAGCATGTTACTTCCTTACTTTAAAATGCTTCAGGGGCTCCAACTGCCTATTAGATCAAATCTCAGTTCTTCAGCATGACATTCAAGGCCTTTTAATACCTGAACCAAGCCAATTATTTCAGCTGCAGCACTTGCCATTCCCTGCATTTTCTTTCCTTTTAAAAACGTGGCAGAATGCCTGCCATTCCTCAAGCAGGCCTCACCACCTCCTGCCAGGGGCCGATGCTGAGCCCCTGCTTCCTCACTCTGCCTACTGAAATGGTGCGTATTCTCTAAGATCCATTACAGAATAACCTTTACTGAAAGCCTACTCCAGCTAGATCCTGGACAAGGGGTTACCAAGGTTTCATAACACAGACATTATTAAAACTAAAAAGACGAGTCCCAATATAAAATTGTCCATTTTTACTTCCCCAAGAAAGACCACACAAATATATAGCCATCATAATACATAGACTAAGTTAGAGCCAAAAAGGGAAGAATAGTACCTCAGAATACATGCCAGCTTTTCAATTTCGTGATTTGGTTTCACAAAAATTTCACCCATTTGGTTGTTCTTCATCTTCTCATTTTGCCATAGCAAAACATAGCCATGGACTTGCCTTTGGGAAGCACTGTGCTAGCTACACAGATGGAAATAACTGTCCCATCGATTGTCTTCTATCGCTTTGTATAGGTTTGTTACATTGAGTTTTCATTATTTTACTCCATCTCTTCTACCCTCTTCTCACTGATTTTTGAATTTTTGAATATAGAGAGGATGATGATGATGACAATGCTCTGTATTGCAAGCATCTGGTACATCCTGGGCATGCAATACATTTTTAATACAAATTAATTCTAAATTAATTTTAATACAAATGAATGTGCATGTAAAAGGAATACCAAGACTAACTGGTCCCAGGCAAAAAAATGAATAAATAAAATAAAACACTGTCCTTACCATCACATAAGAGAGCACAGTTCCACTTCTGTATGTTTTTCATCATTGGTTTCTGCACAATTAAATGTCATCTGTCGAGGTCCTTCTCACACAAGGCTCTGCTGGTCACAGCGTGTTAGACAAAGTTCCTTTCCTCCAGGTTATAATCATCCTCTCTTTCATTATCGTCCTTTAAAAGTATCCTCATCCTCAGCCTGTATAGCCTTCCAGGGATTTTTACAAAATGAGAATTTCATCTTCTCTATGAGGTTATTAGTTAGAATGCCTTCGGTGACAAATGCTTCTTCCTCATCTTGCAGAAACCAAAGTATAATTATCCCTACATTCCCACAAATTCAACCTGGTAATAATAGTTTAGGTTACCTGCCCACATCCAAACCAAGGCCATCCAAACTGGAATGAAATTTACTGATTGCCTACAATATCTGGTTCTAGCCCTGAAGCCAGAGATAGGGCCAGCTTCCCATGAAACACACAACTTTCCATACGGAAATCTGGGTTTGGGGGAAGAAAAAAGAAACGATAGCATTGGCAGCAAATGTCCACTACAGTCTGTACATGTGATCATTTTCTAAAGATACAGGTACCCTCAAAAACCTTAGGACTTTAAAAATATACTTATAAATGTTTAAAAAACCTCTTTTTCAAAAGAAAAGAAAACGATGCCCTCTGAAAACTCTTATCCCACCCCCACAAAAAGCAGCCACATTAATTTCTTTCTTTAACAAAGTGGAATTTAAAGATCTTGTTTAGAAAAAGATGGATGATGATAAAGGAACTGCTTCAGGAGCTGACCCAGAAAGTAACGATTAATTCTATTCTTTCAGGCTACACTGTCCAATGTACTAGAGGGCATCATCTTTCTTCCAGCTCCTAAAGAGGTCAAGAGAGTCTTTGCTTGTGGCAGTGAGATATGAATGGAAGGTTAGTCGCTTGATCCTTCCACAGAAGCAATAACTCACAGCCTCAAAGGCAAGCTCTCCAAAGGAGCACATTTGAGGGACTGCATCAGACCAATCACTAGGCTAAAAAGGGCAGATTCTTAGAAGCTGTTTCAATGGAAGCCTGCTTTTACATAAAGAATTCAGATTGGCTTTCCATCTAGACTAAATTCCCTTGTGGATACTTCAGATAGACAATTATGATCTAAGAAATGACTAACATTGATAATCTTAAAGGGATAGCAAAATTCAAATTTTATTTGTCATGCAATTTTTGGTTAATTGAGATTTCCACTCCAGTTAGATTTTTAATTACCCTTGAAATAAACTGTCATAGAAGTAACCCCAATGAATTATGTCTTCCTGTATCTATGCCCATTGGGTACTTCTCTTTCTTTTAGGAAAAAAGAGAAGTCTTTTTCTCTTTCTCTTTCTCTTTCTCTTGCTTTCTCTTTCTCTTTCTCTCCCTCTCTCTTCTCGGAGCTTGGCCATGTGGCTTGCTTTGGCCAATGAAATATTACCAAACATAATACAATAAAGTCCTAAAAGTGCTTATTTATTGGGAACTCTTCCACCACCATGGAAAAGCCCAAACAGCCCCTTGGAAGATATGAAAACATGCAGAGTGAGGTCTCCACTGTTCCATTCCAGCTACCCCCAGACATCCCCACCAAGGTCAAATACATGTGTGAGCCCTCACCGTGTGGAGCAGAAATGCATTGTCCCATGTTGAGTCCAGCCCAAATTGCTAGCCTATGAAACTATGAGCAAATGAATAGATGTTGTTTTGAGCCACTAAGTCCTGAGTTATACTGATACACAATGAACTATAAAGGCACAGCCCTCAGACCTTTGAGGGCCTACAAACCTCAGCCTACACAGCAAGTGACCAATAATTGTCTGCTAAATTATATAATAAATTAATCTAATTGTACTGGTCATGAATTTAAATTACATTAGATACATTTATAAAATGCTTTCACTATAGAATGTAAAGAAAGATATAAGATTTTACTGTGAAATTAAATTTGGTTCCCTTATTTCATTTTAAGACAAGACATATAGGATGATATCCTCCAGTTAGTCTAGCAAAGCTATAAACAGGACTTTAACAGTAAATGAAGTAATGGGCCGAAGATGCTTAGTTTGATTTTTGACACTCAATATGTGTCATTGCTGATGATGCTGAGGGTGATTATGAATAGAATGGTAATGATGACTGTGAACTCCCCAACTATAGGGGCTATTTTAGTCCATATTTTATTCTTGGGGATATTAAAATGTGAGGTTTGTGATGAAGAAAATGATAACACTAGATAACTATATAGAGAGAAACTTTATTTAAGTGTCTTTATTGATTATGCTATTACAGTTGTCCCAATTGTTTCCCCTTTGCCCCCCTCTACCTGCTATCCCCCTTCCTTCTAGCAACCCCTCCATCCCCTTAGTTCATGTCCATGGGTTGTGCATGTAAGTTCTTTGGCTTCTCCATTTCCTATCATTTTCTTAACATCTCCATCTATCTGGTAACTAACAATTAGGCTGCTTAATGCCTGAAGCTTCATTCTTGGAGAATAAAGTCCCACATAAATAATAAAGATAACAAGTTAAAAGTATCCAGCAGATCAAAAAAACATTTAAAATTCTTTTAAGTCTTCACCTGAGGATGTTTATTGATTTTGGAGAGAGAAGACGGGAGAAAGAGAAAAAGTATTGATGTGAGAGAGAAGGAGCAATTGTCTGCCTCCCTACAGACCCTGACCAGCAATCAAATCCACAACCTAGATTTATGCCCTGACCAGGAATCAAACCCACAACGTTTTGTTGCACAGGATAACTCTCCAATCTACCGAAAAACATGGCCAGGGAAAAACTTTTTAAAATTTTTTTAAAAATGACTCTGGTTAAAGGAATAAAGAATGCACAAGTTTATTACTGGCACTCCACCACTACAGGCCAGAATTTCCCTGAAGAAAGTCAAGTTTTCTTAAACATGTAGTCAGAGGGAGAGCAGCAGCCCCAAATCCTCACACCCCATTCACATTTTTGGCACAGTACCAAGGAAGGGCACAGTATGCTCTGGAAGCCCTGGGACTCCTTGCCGAGCCACTTTCTTCATGGGCATCTCCTGCATTAGGGGCTTTGACAAGAAAGCAGGTCTGCTTCAGCAGTCACAATTGGCCATCAGAAAAAAACCTATTATCAGTTTCTTGGATCTCATAGAAAATAAATAAATTGCCATACAGTGCTTGTAAAATTCTGCAAAACCCTAGCTGGTAACATCAAACAGCCTGGGATTGTCCACCCTGAAGGCCCTGCCAGCAAGATTCAGCCTTAGCTCCTCCACCTTCAGCTACCTGCCCACTGGACAACACACCTGACCTCTCAGGGTCCCTGCCCACTGGACAACACACCTGACCTCTCAGGGTCCCTGCCCACTGGACAACACACCTGACCTCTCAAGGTCCCTGCCTGCAGAGTGCACGGCAACTTGTCCTAGGCCATCTCTATGGCCCAGATTGCCCTAGACCTTACAAGACAAGAAGAGTTTTATGTTGCGGTGTGCCTTCCTTTTTCAAGCTGCACATTTGGTGACAACTTTCATGTGAAGTAATTTCAGTAAAACTATAGAGCTAGGAAAGCTGTAAACTCTGCTTTTTCCTGGATATTCATAGCCTCTACCCTGCCCTCTACAACCTGGGTAAATAAATAAACGTCATTTCTCTCCCTTAATCGTCACATAGAAAATCTCCAAACCCCAGCACAAAATGGTGGCTCCTCAGAAACAACAACATATAATTAGATGTCTGCAGTTTTGCATATTCCAAGTAAGCAATTTAAAATGTCAAATAGTGAGCAGTTTCTTTGTGTCTCATAAAAAGATTCCCCCAGACAACAAATTTGCAGAATCGCTAGTAAATCAGCATGATGTGTTTTCCCTGAGACTGTGTTCTGCCAGGAAAACCTCCTTTGAAACTGCTGAAGCTGCTGCAATTATATAAAATTATTGCACCTCACTATAAGAAACTTCCTGATAACCAGTGCAAATGAGAGAAAAGAATACGTGTATAATGTACACACAGGGGGTTACCCTTGAAAAGCAGTGTGTTGTTCCCAAGTTAGTTTCATTTCATTGGTATTCCCTTTGCTTTATGAACCCCCACATTCTACAATTCAGCCTATATTAGAGATCCCAAAGTCACAGACTTTGCTTGGGTGAATGTAAATATTGCGTATATAATGCACGTCAAATATTTGCAGTATTTGAATGCCAATACACCATCACTGTGATGGTACTCGCTATCTGAACTTTAGGTTCTGCAGCCATTTCGGGGAGAATTATGTGTTTACCTGTTACATAGCCATCATTTAAAAAGTTAGCTCGAAGCTCACAATAATTAAGGCAACCCCAGGCAAAGATGTAAAATGAGTCAAGATTGCCTAGAGCCCCTTCTCCCTGCATTTTTTATTTTCCTTTGAACTTACACTCCTGCCTTCACACTGCCTCCTTCTTCCAAACGTGATAACCAAGGCACACAAAGATTACAGAGATACGGTGCATAAGCAATATGTATACGCAATGTAGTACAGAGCCTAAGATCTCAATATCTAGATTCAGGCAATTCTGGTTTGGAATCCTGGCTCCATCTTTCACTAACCATGTGACACTGGGAAAATTCATTAATTTATCCAAGTCTCAAGTCCCCCATCTATAGAATAGGGATAATAATATCTTCCTGTATAGAACTGAGGTAAGGACTAAATGAGATGTTCATAACATGCTCAGTGTTATGCTAGATACAGGTGAGCATCTAATAAATGAAGGTGCTGATTATTATTGATTATCTTCTATTTTTGGCTATAAGTTTAGCTTGTAAATAAGTAAAATCCTTCTATCTTTATACAGGATCTTGAGCCACATGCCCCCACTATTGCTGAATTGATTTCAAAAATCCATTGCAGGCTCTACATCATGTATTTCATTTTGTTCTTTGAGTCCTAAATTTACTCCTCTTATTCTCCTGAAGTTTTTGGCTGGGCAAGAGCAGACCCTCCTCCAGTCCTGCCTGCCTAGGGACTGCACTCCCTCAACGTCCTGCCTGCCCTCAAAGTTCTAGCATCCCTAGTTCCTTCTCATTCATTCCTCAGTCCATCCAATCATGCAACAATTTTTGAATGAGCGCTTTTTATTTGCCGATCTTGGTTAAGAGGTGGAAATACAAAATACTGACTCAGGGAAGGGAAAGTTCAAGTACTTTGATGACATGTCTGCTTAATAATTTGTCTTGGGACCTTTGTCCCCTTTAAGGATAATTCATTATCTGAAAGCGTTGAGGGTCTTTTAAGAACCAGGGCTATACTGATGAAAAATACAAAACAGAATACTTGAATGTACTTTACCCTGGGGGGAAAAAAGAAAAGCAAATGCTATTCTGAAACCACATATTTAAGCTAACAAGTAGCTAAACTTGAATTGTTCTATTAAAAACATGTTAAAAGCTGATCTCTGGCTGGTGTGGCCTAGTTGGTCAGAGCACCATCATACGACCAAAGTGTTGTAGGTTGGATTCCTGGTTAGGGCACATGCCTGGGTTGCAGTTAGACCCCTGGTCAGGGTATGTACTACCCCAGTCTGGGCCCGTATGGCAGGCAACCAATTGATGTTTCTCTCTTGCATCGGTGTTTCTGTCTTTCCCTTCCTCTCTTTCTAAAAGCAATGAAAAAAAAAATGTCCTCAGGCAAGGATAAAAAAATTTTTAAGTTGAAATTAGGTGGTGCTTTACTGCTTCCTCATAAGCAGATAAGAAGAAGGGCTGGGACCCTGAGACCCAGGAAAGTGGAAGGACAAAGGAGAATAATCTCACGCTGGAGGGTGACCAGCCTTCAGCAACACAGTGGCAGTCCAGAGCCAAGAAAGAGTCAGTGGGGGGCCCATATGTTGCACAGGTGTAGACTCCAGGGAGCAAATCTCTATAGACAGATTTGTTTTCCTTTTCTGCAGAGTAATGCACCTCTCCCATCCCTCTTTGTTGCCCTGAAACTCAGTGAAGTCTGTTTAGAACCTCTCCTGTTTATTGAACAGGGAACATTTAAAGAAAGAGCTCTGTTTGTATACAGGGTGAAGGAGAATAGGCAAGCAGACATTTAATTCTGATTTGCTTAAAACACAAGAAGCTTCATTCTTGGGGAATAAATTAGTAGGGAGACCCACGCTACTCACTTCCCAATGTCTGGGCTCTGCCGTGCAACAGTCGCCCCAGGGTGCATGAGTAAAGATGAGATGACTGAGAATATTAGAGCTTGCTTAGAAAGATAAATTTCATAACACATTGGGAGACCAACAACCTTAAAGGAAAGTGTTCTGCTCTAATAACTAAAGGGAAAGCCGCCCTTAGGGAAGTTATTGATGTTATCTTATTACTTTGCATTTAGATAGATAATAGCAAGCAAAGGGGCTTTAAAAAGTCTAAGAAAATAGAAATAATCCTACTTTATTGCCAGGAACACCTAGATAGCTATTAAATATTCAGTTGTCAGATAAAGGAGTTGTCCTATTTTGGAATAAACAGGGCAGGAGGTAGTTTTAAAAATCTCTTTTATACAAATTCATCTTATCAACATCCAATGACATTGGATTTGTGCATTTATCGGGCAATCAGAGGTGATTTCTGTCAACCCCTTGTTGTAGTCACATTTCAATTGAAAACCCAAAGGAGCGCCCTTATCAGGCGCAGCATTCCTCTGCCTCCTCACTGAACACACTTTCTTGGGACACGGGACTTGTATTTTTTTTCTTGACTACAGAAGTTATTCCAGCTTAATTTGGCTTTGCTCAACAACTTCTCAAAATGAAAGATAAGGTTTCTTCTTAGCAGGATGCATTGCCTTCCTCCACCAAACTGAATTCAACAGCTCATGATAGCACTTTACACAAACTCCAGAAACCTGAGGCTCATTTACTAATTATTTGTTGAAATACATTTTTAAAATTAGAGCATTTGAACGTTGGCCCTTAGGTAAGTCCATCACCCCAATTAATAGAAATAACCATTAATAAAAGTATCTATATGCCTTATCACATGGAAAAGGTACCTAATATTTATAATGTCAATTATCAAAAAAATAATCAAAATATTTTCTCTATTTTCAAGGAAAGCTACTGCTAATAGCACATTTGAGGGGGTTCTATACCTCACAACTTCTAAACTATTGGTTAAGTTTCTAAATCTTTAACACTAAAGAAGATACTATATACATCTATATTTGTATAAAGTGGTTCCCCTTATCTACAGGGAAAACATATTCCCTAGTGGATACCTAAAGCTGAACTCTGTATATACTATGTTTTTTCCTATACATTCATAACTGTAATAAAATTAAATTTATAAATTAAAAATAGTAAGAAATAAACAAAAGTGACTAATAATAAGATAGAACAGTTAGTACACTGTAATAAAAGTTATGCGCATGACTTTGGGTCCATTATTTAGTGAAATCAGTATTATTCAAACACAAGGACTGTGACATCATGACAGTTGATCTGCTGACCAAGCGTACACTGCATGGGTCTGTTGGACAAAGGGGCAGCTCGTATACGGGCAGGGCGGAGTGAGGCAGCAAGAGATTTCATCACCGTCCTCAGCACAGCATGCAATTTAAAACTCAGGCATTTTGTATTTCTGAATTTTACATTGAATATTTCCATATTGCTATTGATCATGGGTAACTGAAACTGAGGGAAGTGAAATCATGGATGAAGGGGTCTCCTGTACATGTTCACGTGTAAATAAAGCACTTTTTCTTTTAAAGATAGTTATGTGATCCAGTGAATCTAAATCAAAAGTGTGGATTCCAAGAATTACATTTCCCTACAAGGTTTTCATTTATCTTAGAATTTAAAAAACAGAGTCTCGAGGCATGGAAAAATCTTTAGTTTAACAAACAGGGATATGAAGACCCAGCAAGATCTCAAACAAGAACAGAAGCTTTAAAACCAAAAGTACCTGGATCCAGACTTCTACCAAGATGGAGGCATAGGTGGAAACACTGTGCCTTCTCCCACAACCAAATTTGAATACAACAAAGGTTTGGAGAACTAGGACACACCCAAAGACCAGAAAATGGAATTATACGGGACTCCGACAACTACGAACCCCTTCAACCGGGATGGTAAGAGAGGCGGAGCCAGCAGCGGAGCTGGGTCGGGCAGGACACATCCCCCAACCTAGGCGCGCAGGCAGCCCGGAACCAGTCGGGGTGTGGGGCAGACTGGCCGAGGTCGCACATTCGCGCACAGTGAGATGCCACACAGGCCCCAGGGGGCGAACCCAGCGGTGGGGGGCTGACGGCGGTGGCACACTCGCGTGCAGTGGAACGAAACGCGTGGGCCTGGTGACGGTGGTGGCTGCGGCACCGGGGCCTCGGAGGCAGGCAGCAGACGGGAAGCCATTGTCCCTCTTTGACCCCGCCCCCACATGCAACGCCACAACCCAGCGATTTAGTTGCCCTGTTCTAGTGAACACTTTAGGGCTCTGATCCTGCTACGGAACAGGCGGAACAGGCACGAACAGCCCAAAAGATGGTGCAAGAAGAACTCAAAGTCCCAGAGCCAATAACTCTAAGCGACCGGGAAATTGCCAGCCTCTCAGAAGCACAATTCAAGACACTATTTATCAGGATGCTCACAGAACTGGTAGATTATAGTCACAAATTAGAGGAACATAGTCACAAATTAGAGGAACATATGAAGGCTAAACTAATTGAAATTAAGGGAAATGCACAGGAAACCAATAGTGATGGAAAGGAAACTGGGACTCAAATCAATGGAATAGACCAGAAGGAAGAACAAAACATCCCACCAGAAAGGAATGAAGAAATGAGAATTCAAAAAAATGAGGAGAGGCTTAGGAACCTCTAGGACATCTTTAAACATTCCAACATCCGGATTATAGGGGTACCAGAAGGAGGAAAGAAACAACCACGAGTGGAACACTTATTTGAACAAATAATAAAGGAGAACTTCCCCAGGCTGGCAAAGGAAATAGACTTCCAGGAAATCCAGGAAGCTCAGAGAGTGCCAAAGAAGTTGGACCCAAGAAGGAACACACCAAGGCACATCATAATTACATTAGCCAAGACCAAAATGAAGGAGAGAATCCTAGAAGCATCAAGGGATAAGGGGACAGTCACCTACAAAGGAGTACCCATCAGACTGTCAGCGGATTTCTCAAAAGAGACCTTACAGGCAAGAAGGGGCTGGAAAGAAGTATTCCAAGTCATGAAATCCAAAGACCTACAGCCAAGATTGCTTTATCCAGCAAAACTTTCATTTAGAATGGAAGGACAGATAAAGTGCTTCTCAGATAAGGTCAAGTTCAAGGAGTTCATCATCACCAAGCCCTTATTATATGAAATGCTAAAGGGACTTATCTAAGAAAAAGAAGATGAAAAATATGAACAGTGAAAGGACAGCAAACACACAGTTATTAACAACCACACCTAAAACAAAAGCAAACCAAGAGGACAGCTAGATCAGGAGTGGAACCATAGAAATGAAGAACACATGGAGGGTTGGAAACAGGGGGTGGGAGGGGGAGAAGGGGGGAGAAGGCACAGAAAATAGCATAGACGGTAGGTAGAAAATAGATAGGGGGGAGGGCAAGAATAGTGGGGGAAATATAGAATCTAAAGACCTTGAGACACATGGTTATAAACTAAGGGGGGGAGAATGGTGGGGGAGGGAGTGTGTGGGTGGAGGGGAATGAAAGGGAGGAATAGAACAACTGTAATGGTATAATCAATAAAATATATATTTTTTAAAAAGTACCTGGTTCAAATCCTTCATCTCTCATTTGGTTTGAGCAAGTTACTTAAAAGGTCTCAGGCTCAGTTTCCCCGTCTATAAAAATGGAACTAATAGCCCTGGCCAGGGTGCTCAGTTGGTTGGAGTGTCGAACTGTACACCAAAAATATTGCGTGTTTGATCCCCGGTCAGGGAACACAGCTATGTTGAGGGTTCAATCCCCATTCGTGGCACGTATGGGAGGCAACCAATTGATGTTACTCTCTTTCTCTCCCTTCCTCTCTTTTTCTAAAAATCAATACATTTGCATCCTTGGGTGAGAATTTTTTAAAAATCAGACTAATAACTGTTAACATAAAAGTCATTTTGAGATGAATGTAAACAAACATCAAAACTGGCACAGGCTCTCAATTAATTATGGCAGCAGTTATTGTTACATGCACCTACTAATTCAGTAAGTACTAGAAAGTAGCCATAAAAACATAATTGTGAAATTAGACTAAAAATAATTAAAGTGTTTTTAAGGATACAAAACTGAGAAAACACTAGCTAAATTGGGAAATGAGGTGGTGACCTTGAATTAGGAGCATAGTAACTTTGAAGGCAGGGAAGACAAATGTCTTTTTCAGCTGATACAAGAAGCTCAAGAGATAAGACCCAAAACCCACGTAGTCTCTCATTAAAAGATGCAGAGTAAAGTGACTTCCAGAAATCTGTGTCCGCATGCGCTCCCCAGCCTGGTAGATGCCCCAGTGTTCCTCCACTGCCATGTGTCATGCTTGTCATTGACCATTTATCATTAACTTTAATTTTACTGGGATTAAAATGTTAGCGGTTAGGCAACATACAATGATATATATATATACAGGTCCTAAAACTATCAGTTTTCAGCCTATTGATCCTCATTTTCATTCAGTGTTTTGTCACCAAGTTTAATGGAAATTTTATAGAGCCATTAAAATTGTGGAAAAGTTAGCAAAAGTGCTAACAAATGAATTAGTAAATTCTGAAGGGTAAGGAAAGACGATTATAATACTCCAGAATAAATGCTTTTTCTAACAAGAACTACTTCTCTTTTATCTGTAAAAGGCGGAGCAGGGGGGAGTGTTTTTGTTTTGTTTCGTTTTACCCTGAGGCCAATCTGTTCTCCAGAGGGGATGTGTGCCGGTTCAGGCTGAGGGTGTGGTTCAGGGGCTCGGAGGAAGAAAAGAATCCCAACCAAACTTTGATTAACAAGCATTTGTTTCCATTTATCAGCGAGACAAACCAGTTCAGTAAATCATTTATGAATGGGAATTCACAGGTCTGCACGTGGCCTTGTTATAGGTAAAGAGGGAGGCATCCTTAGGTCTGATCAAAGGTGTAAGGGAAAAATCACTCTTTGCTGCAAGCCATTACAGAACGCAGAGGGTAGAGAAGCTCTTTTCCACCTTTGCAGGAGCACAGGTGCAGGTAAATGTAACAGACAGTCTCTTTGAGACAAGGCTGCCAGTTGTACAATTCCCGGGAGCGTTTTATTCTGCTCCTGAATGGTAACACATGTGAACCTACTGTAACTAAGACCAATGAATGGAATAAAATATCAATAGGTAACTCCTAAATTCTTATAATTCTACAGTATATAGAAAAACCTAAAACATGATAAATAATATAGTACCAATCAATGGGAAAATCACCCATTTTTCAACATACGATGTGAAAACTGGATCTTCGGATAAAAAGCAGATGAGAGGTGCACGTGATATCAAAAACAGGCAGCAAAGAGTTGAATTTAAAAATTATATCATCTTTAATAAACTCAAAGAAAACAGATCTTAATATTTAGCTGATAGCTATATAAGGAAGGTCATTATAACATAAGGGCAATGCAATAAGAACATAAAGGAAAAATGTGTATTCGGCCAATAAAACCATAAAACATTTGCATGTCATAACCAACATAATGAAATTATAAAACACCTAATAAGATCCTACACTCTCCTCTCACTGGTAGAGAAGAGTCATTTGCCTTGACTTAGAAGTGACTATAGATATGGGGGAAGGGAGGATTTGGAGCAACTATATCATGGAACCATCATGTACAGACCTGATGATCAGCCAATGTGCATGAATATGTCCCCATCCATTAATGAAGTGCTGGTTTATAGTATCTGCTGCCTGGAGCCACACCTGGCCCACGCTTGGTCCAGCAAACAAACAGGTGCACTTGGCACAGCAGGAGGCCTCATCCAGCCCTGTTACGTTCATCCATTCCCATTGGACAACTGGGCCCTATGTGGTACTGATTACTCAAAATTTTTCATCGCATGCTTGAATGTATAGATATCATCCCAGAGTACTTCTAGTACCAGTAAGAAGGACCATGTCCTCCTTCCCTTCCTGCCTCCCCACTGACATAGAGCTTTGCTAAAGAAGTTTGTTTCTACAATTGCCTGGAAAGAAAACAGAAAAAATTAACTGAAAATTTTCAGCATAAAGAAATTGAGACAGTACCCAAGAAAGTTATTATTTGTAATACTAAATAAAAGACCAGTAATTCTTCCTATCCAAGAACACAGAGTGTGCTTCCACTTTTTTGGTATCTTGTTCAATTTCTGTCTTCAGCATATTATAATTTTCCCAGTACAAGTCTTTTACCGTCTTCAGTTAGATTTATTCCTAGGTATTTTATTCTTTTTGAAACAATTATGAATGGATTGTTTTCTAATTTCCCTTTCTGTTAGTTCATTACTGGCATATAAAAATGCAACTGATTTCTGGATATTAATTTTGTATCCTGCTACTTTGCTGAATTCATTTATCAGTTCTGTTAGTTTCTTGGTGGAACCTTTGGGGTTCTCTATGTACAGTGTCATGTCATCTGCAAATAAAGGCAGTGTTACTTCTTCTTTTCCAACTTGGATGTCTTTTATTTCTTCTTCTTATCTGATTGCCATGGCTAGGACTTCCAGTACTATGTTGAATAAGAGAGGTGAAAGCAGACATCCCTGTCTTGCTCCCAATCTTGGCTCCACAACTACCTAAATGCCCCGGCTGGGCCAAATTACATACATGTATTGAAACCTTTCATCTGTAAAAATGGGCCAATGCCCACTCACCCACATTGCTACTGCTGTCTCTTCTCAATAAAGAAGCTGTGCACATGAGAGGGAGGTTGTGCAGGTCAGAGAGGGAGGTTGTGAACATCAAAGACGGAGGGTGTGCCGGTCACACACAGGGTTAGTGACAGTCACAATATGAATTATGGGCATGGTGGGACAGGAACAGGTAGAGAGGAAATGAAAAGCTGCTATGGTGTCAAGAAAAACAGAAATACAAAATGCTTGATTTATCCTGGAAATGGGGTTGAGTGAGCTTACAAAATTATTTCCCTAAAGATATGACTCTTAATTCAATAGTTTCCAGCTTTGGACAGGAAATCAGCCTGGAGGAGGAACTGAGGGCCCAATCCCCGGGCTGCTGTCTAGGAAGTGATTTATTTGAAACCAAGTTTGACTTGTTGATGGTGACAGGGCCTGAAGGTGGCCCTGGGCGCTGCTCTGGTCTGAACTCAGTGCAGCAGTCGCTGAGAGCTGCTTGGTGACACAGGGACAGCTGAGGGCAGGTGGCCTCATCTCAGCCAGGTCCAGCCACACAAAAGAAACAAACACCCCAGGCAGGGCAGGCAGGGCAGGCAGGGGACCCTCTCCCATCGTTTCTGGGCCAACCGCCTTCAGGCCCGAGTCACAGAGTGTCTTGTGCACATGCCTTTCTGCCACCATCCGGGGAGGAGCTCCCTGCAAACTCCACAGGGGTCATCGACAGCTGCTGTTCTTTGTGGGCCTTCATGGCAGCGGCTGAACTATCAGCGATCCATACAGACACTTTTGGGCCTGACATCTGTCACTGTGCCCGTCATTCCTGCTTCCTGTACATGCTCACATGGCTCAGAACTCATAAAATAGACACACTCTGCAGAGCAGTTTTATTTGAGTTTTCTCAACAGAGCACACACTGATACTTAGTTTTCACAATTTCATCGTTGGAAGGCAAAACCCCTCTCTCTGCAGAACTGCTGTCTGGTTTGCTGGTGTCTCCTGACAGAAGCGTTTCCCGGGGAGAAGCAGCCCTCCTCTGTGGCAGCCAGTCTGCCTCTCATTCCAACACTTTCCTGATCCCAGGGAGACCGTGCAGACAGCCGACATCCTCCTTTCCCTGAAACTGTCCCCAGAACCTCAGAGGGGACAAGGAGGAGACCTGCTATCTGGGAAGAGGTGGTGGGCAGGGGATCAGCTAGTGGGGAGCTGCAGGAGGGGCCGCCCAACACCACCTGCTCCCCCCACAGGCCTGCAGCCAGCACCAACAGCATCTGAACTGGCCCTACTTCCAACAGGTGCAAGTCCTGGTCGCTAGGTGAGAACTGGAGTACGTAACATCACCAGGGCCACCACAGCCGCAGGATGGGAGTTCCCTGTCCTCGCTGGAAGCAATACCAGGCGAGTAAACATGAGATGAGGTGTGAGGAGCACTGTGGGTCAGCTGGCCACTGGAAACAAGGGCTGGCCTGTGGGGTGTGGGGGATGGGAGGCAAATCCTAGTGTGAACCTGGCCTGCAGTCAAGGTCCTCTCCCTCCATGAAGTGGCTCACAAAGCAGCTATTGCATTTCTGAACCAAAAATTGAGACACTGGTTTTGACAAAAAAAAATCATTTGTGAATTTATTTACTTGGGATGTTCTAAAAGGTATAAGAAATCATATATGTTAATAAACTAGTTTTATTACAAAAATAAATTTTATGAAACAGAAAAGAGCCCTTCACTCCCAAACTCATCCAACATGAGTGCGTGTCTTCCGATCCTCTGTGGCACTCACGGCACCTGCATCCCAAGGACGAGACCTTCCCAGGTTACCTTTCAGGTGAGGCAGCCAGGTGAACAAGCACAACATTTTATTTCATAAAATACTAAGAGCCATGACAAAAATAGACTACGTGACATGACCGGGGAGTGATGTGGGCTATACTGCTTTCCTATTGCTGCCCTCACAAATGACCTCAAACAGAGTGGGTCGTCTGCTCCACACACCCTGCTGGGCTTCCCCACTAGAGGAGAGAACATGCTTATGTGTTGTGTTATTTGGCTTCATCATAGCCAAGGTGAACCACCAGTAAGCTGACTGCCTGTCACAGATCCTTAAGCAGATAATGAAAAACAATTTGTCGTGCCTGAAAATAGCCTATGCAGAAGGCTATGATGAGTGCTAAATCTGTACGATAATTAGATTGTACAAGGTCTTGAATGCTATACTAGAGAATTTGAGCTTCTAGATACAACAAGGAGCCTAAAGGATTCTTGAGAAGAACAATAATATGACCTCATCTATAGCATAATTATATAGCTAGGTTATTTGTTACACAACTCTGTTGGCAACATGAAGGACACAGCAGAAAGGTAAGGGCTGAGGTATGAAATTAGTTAGGAGCAATAAGCATGAGCATATAATAGATACTGATGGGTTTCACAACTGAAAGTACAGCAGATTTCTAAAGGCTTCCAGATTAAACTCTCTTAATTTCCCATTCAAGAGCAAAGAATGTTGCTAATTAGTATTAAATTATATATTATCAAAATTTCATTTCTTAATTACATGAGAGAACTATCATGGCTTTTGGGAACTGGCACGAGCCAGGTGGTCAATGCAGCAGGCAAGAAGGGTACCACTCTCACAATGACACAAGTAACACATGAGACGGGTTGTAGGTTTGGAGACTGAGGGAAAGAAAGGCAAGGTGTACCGTTGGCTAGGGGCTGTGTGAGTGTTTTTGATGAACCAGGGACCTAAAGACAAAGAGCAGGCTGATTTCCCCTTTAGTAGCTTTTCAAAGAGCTATTGAGCTTGGAGTCATGATAGCGGCATAGGTAAATGCAGCACTCACATACCACCACAATGACCACATCAAAATTACAACTAAACTGCAGAACAATCATCATTCAGAACCACCTAAAACCTAGCCAAATGGCAGTCCTATGACTAAGGACATAAAGAAGCCATCGTGACTGGCAGGAGAAATGGAGACACTGAATAGCCTGGCACAGCAGATAAAAATCATGAGGGATAACTCAGCTGCAGAGGTCCCCCGTGAGAGGCAAGGCATCCCAGCCCCACACCAGGCCCCCCAGCTCAGGGTTCCAGCACCAGGAAGAGAAGTCCCCATGACTTTTGGCTGTAATAACCTGTGGGGACTGTGGCTGAGTGAGACGGAGGGTTCCTGAAGTCCTGGGCATTCTTCTGAAAGGGCCTGCATGAACATAGTTGGACTCATTCTCTCTGAGCTCCAGCACTATGTCAGGAACTTGAAAGGCACCAAGGACATACAAAAATGAGCCGCGTTTTCTGGCATTGGGGCAAGAGCTGGAAGGACGGCTTTCCTCATACAGAAGTGCTGGCAGAGTCCACGCTTCCTTTTCTGGGCCCTCCCCCCACACAGCCAGCAGGCAGAGGCCACATCTGAGTCTCCATTGACCTGGCTACCACTGTTTGCCCTACCCGACTTCCAGGTCCACCCAAAGTATTCCCAGGGGCTTTTCTATTACAAATGACCTGTCTTGGCTCATGCTTCAGACTTTCCTAAAATATCTCAAACAAAAAGCCTCTGGCCTTGACAGGCCCTGTACCACTTGCTAAGTGGCCCCAGTCCCAGCGCTAGAAGCAGCTGGCCTTGGTTCATAGCTTGACCTCATCTGGGAACCTCCAACTCAAACAAAAGTAGCAGCCGTCTGCAGATCACTTTATAGCTCATGCCAGTTGGCCCTGGGCAGAACACAGGAGGTGGCTGACCTTGGCCTGCATCTTTGAGGAGGTCCCAGAGCCAGTGTACACAACAGAAAGTTTCAGACTACATCGAAGTACCACCCAGTCACCTAGTGACATAGTGACACACATAGTGTGTCCATAGTGACACACTCAAGGGGTAGACACAGAGGGCACCAGAGCCCTGCTGAAGTAATTCCTGCTCTGTGGGGCCCGCCCCACACAGCTGACCTTCCACAGTGTTCACTGCAAGAGACCTTGCAGCTCATCAGCCAGGGGATAAATCCCTCCCACTGACACACCAACAGCAATCCAGGATTAACTACAGCAGGAGGGTGGATACAGGCCAGCTTTATTGATACCCTGCTACACTATGAATCCAATCTGAATCTCTACAAGTCCCGATGTGATGGTTCTTTCCCATGCTCCTACTTGCTCCCTATCCTCCATTTCCCAACCTCCTTTCTGTGACTCAAATATCCCAAGCTCTTTATTGCCCAGTGCCTTTACATTTGCTCTCTCTTCGGCCTACGCTAGGGTACTCTTCCTTAACATATTAGTGTGACTGGCTCCTTCTTATTCTCAGGCCTCAGCTCAAACGCCCCATCTCCATGGAGACTCCCTCGAACCATCTCACCCACACACCAGTCATCAGCATGTGGCCCTCTTATTTTCCTTCCAAGAACTTATTATAGTTATCATTAATATTATTATGAGTATTTTTTATCACTTTTCTGTCTCTCTGCTAGAATGTTCCCTCCATGAGCACAGTAATCCAGTGCTAACTCCTACTCAGAGCCACTGTGCCTGGCACGTGACAGCAAGACATTCTGCACAAGTAGGGGTTATTCAAACCAGATCTTCAGAAATTCCTGATGGAGTCACATGGCCTGAGTCAACACACAGAAACAAAGGTATCCGCTCCCCAAGCACTGAAACGGAGCCAGACGCAGAAACCAACTGACACAATGACGTAAGCCACAAGAATAACCAGGTTCGCCAGATGGAAGCAGTGAGTCTGTACAAACTGATCTAAGAACCTAACACAGAACATCCCCTTTTAATCAGCATAGATCAGGTTAGGATGTTTTTTTCTTAAAAGTGAATATTTTATAAATCACCAAGTTGAAATTACAAAGAAATAAATAGAAAGTTGTGTAAAGGACTCTGTAAATGCAACATCTTGCCAGGAAATTAAATTATAACAACATATGAACAAAGGAAGGTAAGTGGGAAGTCATCGAATGCTCATTAAGTAAACACTTATGTGTATTCGTGTATGTGCACAAGACTGAGGAATTTCCAAGTTACAACACTTCAATACAGCAGCAGTCTAGGTAATGAAGGAAAAGATGCCCCAATTATAGGAAAACCTCAAACTGCCATCTGGCAAACTGCACTGTGAATAAAAGCTATATATCTGTGTTATTGAAAAAGGCACTAATCAAAGTCTAGGTTTGCAGAATTGTAATATTCACATATATTAAAAGGTTAAAACAAGAATTGATTTGTAAAGAGTAATGCTTATAACATATTTTTTAAAGTAATGATAATATGCAGGCCTGCAAAGAAAAGGATCACAGTTCGATTCCCAGTCAGGGCACATGCCTGAGTTGCAGGCCAGTTTCCAGCAGGGGATGCACGAGAGGCAACCATACATTGATATTTCTCTCCCTCTCTCCTTCCCTTCCCCTCTAAAGATAAATAATAAATAAAAAATCTTTTACAAAATAAAAATAAAATAAAATAAGGATAATATCAAACTCCCAAGCACGGAAGGCCCTTGGGCTTAAGTTCTTCAGCTGATTTCTCACGGGGATCACGGCTCTGGGTCACTGGGTGGCCAGCATTTCACCACAAAATGGCCAGTGCTGCTACTCAGATGCTTCCAGAAAGAACAATCAGTCCCTGGTCTAGGACCCGCATGTCTTCGTCAAGTTTTCAAACATGGAGTAGACCTGGGCAATACTGAGGCATTTCATATTTTTCATTTGTGTGAAGATTTCGTTTCTGAATCTGATCAATCTCTTCCTCTCACTGCACAGGCTGACCTCCCCTTCAACTGTACTTTGTATTTGTGTCACAGTGCAATCAAATACAAGCCTAGAAATCTAGCAGTACAATTGTTGGTAGCTGTCAGCAAAAAAATATATCAAAAGCTTTTGTGAAATGTGTTTTTACTACTACCAACTGGAAAACAGCCAGAGAGAGAAATTTGATTATCAGAACCCTAAAGCCTCTTCCCCTTTCTTCTTCAATATTGACTAATTTAACTCTCCTATTTTAGAGTTCCCTACTCATGACCACTTATGATAAATCACTGACCTCAAACAATGATAAGTTTGGCCTAAAATGTGTATATCATTGTGTGTACTTCTTAGAACTTGGACCTCTGAGGAGGGGGTGCCACCTGGCTGGTGCTACTATATCCGAGGGGACATGATGAGGTTGGTTCTTGAAATAGAGGGAAAAAAGGGAGAGACTTGAACCAACTTCACTGCTAGGATGAAGGGGCACTGCTGACAGGGACAGGGAGCAAACTGGACAGAGCCTACCTGTTCTCCCTCCTCCAACCTTCTAGCCCCTCTCTAGTGCCTCCTACAGGCAGACCTAGCCAAAGCCAGCAGGTAAGAGAGAAAGCTGTTCTGCCAAGTGGAGCCCCAGGCTCAGCATTACAAAGCAGGAGAGAGTGGTGGATCTGGAGCTGAGAAACAATAGCATAGCCCTCTGCCACTTGTTGCCAGTACTCAACAGTGGTTCGCTCCACCTTAAGGTTGCTCGGTTGTCCAATTCAACTTGTTTACCTTTGGAAACACATGTGGATTTTCAGTTATTAATGTTGAAACAGAGCACACAAGGCACTCACTAAATCTCCACTAAAAGAGTCTGACATCAGACCTCAGTAAACACAACCTTGATCAGATGTACCATCTTTACTAACAAAATATAAATACAAAGAGAGCCATAGCTTTCTGAGACTTCAAAGAACAACAAAATCAGTCCCAATAAGCCATTTTCTCCTGTAAGTGGTCTGCCTTTCATCTCTATTCTAAAGTGAAAACAGATTTCTCAGTAATTCAAGGACACCCGTTGGTAGGGTGTCCTAGCTTCTTTCCCTTTTTCCTGCTGTGCCTTTGTCTTCGCCAACAGACTGTGAAAGCCCAGGCAGCTGCTTTCCCTGCTGCTCTCTGAAAGCTTCAGCGGGACTGAATGCAGAACCACTAATTTCAGACTCTGAGGCTACTAGCCAAACCCTATGAAGTCTGGATTAGGACAAGGGAGTTTGCAGAGCCCTTGCCTCCAGCAGGATTCATATTTCCTCAAAAGGGAATTTACAGCCATCACATGCATGGATACTGATCCTGTGATTGATTGCTGAAATCCAGGAATGTGCACTATATCCCGAAAAAACTGGGAATGTTCTCAGACAGACCCATGCTGACACTGTAGAAAAGCAGAGGGGATGCGACGGAAGGAGGAAACGTACTGCCAGGCCACTTCTGCTGCCTGTAATGGAGCATCCTAGCCAAGGAAGCTCCCAGAGGAAGAGGCAGGAGCTGTCCAATCGGAAAACTGAAAGTCTGTTACATAAAGGACACATGAAAAAAGGAAACAGCGGGTTTAAGGAAAAAAAGATTTAAGATTAAAAATCAACGACAACAAAGGAGATGTTTAGGACTATCCAGATCATTCTTCCCCCTCATTTCCAGCCCACCCCACCCAGCCCACCACATGCTATGCAGGTAGGTAGTTGGAAAGGAACCGACATGGACATTAAAATCTGCAAAAAAAAAAAAAAAAGGAGATATCATAAAATACAAGAAACAGGCAATAGAGAACAGATTGGAAAACATTGCCAAAAAAGAAACACTAAAAAATTCAGAGTAATAATCATTTAACTTATCAAAGAAATTGTAGAAAAGTAACTAATTTTTTCATAAAGAGCTCAAAGAAGAAATTTGATGATTCAAGGAAGAAATGTTAAGTTAACATGAATGAATAAAAATTAAGTAGGCAGGATTAAGAAGGAAATGGAAGAAGTTAAAATATTATGAATGTAAGTCACACATATGCCAAATCTCACATAAGCATAACTGTGTTTATTAATCAAGCCAGTAACTAGGATATGAAAAAAATAAAATAAATATAGGTGAATTTAAGTATACAAAATAAGACATTGAAAATAGAGTGTAAAAGAAGCAAAACATATACATAGGTAGGATGAAATTAATAAATTATTATTTTTAAAAGCTAATTTTAATAAAAGTTAAAATACAAATATAAGAAAGGACAAATAAATAAAACAAAAGCTGCTTCTAAGAAAGAAAGTAAAGTAGATTAATCTCTGGATGCATGATTAATAAAAAAAGATAAAATCAAAATTAAAAATAGCAAGTATAAAAAGAAAGCTATAAAGTATAGAAGAAATGAAAAGACTTAAGAGAATATCATCTGCAATTCTATATTAACCTATATTTTAATAAAGCTAAAGAAATTTTATATTTCTATATTTTTGTAAAGCTAAAGAAATTGATAATTTTCTAGCAAAATAGAAAAGGGCAAAATTGGGCCAAGAAAGGGTAGAAAATGTGAAGGGACCAACAAACACAGGAGGCATTGAAAAACCAACTTTTTGCATCTGCCACTTTAAAAATACACTTGCAGCCCTGGCTGGTGTAGTTCAGTGGATTGAGCGCAGGCCTGCAAACCACACGATCGTGGTTCAATTCCCAGTCAGGGCACATGCCTGGGTTGCAGGCCAGTTCCCAGCAGGGGACTCATGAGAGGCAACCATACATTGATATTTCTCTCCCTCTCTCCTTCCCTTCCCCTCTAAAGATAAATAAATAAAATCTTAAAAAAAAAAGACACTTGCCCCAGATATTTTTATGTGTGGGCTTTATAGGCACATTAAAATAAAACTTACAAAACAGATAGTTCCTAAAGTAAAGTGTTTCAGATCACAGTAAAAATAGACAGTTATTTATAAGATTAACATTACCTTAATACCAATATTGATTAAAGTATGCAAATTCCAATTATGACTATACATACAAAATTAAAAATAAAATATTAGCAAATTAAATGCAGCACTATATTGAACAAATAATACACTATAACTAAGAAATATTTTACTACAGGAATGCAATGACAGTTTCTTTAGGAAAGCTATAAACAATAATGCATTTGTTATTATATTAAAGGAGAAAAAATTATAAAATCCAACAGTCATTTCAAATAAAAGCCCCAAATCAAATGCTAATAGATGGAAACTTCTGAGATTCAGCAAAGGCTATCTATCGAAATCAATACTGATATATCAAATATATGTTAGCATTTCTCCTAAAGTCAACAAAGATTTAAATCTGCAACTCAAAAGGCTACCTATATTCTATGCTAGTAAAAACACTAAAATGTATATTGAAAAAGTTACTGAATTTCAAATATATAAAAAAATCACATACACATTTACAATATTAAAACAAGTTACATAGAGTGCAAAAAATCATATTATTCCTAGGTCTCTCCACAGTAACAATAAGGAAGAAAGTTATAGACTTCTGGTAAGATGAACAGGTAGATGTGCTTCACCTCGCACAACCATGAGAAGGATCATGACTGACTTCAACCTCAAACAAAAACATCCAGAATGCCAGAAAGTTGAATTGTATGGAATTCCAACAACCAAGGATTTAAAGAAGCTATAATTCAACCTGACAGGTAGGAGGGGCAGAGATGGGGAGCCAGGGTTGGAGGATGCCTGAGGCAGTAGCGAGGAGGTGAGGTGGTGGCAGCAGCAGCAGCACCAGTGGAACCAGCAGTCCCATACTTACGTGTAATGGATACAATATGGGAGAGGGGACAATGTACCTGGTGAACGAGTGATCCAGGCCCAGGACAGACTGTGTAGCCCAGGGTTCCAGCACCAGGAAAAATGAAGCCTCATAACTTCTGGGTATAAAAACCAGCTTGGGATAGGGCAGTGGAAAAAACTGCCAATTTCTCAGGAGTCTATTTAAAGGGACTGCAGGCATACACAAACCTGTCTAATCTGGGAACTACCACCAGGGCAGCCACTGATAAAGAAAAGAATAAACTAATGGGACTTAATCAAAATAAAAAGCTTCTGAACAGCTAAAGAAAAGAGCAAACTGAGGGGGCTCTGGCCAAGATGGAGGCATAGGTAGAAACCCTTTGCTTCCTCAAATAAACTAAAGGAGGATAATAACCAATCTAAAATCAATAAACAACGAGAAATGCCAGAAAATCAAACTGCATGGAACTCTGACAACCAAGAATTTAAAGACACAGTCAACCAGACCAACCAGACCAGAGAGGTGGCAGACAGAAAGAACCTGAGGTGAAGCGGTAGACCACGCATGGGACTGACTGAATTGGGAGAAACTCCCAGTCTCACAAGAGCTCTTTGGAAAGTGGAGCTAGGACCAAGCAAGTGAGCTTCACTGTTCCCTCTCTAGCCCTTCCCACCCACACATTCAGCACCACAGCACAGCAAGGAGGGTTGCCCTGCCCAGCTGAATACCTAAGGACCCACCCTTACAACTTATTAGGTGCACCAAGACAAAGAAATATGGCCCAAATGAAAGAACAAAGCAAAACTTCAGAGTGAGAGCTAGCGATGAGGAGATAGTCAACCTATCTGATGGAGAATTCAAAGCCCTGGCAATCAAAATGCTCAGAGAACTGACTGAGCTTGGTTGAAAAATTAAAGACTGAATGAAAGATACCCAAAGTGAAATAAAGCAAAATAGTCAGGGAACCAACAGTGACAGGAAGGAAACCAGGACTCAAATCAATGATCTCCAAAATATATAAAGAACTCACACAACTCCACTCCAGGGAGACAAACAATCCAATTAAAAAATGGGCAGTGGACCTGAACAGACACTTCTCCAATGAGGACATATAGACGACCCAGAGACATATGAAAGGATGCTCAGTATCATTAGCCATCAGAGAGAAGCAAATTAAAATCACAACGAGACACCACTTCACACCAACCAGAATAACCATCATAAACAAATCAGTAAACAGTAAGTTCTGACAAGGTTGTGGAGAAAAGGGAACCCTAGTGCACTGTTGGTGGGATTGGTGCAACCACTGTGAAAAACAGTATGGAATTTTCTCAGAAAACTAAAAATGGAACTGCCTCTGACCCAACAATTCCATGGCTGGGACTATACCCTAGGAACCCTGAAACACCAATCCAAAAGAACCTATGCACCCCAATGTTCATAGCAGCACAATTTACAATACCAAGTGCTGGAAGCAATCTAAATGCCCATCGGTAAATAAGTGGATCAAAAAACTATGGTACATTTACACAATGGAATTCTATGCAGCAGAAAGAAAGAAGTTCCTCCTACCCTTCATGACAGCATGGATGGAACTGGAGAGCATTATGCTAAGTGAAATAAGCCAGGTGGTGAAAGACAAATATGATCTCACCTCTTAAGTGGAACCTAATCAACAAAACAAACAAGCAAGCAAAATATAACCAGAGACACTGAATTAAAAAACTGACAGTAACCAGAGGGCAGGAGGGTGGGCAATATGAGGGGAAGGGTCATTAGGGAACATGTATAAAGAACCCATGGACAAAGCTAAAGGGGAGGAGGATTAAGGGCAGGGGGATGTAGGGGTGGGTGGGGCAGAGGAAAGTGGTGGTGGGAAAATGGAGACAACCGAACTTGAACAACAACAAAAATAAAAAGCAAAAAAAGAAAGAAAGGAAATAATCCAAATGTAACAGTGAAAAAAAAGAGGTACAAATTAGTAGGTAAAAAATAGACAAGGGGAACACAGGGGGAGGTTAAGAATAGTATGGGACACAGAGAAGCCAAAGAACTTATATATGCACTACCCACAGACATGAACTAAGGGGGCACATGTTGCTGGAGGGAAGGCAGGTACTGGGCAGAGGGAGGCAAATGGGTAAAATCGGGACCACTGTAATAGTATAATCAATAAAATGTACTTTAAAAGAATGTATAATCTTGTCTACAAATTTCCAAAGATTCATTTTACAAGCACACACATGGGCACACATGCAAGGTATACACTCATACATGTGTGTGCAAAACAGGTACATGTGCAAATACAGCCTCACACAGACTACATGTAAACAGGCATGTGCATACATGTACATCTAATTTTTTCAAATCATTTTGCTTAACTGTAGGGGGACATATAAAAATTCCCATAAAGGGGAAAAATATTTACTAAATTTCATCAATTCCTTAAGTTTTTAGTATCTTTTTAGCAAAATTAAGTAAAAGTCAAGGAAAAATGTATTAGTATATTTTATTTAACCTAACATACAATATATAATCTTAGTTTTTTAAATCATTTTCTTCTATCCCATCTGAATATATGGATTAAAACACCTGTAGAATAGGGTCCACCAAATATTAAGAATGTCAAGGAACATGTTTAAAGGACCCCTGGACAAAAACAATGGGGGGGAGCATACTGAATGTGGGAGGTGGGGGTGGATGGGGCAGGAGAGAGTAATGGGGAAAATGGGGACAACTGTAATTGAACAAGAATTAATAAAAAAGAACATTATTTCTAAATGAGTTTTTGATTGATTCGATTTTCTTTTACTTTATTACATAAATTTTGTCCTAAAATTTATATTTTTTTTACAAAACTGATCAAGTGCACTTCGGCAAAGCGAAAAATAAAAATGGGGAGGGGGAATAAGAAGAAAAAGAGGTGATGTTAGCATTACCATGTGACTTCCCATTATACCGTGTTCAGTGTATTTGTTGGATGAGTCAAAGAAAATGTTGTAACGGAGTTTTCATTCTGTAAATTTGATTTCACAGGAATTTGTTTTAAAGGGAAATGCAAGCTGAGCTGGCCCTTCCAATCACTTAATAGGCATCCCTGTCTTCCTCTCATTCAATAGGAGAAATTAGAGCTGGAGAGGCCTCCCCATCTCCTGTCAATGATTCCTGTGGTGCATTCTCCTGGGTTCTCTTAGCTCGGTATTCAATGACTCACGTGTCAGAGTTTCATCTATTTCCTATTCTAGAAGCTAACATCTTCTTGCACCCACCAAGTGACAAATGCACTAAAAATGTGAGGAAAGGTCATCTGTACCTTATTACTGAGTTCTAATAGATCTTATGCGAGGACCTTCTAGCCAGGCCTCAGTTCACTAGATTCTGAGGACACAACAGTAATACTATAAATTGGATGCATTGAAAGATATTTCCAGTAACAAGAAGAAAATCTGAAGATCACTTTTTAGTATTTGTGTACCCTTTGCCAGGCTGCCTGGCTAACTCTATATAGAAGCTTGTGAAATTATAAATGGTCATCTAAGAAAAAGAGATGTGAAGTCTAGATTCTTCCTTTGCCCTACTTTACATGGAAATAGAATTCCAAAGCCCACTCTCTAGATCCAACCTGCATTTTCTGTTCATTCATGTCATAGTTCTCTTTCCTAAGTTCCACAAAGCACATGCACACTCACACAGGCCCACATGCATACTCACTCATATAAGGTAGGTGGCTGGCTGCCTTCTTAAGAAGCACGCCACGTACCAGGAGGTGGACATGGAATGAATGTTGGAGCTGACAAATCATCATGTTGTAACCAACACCATAAAGATTGTTTGAGGGAGAAATCATAAATGGGTGCTAAATTTAGGAGGAAAATGACTAACTTCACAGAGGCAGAATTTACACAAAATAAATGCACCCATTATTTGTACAGTTTTATGAGTTTTGACAAATTGACATACCTGTGCAGCGACCACCAATAATCAGTTTTCCATCACCTTAAATCTCCTCATGTGCCCCTTTGTAATCAATACCTCCCCCTCCCCGCTCTCAGCCATAGTCAACCACTGATCTGCTCTCTATCACTAGGTATGTTTTACCTTTTCTAAGATGCAATATAAATATAACCATACAGTATGTATTCTTTTGTGCTTTGCTTCTTTCCATGGAGCATAATACAGGGTGGGGCAAAAGTAGGTTTCTAGGTGTGAGTATGCAAAACACAGAGTTTAGTCTTGTATTATTATTTATTAATTATTGCATTATTTTCCATATGAACAACTATAAATCTACTTTTGCCTGACCCTGTATTCTTAAAATTCATCCATTCTGTCACATATCAGAATGTAATTCCTCTTTATTACTGAGTAGTGCCCTGTGGTACACAATTTACATGGGTGGTCACCTATTGATGGACATTTGGGTTGCTTCTAGTTTGGGGTTACTATGAATAAAGCTGCCATGTACATTTGTGCACAAGTCCTTGTCCAGACACATTAGCTTTGTCATATAGTGTCATTTGCTCTGTCATATATTATTTTTGTAACCATTTGAAAGTTGCATATAGTATGTATGTTTACCCTTAAATATTTCAGTGTTCATTTCCTAAGAATAAGACTAATTTCTTATACAATCATGGTACAATAATCAACTTTAGTAAATTTGGCAGTTGTATAATTTTTTTACCTAATTTACCCTCCTACAGTCAATTTTGCCAATTTACAAGGCCCCTTACTATATTTGTGTGTGTTTGTGTGTTTTTCCCCTGAACTACAGAACCCAGTTTAGTGTCAAGTATTACACTTAGCTGTCTGTTTTTTTCGTCTCTCTAACCCTAAACAATTATACAAATTATGACAAATTAAACAAATATATGACAAATTAAAATGTATATTTTAATTTCTTTCATGTAAGTAACAGCAAGGCCCTAGGCTGTATGAGAACTGTGTGTTTAACTTTATAACAAACTGATATATTTCAAAGTGGTTGCTTCATTTCACATCCCCACAGTAATGTCTGACAACCACAGTTGTTCTTCACCCTTATATTGTCAGTCTTTCTATTTCAGCAGTTTCAGTGGGTGTTTGGGAGTACGTTTCACAACAGTTTTAACTTGCCTTTGGGAAGTAAACTTTGATAAGGAGCAGAATATTTACATGGTCCTTAAAACATGTCACCACAGACTGCTTTTAAAAGCAAGGGAGGTAATAATATCTATACAGTGGAACCATTGGGCAATGCTGATTAAAGTTAACATCATAAATGGGAGGCAAGTGGAAATCAAAAGTCTCTGGAAGACACAGGCTGAGAAGGTCACGTGTCATCTGTGTAGCGTCCTGACGGGGGTCATGCACCCTAACACCACTTGTGATAAAACCTACGGAAACCCAAAGTGAGGGACATTCCACTTTAAAAAGAGACCATATTCTTCAAAGGGTCAAGGTCATACAAGAAAAAGAAAGTTTAAGGAATTGTTTTGGGGTAGGGAGACTAAAGAAAACAGACAGCTAAGTGTAATACTTGATACTAAACTGGGTTCTGTAGTTCAGGGGAAAAACACACAAACACACACAAATACAGTAAGGGGCCTTGTAAATTGGCAAAATTGACTGTAGGAGGGTAAATTAGGTAAAAAAAAAATTATGCAACTGCCAAATTTACTAAAGTTGATTATTGTACCATGATTGTATAAGAAATTAGTCTTATTCTTATGAAATCGACACTGAAATATTTAAGGGTAAACAGATATACTGTATGCAATTTTCAAATGGCTACAAAAATAATATATGACAGAGCAAATGTGTCAAAATGGAGTAAAAGGTTAACAACAGGTGAATCTAGGTAAAGGGTGCACTAAAATTCTACCATTTCTATACTTTTGATGTTTGAAATTGTTCCCAAATAAAACAATTTTAGGTAACTAAGACTTATTGGATTAAGATGTCATATACCTTGTCTCACATCTAAAATCCTTAGAAATTGGAGGGGGAAAAGGTGAGGTTTTTTCAAAATCAGTAACAGTCATAGGAAAACATGAGTGATACTTGTGACCTGAAATGTTGATTTACCTAAACAACAGTAAGCAGAAAAGAACCATGAACTCTTACACCTGAGCCCGGCTCAAAGAAGGAGTCACTTATAAATTCCAGGATTCCCAGTTGTGGCAGTAATGGGGCTCTGCCCCCCACGTCCCCCATCCTGACAAAGGAGTGAAATCCTTCCGAGGGCCCTCAGCCATTTCTGGCCACAGGTAACAGCTGGGGGCCCAGAGGCACCAGGCCGGTAGGAAGCACAGAACAGAAGCAGAGAATGAACAGACCCTGCTCTCAGAACAGACGTGTGCTTCAGCGTCACCTGCTGCCCTGCTCTCCCCGAACCCATCTGATGTACTCTCTCTGGTCCCTAAAATCCTAGATAGACCATCCTCCCTGTTCTTTTTTCTGACAGAATGATCACTAAAATGCTAACAAAGGAACTTACCTAAGAAAAAGAAGATCAAAAATACAGACAGTAAAATGACAAGAAACTCACAACTATTAATAACTGAACCTAAAACAAAAACAAAAACTAAGCAAACAACTAGAACAGGACCAGAATCACAGAAATGGAGATCATATGGAGGGTTCAGTGGGGAGTGGGTGGGGGGAGAATGGGGGAAAAGTACAGGGAATAAGAAGCAAAAATTGTATGTATAAAATAGACAGGGGGAGGTTAAGAATAGTATAGGAAATGGAGAAGCCAAAGCATGTATGTGTACAACCCATGGACACGAACTAAGGTGGGAGAGTGATGGAAGGAGGAGGGTACAGGATGGAGGGGAATAAAGGGGAGAAAAAAAATGGGACAACTGTAACAACATAATTAATAAAATATGTTTTTTTTTAAAAGAGCTGACAGATTTTACCTGGCCACACCTGTCCTGGGACCACCTAGTCTGCTGGTTCACAGACCCCCGAGGCTCTCGTCCTGGGCCTCGGGTCTGCTAATCCACCCTCCCTCCTGGACACGTCCGCTCTTTGGTTCCTGGCACAATAAATATGTCTTTCTTCAGGAATGATCAGTCTTCTGTCAGCAACCTGTCCCGCATCATCTCATTGCCCTCCCTGGAAGTCTTTCCCAGCCGAGGCAAAGTGGAGGGACCAGGGTGCCAAGAGGTTGCTTTTGATTCCATGCTAAGGTGAGTACATGGGAACCTTCTGACCCTACAAATATGAAAAGGTGAAAGAGTCACTTTTCCTCAACTTCCAGATATGTCATTTCATATTCAACAAGAAAGAAAGTATAACTAGGAACATCAAATATTTAATTAGCGTGCATTTTAGTAGTTTTTATACCAGCTCCCAAAATCGTGTTGGGACTCCATCATATCATACTTAGATGTTTCCATGCCACGGGGCATTTAAAATTGATGTTTTATCTGCCTCATGTCAAGTCTTGTGACCAGTTTGTTTGTTTGCTTTTCAGTATTTTTTCTCATGAAAGTACAGATTCAGAACCTTTTTTCTTTTTCTTTTACCTTTGTTTTTACTGTTGACACTATTACAGATGTCCCCATTCCTTCCCCCGCTGCCCACCTCCACCCAGCCCCCACTCCACCTTCCCTCTGGCCGTCAGACACTGTTGTCTGCATCTCTCTGTAGGGCAGTGGTCCAGATTTGTTTGTTCCATGGAAATTCCGTACAATCGCTTACTAGTCTAATGTAGGTTAGACCTGGCCTCTGCGGGGAAGCACAGTCTGACTCCCGTGCCAGTCTCCAGGACGGCAGGCCCTGAGAAGCATCTCTCAGGTCCCAGACCTCCACTGCGCTGCGGGCACAGGCCACACACCTGCTCTGTACAACAACAGGACACGATTTAAGATCAAAATTTTAAATCAAAGCAAAAAAAGATTTAAAAAAAGCACTTCCATCAGTTTTACCCCTTCTAGTTTGTCTATAAGGGTGGATGTGACAAAGCCAAGGTCCCAGAGAATTTGAATTGCGAAATGTCAGTAAAATTATGTAAGACTATTTGAAACCATTTACCTCTTATGATTGTAATTTCACCCAAAAATATCAATTAATAAGGACTTATATGATTACCCCTTTAATAATTATTATCCAATAATATAAAGGGCTCCAGCTAAGTGCTTTATTTCCAGTACCTCACTGAATCTTTATAACAATACTCTGAGTTAGATACCATCGTCTTTATGTTACGGAGAAGAAAATTGCACCTCAGCAAGATTAAATGAATTGGCCAAGATCACGCAGCTGAAAAACAACAGCACAAGGACACAAAGCCAGATGGACGTACCACTTAGCTGTGCTCTGACCACCATTCTGCACTTCCTCCTGTCTCTTTATCTCAGCATCTGTTCCTGTGTCTACATCATCAGGACAGTTAGATTTATTAGGACCTACCTGCCAAGAACCATTCTACATAAAAATATTTCAAACTGCTCTCTCTTCCATAATACTTTTGAAATGAATTGCCAACAAGTCTGGAAATGAGCTAAGTAGCTTCTCGGGATTGAAGAGCACACATCTGCAGGCTTTGCTGATTCGTATTCATTCTGGTGTTACAAGTGCTGCCTCTCCCATGTTTTACTGGTCGCTTCTTTACAAGATCTTCATTACTTCATAATTGTTCAGGCTTCTACATTTCTTTCTTGTGGAGACAGATGATCTGCATGCTTGTAAAGTTGGAATAATGAAAGGAAATGAGAATCCTATCCAGATCATCCTCCATCCTCTGATACCAATAAATCACTAAATTAAATGTTCATTTTCTGGGACATTATCAGAGTACACCCCTTCTGTGGGCCAACTTCTCACAAAATTCTGCAGAGCAGTAAGAGCCAAGGACAAGGGAAGAGCACATTTGTCCATTTTAATTAATCAGAAAATGTGTCTACCGCAAATACAGTCTCTGACATCATTTCTAAAAGGAAGTCATTTGCTTCAGCCTGAAGTTTCCTTGGGTCAGGCACCCATAGGGCCCTGAAACCATTCTGAGGTGGACAGAGAAGGAGGAGATACAGAGAAGAAGATGCCAACTTGACCTTGTTCCAGGCTGGATATCTATGAATTTCTACAAATGTTCTTGAGCTTTATTCTGGGATACAGCTAAGTTTCTTGGTAACACTATGATCCTTTCAGATATTACATGTAAGCTTCATTTGGCAAAATCACAGCAACATGTGACCTAAAGTTAATTTTGCCCCATTACTGGGATGAGGTCCTGCAGAGTATTTCATCCAAAGCCCAGGGTTTTACGAGGTATCCCAGGAGGGCTGTTGGGAAGAGGCCCTGTCCCCTGCCCTGATGTGAGCTCCCAGTGTGCCCTCTGACCCCTTAGGGTGGTTCTCTCCTGGCCATGACAGCTCCATTCCACACATGTGCTGGTGAGGATGCCACTAGATATTTAAAGATAACTTCTGCAGAGCTCTGGAGATTTTTTTCTGCACAACTTCCTCTTTTCTAGCACTTTCCCTGAAAACTCTACCCCTCTTAGCCTCTCTGAACTCACAGCTCCATCTCCTTATCTCAGGGAGACGGCCAGGCTCAGCCTGGGTACCTCTCTCTGCACTATAACCTGGAAACTCCCTCCAGGCAGTGATCTCAGAAAACTGTAGGGACCACCTCCATGGCTCCCTGTCTCTCAAGGATCACTCTCATTCACTGACTGAAGCTTTACTTGCATTCTGCCTTCCTCACACTTTATCTCTATCTGGAAAGTATTTGCCCACTTCTTTGAACAGCCTAAACTCCTCCCTCTGAGATTTGACCCAGCTAAAATACCACTTGACCCATGAAGTCTTTCCTATGTCTCCAACCAGAAGTAATCTCCCTTTTCTGAACTCTGCTGACAATGTTCACCTTCTAAATATGTTAGATACAAAAATGTGCTCATGTTTTATTTCCCTAGTAGACAGTGACCTCCTTAGGACAAGAAATCCCATCTTACCCATTTTCACTTCTTCAGTAATACCTTCTACTTTACTAGCTGTTTATTAATGTTAAATAAATAAACAAATAAAATGGCAAAATGTGTCATCTCGTCACAGAGCACTGAACTGAGATCCATTAGAGACCTTGGTCAAACAGTGGACAGACCACAATTTCCGTAAGGCAGGGGGATCCCAGCCACCACCCACATAATGGGCATATCCAAGAAGTAACTATGACACAGACCATGTTACACTTTTCCCAGTCTGTCTGTTTCTGCAACTCTCATCAGCTATGACCCTGATGTTAAAAAGAATCATTTTGTGATATGATTCTAATGTGTAAACCAAACATTTTTTTTACTTTTATTGATGTTCAAATACAGTTGTCTCCATTTTCTCACCACCACTTTCCCCGACCCTACCCCCACCCATGTCCCACCCTCAATCCCACCCCTCCTTGTCTCTTGTCCATGGGTCCCTCATTCATGTTCATTTATGTCCCTTTTCCTTCTTCTCCATGTTATTTCCCTCTTACCTCCCCTCTGGTTACTGTCAGTTTATTGTCGATTTCAATGTCTCTGGCTATATTTTGCTTGCCAGTTTGTTTTGTTAATTAGGTTCCGCTTATAGGTGAGATCATATGGTATCTGTCCCTCACTACCTGGCTTACTTCACTTAGCATAATGCTTTCCAATTCCATCCATGTTGTCACAAAGGGTAGGAGCTCCTTCTTTCTTTCTGCTGCGTAGTATTCCATTGTGTAAATGAACCATAGTTTTTTGATCCACTCATTTACTGATGGGCATTTAGGTTGCTTCCAACACTTGGCTATTGTAAACTGTGCTGCTATGAACATTGGGGTGCATAGGTTCTTTTGGACTCGTGTTTCAGGGTCTTAGGGTATAATGACAGCTGTGGAATTACCAGGTCAAAAGGTGGTTCCATTTTTAATTTCTTGAGGAAATTCCACACTCTTTTCTACAGTAGCTGCACCAGTCTGCACTCCCACCAACAGGGCACTAGGGTTCCCTTTTCTCCACAACCTTGTCAGCACTTATTGTTTACTGATTTGTTTACAATGGCTATTCTGATTGGTGTGAAGTAGTGTTTCACTATGGTTTTAATTTGTATCTCTCTGATGGCTGATGATACTGAGCATCCTTTCATATGTCTCTGGATCCTGTGTATGTCCTTGTTGGAGAAGTGTCTGTTCAGGTCCTTTGCCCATTTTTTAATTGGATTGTTTGTCTTTTCAGAGTGGGGTTGTGTGAGTTCTCTGTACATCTTGGAGATCCATTCTTTGTCTGAGGTATCAGTGGCAAATATGTTTTCCCATATAGTTGGTTCTTTTTTCATTTTAATGCTATTTTCTTTAGCCATGCAGAAGCTTTTTAATCTCATGAGGTACTATTTGTTTATTCTTTCCTTTATGTCCCTTGCTCTAGGGGACATATTGGTGAAAATATTGCTGCATAGAATGTCTGAGATTTTCCTACCTATGTTTTCCTCTAGGACTTTTATGGTGTCATGGATTATATTTAAGTCTTTTATCCACCTTGAATTTATTTCTGTCTATGGTATAAGTTGGTGATCAAGTTTCATTTTTTTTGCATGTAGCTGTCCAGATCTCCCAACACCATTTGTTGTAGAGGCTATTTTCACTCCATTTCATGGTTCTGCACCCTTTGTCAAATATTAATTGACCATAGAGACCTGGGTTTATTTCTGGGCTCTCTGTTCTGTTCCATTGGTCTATGAGTTTGTTCTTATGCCAGTACCAGACTGTTTTGATTATAGTGGCCTTGTAATACAGCTTGATATCAGGTATTGTGATCTCTCCTATTTTTTTCTTCTTTCTCAAAATTGCTGCATTTATTCTGGGCCATTTATGGTTCCATGTAAATTTTTGAAGTGTTTTTTCTGTATCCTGAAGATATGTCACTGTATTTTAATAGGGATTGTGTGGAATCTATAAATTGCTTTGGGTAGTATAGACATTTTGATGATGTTAATTCTTCCAATCCATGAACATGGTATGTGCTTCCATTTCTTTGTGCCTTCCTTAATTTCTTTCTTCAGTGCTGTGTAGCTTTCTGAGTATAGCTCTTTTACATCCTTGGTTAGGTTTATTCTTAGGTATTTTATTTTTCTTGTTGCTATATCAAATGGGATTTCATTCCTGATTTCTGTTTCTGATATTTCATTGTTGGTGTACAAAAATGCCTTTGATTTCTCAATACTGACTTTGTATCCTACTGCTTTGCCAAATTCATTTATTAGGTCAAGTAGTTTTTTTGTGGAGTCTGTAGGGTTTTCTATGTACACTATCATGTCATGTGCAAACAATGACAGTTTTACTTCCTCCTTTCTGTTGGGATGCCTTTTATTTCTTCTTCTTGTCTGATTGCTGTGGCTGGGATTTCCAATACTATGTTGAATAAAAGTGGTGAAAGTGGCCATTCTTTTCTTGTTCCTGATCTCTAAACCTAACATTTTTTTCAAGTGCTTCACTAGAGAAACAGTTGCCCGATTCAGTGCTGGAAGAATAACATGTGGTGCTAGACGGAGAGATGATATGTGCCTTCCTAGGGAATTATTAAGGGCATTTTGACTCTATGTGTTATTTCACATCACTCACTGACTCCAGAACTTAACATTGGCAACATATATGACACTCTTAATTTTTGAAAAGTGGAACCTTGTGTTCCCCATCTTGTATTCTCCATGCCTGACAGAACGTCTGATTCATTACAGGTGAAATGTGTGTGTGTGTGTGTGTGTGTGTGTGTGATTTTGAGCTGAACTAAATCTGACTGTAGACTAAGCATTTATTTTAATTATGCTTCTTCCCACCAAGAGTTCTGAAAAACATTTTCCCAAAGTGAAAATAGTTATTAAATTCCTACTGCACTTTTTAAGTATCCAATGTCTAGGTAGTATAGTCTCAAGTTCTTTCCTTCAATTAGCCCTTACTCTTTCTCTCCTTCCACTTCCTTTATACACTTTAGGTTCCACAAGAGAGCCACTTTCTACTAATATTAATTATTTCAAATATTTGCACCAAACTAAGCCATGTGTACTTAGCTTGGGTTCCAAATTGGTGGGATAGTGTATGTTTGAATCTTTATAATTAATATTATAGACATCATTCTGATTTGTGTGTTATTTAGATGTAAAAATGGTCAAAAACTACTAAACTCGGGCCAACAATAAAAATACAAAGGCCTGGCTGTGGTGACAACTAGCACAAACTTAGTGGCTTAAAGCAACAGAAATTCATTCTTTCACAGTTCTGGAGGTCAGAAGTCAGAAATCAGGCTGAGATTAAGAGGTCAGCAGGACTGTACTTTTTCTGGAGGCTCCAGGGGAGAACCCACCCCTTGCCTCTTCTAGTTTATGTGACTACTGGCATTCCTTGGCTTATGGCCACACCTCTCCAATCTTCAAAGCCAGCATCTTCAACTCTCTCTGCCTTGTCTTCATAACCACCTCATAGGTCTTTGTGTAGTTCGGTCATGTGCCACTTGATGACAAGGACACTTTCTGAGAAATGTGTTGTTAGGCAATTTGCCCATTATACAAACATCACAGTGTGTTTATACAGATTTAGATGATACAGCCTGTTGCTTCTAGGCTATGAGCCTGGACAGCATGCTACTACACAAAACAACACAAGATTAAATCAAGTCCAAGAGAAAATGGTGCAATAAAGAGACACAGTAAGCAGGGGATGATGAAGCAGCTGCTGGGGTACCACAGCACACGGTTTTACAGAAAACTTTTTAAAATAAGTACAAAAAGTACAGTTTAAAATAATGATAAAGTATGGTAAATACATAAACTTAGTAATATAGTCACTTACTATCATTATCAAGTGTTATGTTCTCTATATAACTGTGTGGGCTGTACTTTCATATAGCCGACAGTACAGCAGGTTTGCTTACACCAGAATCACCACAAATATATGAGTAACACATCGTGCTACAGGGTTACTGCAGCTACAATGTCACTAGGCAATAGGAAGTCTTCAGCTCGATTTCAATCTTACGGGACCACTGCGACATGTGCCATCTGTCGCTGATTGAAAAATTGCTATGTAGCACATGACGGCATCTCTCTCTGCCTGCCTCTTGTAAGAATACACGTTGATGGCATCTTGGACCCACCTGGATAATCCAGAAAAACCTCCTCACCTCAAGACTGTCAATGTAGTCACATCTGCAAGGACATTTTTCCCATATAAGATAATATCTACAGATCTAAAGTTTAGGGCCTGATGTCTTTGGAGGACATTATTCAACTTACAACATCCTCTCTACAAAAGTTTAGATAAATTAAGAATATTTTGTAGGGTTCAAGTAATGGATGCTCACTAGAATCCAATAGTAGCTAATGATGAGTCTATTGCATAGATCCAAGCTGATTTTCCTCCTGGTCCCTGACATATGTCAGGGGATTAAGAGAGTCGATTTCCTTGAATATAGAGACACAGCTCCTCTTCCACAGCACTCTTGATTCACAGCCCACCCCCCCACATCAGGCCATAATCAGCTTTTCTCACATTCCCAACCAACACACACACACATACACACACAGTTTCGCTAAGGAGTATCACAAATTTTACCGAAGACTAAAGGAGTGAAAGGGAGAGGAGAGGCATGGTAGAAAAGAAAATTAGAACAAACAATAAAATTTCATATAAAAAATCCTCCTGAGACAATGCTTTCCTTCTCCTTCAGACCTGCTCCAGGAACCAAACACTTCATCACCCTTCTCTCTTCTGTTCTTCTAAAATTCTCTCTATTGTCATAAGCAACTTAATTCTTGCACCCAGCTTGCAAATTTCAGTCATCAAAACAAAATCCCTGAGGTTACCTAAACCCACAGCCTCTGAAAGTAATCTGACTCAGCGCTCCCAGGCCTTGAGCAGCCCTTTGACGCCGTATACCCCTGTTGCTGTGGTTTATCAGCTCATCCACTCAACCAACACAGCCCTTCCTGGAAAGGAAGCTGCTTATGCTAAGGAAAAAACAAGTTCTACTAATACAATCATGACAGTTAATGAATCACTGCACCTCTCTTTATAGTCCTCAGCATCTTGCTTCCCGGAAAAGTTAAAATAAAAGAACCCTCTCCCCTCTTCATAAGACTCCATACAAGTGACAAGGCCTTACAAACACTGAACCTTATTTCTGTTTCTCTCAAAAAAAACCAACCTTATTACTTTTTCATTATCACAGTCCCCAGTGAACATTTCTGTACTAAACACATTATTTTCTACTCAGGCTTTATGAGAATTAAGAAGTTTTAAATGTTTAAAACATTTATTTCTGGCCCCGGCTGGTGTGGCTCAGTGGATTGAGCGTGGGCCTTCGAACCAGGGGTTCATGGTTCGAGTCCCAGTTGGGACACATGCCTGGGTTGCAGGCCAGTTCCCAGCGGTGGATGCATGAGAGGCAACCATACATTGACATTTCTGTCCCTCTCTCCATCCCTTCCCCTCTAAAGATAAATAAATGAAATCTAAAAAAAAAAACCAATTTATTTCTGGACATTTCCTTTCATAAGCTAGTAGGTTTCCATTAGTTTTCGTGAGTTCTTCAAACACGCCAGGCAGCATTGTGGAAATGAAAGAATCTTGGACGTATTCCCTGGATCCAATTCTGCATCTAGTTTATAACTATCCAGGAGGATTAATATTTCCCATCAATAGTTTAGCAACCAGGAATCCGTAAATGAGAAGGTTTTGCCCTTCTCAGTTGTACACGAGTCATTTCCTCCAGCTATCTGACACATACACACTTTTTAAAAAAATAAATTAAATTAGCCGAAATCTTCATATTTCTTCTAGGCACCACAGAGGTTATAAAAATGAGTGAGACCATCCCAGCCACCGAGAAGCGTTCAGGAAGGCAGAGCACAGATCATTTAGCAGTTTACCCAATGCTGACAAAAGCGCAAGCACATAAAGTCACCGATAACAAATGGCTGTACTGGGAAGCTGTTTTTATCACCTGCTTTCCACATGGATTACCAGACCCAGGTACTCAGGTAGTTTGAGAACACAGCCTAGCGGCTTGGCCAGGTTCTCCATAACCTCTACCTCAGAAATAACATAAAAAGTGGGCCATTTGTTGGTTTTAGAATCCATGGGATGGATTGAAAATAGTCTTTTATTCTCCAAAAAAAAGGGTGGGCAAGAAGAGAAGGAGCAAGAGGCAAAGAGAAAAAGGGAAAGGAGGAAGAAAACCAAGAGGTGTGATAGGGTTGTAACTCAAAAAGAGATAGCGGTTAACAATGGCATGTATGTAACACATTTATAAACCCAAATTCGGCACCAAAAACAACCAGGTTTGACTTGAATTCCTCATTAGCATCTGCTCAGGAGCATCTTGGGATCAAGAGCCACCAAGGCTTGAAAGACGCGTCCTCCCCCACCATGCCCCTGCCCACCCCAGATGGGAGGCTGCCGGACCGGAAGGGGAGGCAGAATCAACACTCCCTCCAGGTTCCCAAGGTGGGCAGAGCTCAGAACAGAGTCTGGATCTTCTGAAAGACACTCACCAATTGCTCTCTGGTGTGGCTTTTTCAGACTCTGGCCTTTCTAAGTCTCCGTTTCCCCCCTCCGATATCAGGAACTTGAACACCCTCACCCGGTGGTGGTGGGAACTCGGTGAAGAATTCTAGTTTGGTATACACTTTTTGCTAAATTGTGAATGAGGTTTACAAATGAAACAACTCGAGGGGATTACACAATGGTAAACCAAAGTGCAGGCTACTTTGTAGAATTTCAGCAGTGGCTGAGTTTTTCTTAGCCTCCACTCTACATGTCTGGCTCTAACAGGGGTAACCTTGTCAAATGATTCTGGTCTCCACATGTGGTACAGCGTCAAGATAAAGAATCGGGTCAGCCACCTTGGGAACGTTGTGGGGTGGGAGGGGTGGGTTGTAAACGGGAAGCCCATGAATATGTCTGACAGTCTCTAAAAATGAAAATGCCTTTGGCTTTTCGCTCAAGCATTCCAGAAGCTGCAGCTCTGAACAAGGACATGGCAGGAAGTCGTCAGGGCTGACAGCTCTGAGGAGCAGAGCAGAACATTGTGAAAACACGTTTTCTATTCTCACAGAGAAAAACGGGATGCCTCATGACAGTGGGACTGCATCCCAGAGCAGAAGGGGTGCCTGCGAGGCGCTGCTGTTTGCTGGCCTGCCGTGAAGGGCGCTGGCGAAGATGAAAGGTATTTTCCATCCCGCAGCAGAGAGAAGCCCATCTGTTATCCTGCCCAGTGGGCGCAGCGCCAGGGAAATCCTTCATGAAGGAGAAGCCTCCTGCCAGAGTTCCCTGGAAACACTCCCCAGACGATCCCGCCCACGCACGAGCCCCCACTCTTCCCAGCCTGCTTTTGTGTGTTTTTCCTTTTTATTATAGCTCCACAGAGCCAGGCAGAGAACAGTCCCTGTGATTTAAAACTAGCAGGAGGATCTGTCTTCAAAGCTGTCATAAATTTTTATGATTTCAGCCCTAGAACATCCCTGACGGCCTCCATTCGCCCACACAAACAAGGGTGGTGTCCTGTAGACAAGCCAATGCGAAGTGGAAGCCAGCCAAAGCTGTCTCTGTGCTATAAAGCAAAGACCCTCCAAAGAGCACTGAGACAGGTTATCTGAATAGATCAGGGCTTCTGGGGCTGATGACAAGGCTGCTGCCATGGTCATCTGTCCTGCTGATGGACAGGTTTCACTGAACTGGAGCTGAAATGACAGCTGCAGAACCTGGGGCAAAAAGGACCTCCCTCCTTTAGGCCCCAGAAGGGAGAGGGAGCCAGGTACATAGAGCCCTGTGCACCCAATAGATTCAACAGTGAGCCCTCAAAGCGGGAGGGATGGGCAAATGCCCTCTAGGTTGGGCTCCCCAAGACACACTTAGCTTCCCCTTGGAGGCATGCATACTCACCTCTAGTCTGTCTTGGGATCTTCGCAATGTGACTACAGCTTCTCTACCCTTTAGTTTTGGGAATACAGAATTGTATCCACTCCACCCACTTGTAAAGCTCTACTCTCCTTGTGCTTCTCTTCAAGAGGCGATTCATGTTTTTCCTGACCCAATTTGTTCTTTGGGGAACGTTGGAGAGCTTTCTGGAATGAGCTAAGTGAGCCCCAGGTTTGCCTCCACAGATCACACTCTCAGTCTGTTGCAAGCAGCTCTGCCTCCTCCTCAGCTGAGGCTAATTATCTGATGCTTCTCTGCAAAAGTGACAAGGACCCAGCCAGTGCCCCCCACCCCCCACACCCAGCCTGTGGGACACTGGGCACATGAGGCAGGAAGAGGCTGCTAGGTCCTCCCCTGACCTTTAGAAGTCACTGGCTTGTGCCCTGAGTCATTGCATGGCACTTTCTTCTTTCTCCTGTGGCTGCAAATGTTGTTAGTGATCCAGGGAGGCGAAAGGCCTGAGCTAAGCTGCTTCCACCAGGGACACAAGCATAGAGCAGCAGCGCCACCCTTCCCTAACTTGAAGAACTACAGGAGAGAAAGGAAAACAAACCAGGGTGGATAAGTTAGTCCTTTTATTTGTCCTTCCATCTGAAATGTGGAAAGAAAGAAATTATGTAGCTCACTGTATAACTGTCACATAAAATGAGAAGATTTGTACTCATTTTCCATTGCCTCTTATCCATGCAAGCAAGCACTCAGGATGTTCTGGTAATAAAAACTACAAAAATATTTTCAGCCTTTTAGTTTTCAGCATTTCGATGATCTACAAAGATCAGAAAAGTTGTATAATGGACAGATCTTCCCTTTGTTTGTTGCTGTGTGGACACAGACTTTTACGCTACTGAAGGAAAATGCTTGGAGGAAAGAATAGAATTCATCCTCTTACAGAAATTATGGTTTCAGTTCCATCACTGCAAGCACAATATATTTTTGTATGAGTAGCCAAGCCAACCCACAGCCATAGTGGTCTTGGCATATGGCACATTACCTTTTCAAAAAGAAAATCTTTGAGTGGAGAAGTCAAAAGAAGAGTGTTTGTGTTACAGTGTAGACCAGCTTGACAAGGCTCCACCCAAATGACAGATCCCTAGAACTACCAGAGGTCTTTCTCCAAGTCTGTGGAGAAGCGCACTTGATAAATTGCTCCCCAGGAAACAAGAAAGAGCAAGTGCTGTGAGGGGGAGAAAGATCCCTTCTGAGATACATAATGAGTAGGAGGAACATACTGGTAAGACATTTGCAAGAGATCAAAAACAAATTCCCTGGCGCAAACAAATACTTAATAAAGTAACATTAAGAGGATATGGTGTATTTGCCCACATTGCTTGTTCTGGCATGGAAAGAAACTTATTTCCAAATTTTGAGGATCCTCAGTCAAATTCTCAGCATTTGAGTTCTCCATGCATTACAAGTGAGAAAATTGGGCAATCATAGACAGGACATGAGAAGAGATTTGCAGATGATGTAACCCAACCCATCCACGTCACAGGTAAGGAAGAGAGGCCCAAAGAAGTGAGGAGACTAACACAAACCAACAGAGCAGTTAATGTGGGGTCAGAGGCCCGAACCCAGGTCTCCTAACCCAACAGCTCTTTTAGTCGCATGTCAGGCTTCCTCCCAAAACCATCTGACGTCCTTCCGCCAGTGCCTGCTCTTCTTCCTCTGTTCTGCTGAGGGGACCAGCAGCGGGTGTGCCCCACCCCACCCCGTCTAACCGAACTGTTTATCCCGCAGGGCCTACCTCAGGCCTTCCCTGCCTACTAAGCTTACTGCCATCTCTCTCTCTCCTCTGCATAGTAATTATGTCTTTCCTGTTTGGCTTTTGTTCTGTACTCTCTTGTGACCTCTCTGATATTGTTACCTGCTATGCCCACACACTGCTGCCATACATAACCCTTCACTGCTGCTTTACACCTCTCTTCCCCTCTAGACTACAAGCTTCTTCAGAGCAAAATATATTTTTATCTCTATGTCAAAATACCCAGCACAGTGTTCAATCAACAATACTGATTAAATAAACAGAATATTCTTATTTGCTTAGTTGTTTTGCTATTTCACTTTTTACCAGCGTATGCATTCTGTCTCCCAACTCTGACGCAAATTTCCAGTTCTTTGAATTCAAGAGTGTTTTATTTGAAAAGTCAGGGACAATTGTGAGATGAATATTTTATATCTCAGATTCTTTTGCAAAAGTCTGAGTGTCCCCACAAGCTGCCCCTGAATTCTGCCACATTCTACCCCAAGTACTTCTCAACTCTGATGCTATGGTGCATGGATGGATTTGATCCACTCAGACGGCTCCAGAAAGGACTGTGGCAACAGTGCACCGGGATCAGTCAGCTCAGGATACTGCCTATCCTGGAGCAGCGGGGCTTTCCATTTAGGTGAGCGGAACTCCATCCCTCACCCCTTCGGTGTGGCGACTGCATCACTGAAGAAGCACAGCGGAACAAAAGACCTGAATGCGGGCACGTGCTCATTCCCTCATCCCAACTATAATGACGTTTCTGCACACAAAAAGGGGTGGTCCTCTGCAGAAAGCAGGCTGCAAAATGGGGCTGCCTTAGTAACATTTCCTAATTAATTTGTCTTCAAGCTTATTCATAATGTTATTGTTCTATAGATTGTTTTGGTTCAAAAGAGTCAGAAAAAGGATTACACATAGCTGCCCTCATGTGTTATGCTTTTCCTATGGAAGATACATTTCTAAGGATTTCACATATTTTATCTCATTTAACACATTCACCAGCTCTGCTGTACTCGAGGGGAAACTGAGTCGAAACCTTGTCTGAGATCACATGGCAAATAAATGGTAGCAAGTCCTTAACTGCCTCACTTGCTAGGCTGAAAGCTCCATAGGAGTAGATCTCCATGAAGAATTACGGTGTGTGTATGCATGTGTGTGAACTGGGAGAAAAAGCTAATTCATGTGTTCAACAAATGATTATTTGCTGAAAGAAGAAATAAATGAATGAGGTAAAAAGTTTATCTCAAGAGTAGAAAGACTGGAAGTTCATAGATCAACCTTTGGCCAATTTTTATTTTGAATTTTGACAATAATTTCTCAGCTTCCATACTTCTAGAGTTTTCATTAATTACATAAAGAAAGTTAGCGTTGGTCTGTTTCTCTTTTTTTTTTTTTCCAGCCATCATAGGACATGAATAAAGGAACCTAAACTGTCCAAACTTCCAATCCCTTCCTGACCAGGGAGCAAGGAGCCTCTGGACCCTGGGGGTTAGGAGTGCACAGAAGTTGGGTCCACTCAGAAAACACGAGAGCTACAGCATCAGAATCCATCTTACTCTCATCTAGCCCACCTCCTGGCTTCCAGCACAGAAATGTCTAAATCAACCAACACCTTTATACAAGAAGCCCAGCAATGGTAAGCCTCGTCCTGCAATTCCAATTCTCATAAAGTTCAAAGAGACCCTGAGGGATCAACAGCTACTCATTTATTCATCAAATATTTGGAGCTCTGAACACTTTTTCCCATGAATGTAAAAGTTGGGTGCTCTTTTTTAATAGCTGTAAACTTACCTGTAAAAGCAAGAAAGGCCTATATGATAAAGAGATCCTATTCTTTCAACCTCCAAAAATTTAGAAAATATTTTAATAGTATTTGCAATATATATTCTGTGTCTCTTGCTAAAGAACACTAATGGTTGCTAAAGAACACTAATGTAGTTCTGCAAGGTGGAAACACCCTGGGTTGTGGACACAGAGCATGCTCTGGGTCTGTTGAATTGAACTTAGCTCTAATCATTCCCTTAAGAAACAACATTACTCCTCTCAGATGTCCTGAGATTTTACTGTTACTTTCATTGAAAGCACTCTGAAAGAAAACTACAATTCCTCATTGGAAATGACAGATAAACAGTTCAAAACTTGGTGGCCTGGCACTAAAGCTATCACTAATTAGGTCATCTCATTCAACAAACCCAGTTAGTAAGAGATTACTATTCAGAAATCTTTCCAATTTTCAGGTCAATGTAAATCAGACTAACCTACATTCACACTAAGAAATGGATGTCAACTGAAAAATGTTCTTTTTATGACAATAAGTCCACCTTAATTAGTTTTGTACTAAGCTGATGCAGGCCATTCACATTTTATCTCTGAAAGACAGCAGGGTGTCTTCTCATGAGGACCTATAAACTACCCCATAATCACTACTTAAGCTTTCAGTCACTACCACAGAGGCCACCAGTCAGTGCCACCTAATTATGCAAAGCCTGTGGTATCTATAAGGCACTTTTACAACTTCCCAAAGACATACCCAGGTACAGAACTACATGGTGACATGTGCCCATTTTATTCCTCAACTTTTACCAAAGATGCAGATATACACATATCCGTGAGGCTGGGGGTGGAAGCGGAGCTGAGGGACAACAGTATTCAAATTCCCCTTTAGGATGAGTTCTTTCCCAGAAGTCACCTCACCCCTTCGAATGCCAGTGCCCTGCTGGGAAGCTGCCTCACCTATTTTCGGGCACACTCAGCCCTGGCTATCAGTGGGTATCCTTTCAGCCAAAGCTGGGGCCCAGGGCTTTAAGTTTTCATCAGAATCAATGGCAGGATAAACAGAATTTCATTCCAATCACTTCTCTGACCACAAAGGAAATTTAATACCTGAGTTTTAGAAATTTCAACCCCATTATCCAATATAAAAATGTCAGTCTTTGCCAATGTATAGAGAAAAAATAAAATTATTCCGAATGAAGAAAAGGTTCATAAGCATAAAAATTTAATTAACTTATGTCTAACAGATGGATACCAGTTTCAAAAAACTCTCTTGAATTTGCATTGGGTTTGAGTGATAAGAAATACAACAACTACTTATGCCTGAAAGATGGGAGTAAATGTCAGATCATATTAATTGAATGAAAAAAATGCTATTGAGAGAAAAAAAGATATTTCTTTGTTGGATGTGCCATACATAAAAAATAGTAAATAATATCAGGAGTAAGAAAGTATTTGAAAGCCCATGGCAAATTATAAATGCAATTCCAACAAATGTATTATGATGCAAATACAAAATATATATAGGCTACAATACTTTGAAAATTAATAACTTCATCCTATACTCAGATTTAATAAAATAAAAAGGAACTACCTAAAGAATGTGAATACTTAGGAATGAAATGTAGTTGATGTAGGGTTTTTTCAATTATCTATACCTAATCTCTTTCTTTTAACCTATTGATGACTAGTTCTTTTTTTTTCTTTTCTTTTTGCTTTTTTATTTCCCTTCCACTCCTCAACTTTAACAACAGTCCTTTAAACTATACTCTCTTGAGGGTCTGAGAAATCCTTCCAAGTCCTCTGAAGTGAGATGCAGTTTACTCCAGGACACCTGGGTTTTCTGCCAGTCACTAATCATGATGATCATTATAACCTTCCAAAAATATGAGCCTCTTTTTATATAAATCATGTTAAAGGGCAGGAGCAGAATGGTTTTGAAAGTAATTGGTTTTCCAATTAAAAATACAGTCTCCTACGCTAAAAAGTCACAAGGTTGAAATTCATCCTGTCAAAATAGTCCTCAGCTCTCAACAAAATTTGTATTTTTAGCTCTGACAAATGTTCATTGAAACCAGTATCAGAAACATCGGTGGACAAGTGAACTTGGCATTTGTAAGCTCTCCCACTACAATAGATATATAAACTGAGAAGCCATCTTCAATACTGCACCAATTTTGGAAATCAGTTTCTTAGGGGGCAATATGAATCACAACATTGAAACGCAATTTAGTGACTTAATAACAGAGGCTGAATGAGGAAATTGATGGTTTTGGTTCTCAGTTGGCTTCTTGTGTCTCCTTTCAAAGTTTCTCTGTGCAAATGAGACCAAATATCCATACATATTATTGTCCTCTTCTCTTTAAAACAAAAAATTGCACATTATACACATTCTTCTGAACCTTGCTTTTCTCATTTAACAATCTATCTTGGACATCTTTCCATATCAGTATTAGAAGTTCCTTCTTTCTTCCATACAGCCATGTAACATTCTATAGTATAGATGTACCAAAATCCATTTAACCAATTTCCTATTGGGTTGCTTCCAAACTTCTATCGTACAAACAATGCATCAGTGAATATCTTTTTACCTATGTCTTTTCACATATGAAGGATGAATTCTCAGAAATGGGACTAATCTAAAGGCACATTTATTTGATAGATATCGCAAATTGACCTTCACAGGGTTTGTGCCCATTTACTTTTCTCCCAGTCCCCATTTCAGAGACTAGGAAGAATGCAGCCCAGAAAGATGAGATCACCTAGTTAATTCACCCAACTGGTTGGCAACTCTGTGGCTCTGACACTGAAGTCTCCTCCCCCCACAGCAGTGCCCCGATTCACCTGTACATTTCCCAGTGTGATGTGCCCAGCACTGACCTCCAGGAATCCAGCTGGAAGTCTCTGACACCTGCTGCAAAATGACCAGTTCCCAAAGACTAGGCACATTTCCTAATCTGTGTTTTCTAATCCAGCTGCAGTATACAAGTGGATCCTACCAGAGGAGGGAAGAAAGGAAAAAAAGAAATGCTTGAACAGAAGTGAGAAAAAGGAGAAAATAAAGCAGAGCAGGAGCAATAACACAAAAGTCACCTTGTGCTATGAAACAGATTGACTGTATTAGTGTGTGTCTACAAAAATAGCAACCTCATTAACAAATGCAGTAGTAATTTGCATTTTCAGGCATTTAAGAACCTCGTTGATTTAATAAAGTCTCCATCTCTTGCTATCCAAGTTGGTTTTACCATCATCCCTTAAACTGCGGCTCACACAAATTAAAGCCAGTAGATACATTTTGGAAGCCGTAAAACTCCATATGTACAGACCATTAAGAGGCTTATTTGTTTGCTCGATCTGCCTCTCACTCTGGCCTCTTAAATCCTGGACTGCTCCATACCAGCTTATCAAGAGTCCGCTCCCTTGATGATAGGTAGTTTAGCTAACAGACAAAAAAAAAAGGCCATAAAATGCCTGATCTCCTGCCACATCCAAATACCTTTGCTGATCTGGTTCTGCTCAAGTCCAAAGCTAAGGGTACGAAGAGTGCATTTCTTTCTGTCAAAGAGAATTGAAAGCAAATGCTGAGTGTCTTACAAAAAAGGAGACATTTAGTAAATACTGGTTTAAAAGGTCTGTAAAGCAATTAAAAATAACTGCACACATCATTATTAGCAGCCAACATTGCTCTAAAAAAGTGGGGCACTATCAGTTGACAATTATCAGAAAGTAGGAAAAAGAAAGGTGAGAGAGTTGACTTCCATTGACTGCTGATTGCCTAGGTTTACAAAACTCAGAAGACTCTTTAAACTAAAATGCAGATGGCGTTCGTCCAACAGGAGTTAATGCCCCAAATCCATTTGAGCCTCTAGCCAGCCCCAATAAGCCCTTTGACCTTGGGAAGACTGAGATGCAGGGAGGTACAGAGGCTGGCATAGTCCCCACAGTTCAAGGTGAGGAAGGTGTCCCAGTGCAAAGGGCAGCACAGCAGCCTCTGTATGGCTGTCTACACATCGAGTACTCAGAGAGAGCACCTTGAGAAAACGAAACAGCGCGCAACAACCAAAACCACCTGATATTCCCAAGTGAAAAACAAATACTATAGAGCTTACAAAATTATTTTTTTAATCTGTAACACAGTAATTGGGAAATAATTTAGAAGGCCATGCCCCTTTCCTCTTCTTTACCCATTACACCATTCACACAGCCAAGCTGTACAGTGAGGGTTATGACTTCAATGAGAATTTTGTAGCTAATTTTACCTTCTCCAGGTTTTAGACCCCCAAAATATCTGGCTTAAATATTATTGCATGTTCTAGTTTGGATAGTTAATTCAACTAGCTTTGATTCCTCACTTTGATAAACAGAGGATAAAGGAAAATACAAAATTTAACACATACACAAGAGGCGTTAATTTCTTAAGGTATCAACCAGTCCAAGAAAAGCAAGTAAGTTGCCTGCCCTCTCTGTATATAAGGATCAACACGTGGCTGTGCAGTGGTGAGACTTTTTCATGTGTGGTGTGTGGAATTTTTCCTATTACTTTATGGTCACATAAACTTCCATACCTTTGATGTAAACAGCTTGAAAATCACCTTGCAGAGTTCTATTTCTTTAAATATTTAAATAATGCAGGCAATTTACTCATTATGCCAACACTGGTTTTTAGGTGTGTAGAATACCTAAGGTCTCTGTTCTTCAGTCACTCCATTGCTTTTAAAAACTTCAACAAAAAAAGCAGATTTTAAAACAAGCTGTTTAGTCCAATTTACATAAAAAATGAGTAACTATAAAAATTATGTGTTAGTCCTGGCTGGTGTAGCTCAGTGGATTGAGCGCGGGCCTGCGAACCACATGATTGCGGTTCGATTACCAGTCAGGGCACATGCCTGGGTTGCAGGCCAGTTCCTGACAGGGGCCAGTTCCCAGCAGGGGATGCATGAGAAGCAACCATACATTGATATTTCTCTTCCTCTCTCCTTCCCTTCCTCTCTAAGGATAAATAAATAAATATTCTTAAAAATTATGTGTTGACACATGTGTATGCAAATAAGAGAACCATGTGGAATAAAACAGTCCAAACATTACCAGTGGACCCTCCTGATAAAAGAAGTGGAACAACTATAAGGGAGAAATGCTCTTCACCATACTTTGGTCATTGGTTGAGTTTTTAATAGAGTGAGAATGTATTTATGTATTATCTGTAAGGAATTATCTAAAATAAAACTGAGTATTTCATTAAATTTCAATTATAAAATAAAGTTATGGTCTACACTGCAAAATCTCGATGCTGCATTGTACTCCCCTCAGAGTCAAAACCTGCCAGAAAAACTTGTTTTTGCATGTAGAGATATCATTTGCATCAAAGGGAAGAATACAAGGAAAATCTTTTTGCATAGATGTTCAGAAAAGTTCAGCTGCTGCAAACACTGGCTGCTTTCATGACTTGTATTTTCCTGCAGTGAAAGAGGAATATTATCCATCTTAAGTGCTTTCCACTTGTCTCCTGTTTTTTGCACAACAGAGATTCTGTACAATCAATTCCAATCAAGTTTGTTCCCTTGTCCTTTGTAAAGAATAAAGAATGTTCTTTTTCAAAGCCAATATCTTTGTGCTATTAACCTTTGAGCATCCCTTTGCCAGTGCCACACATCAGATTGAATTCTGATCACTCACCCTCGACCTATCACTCCTCTCCTATTGCTTGCCCTGGCTCTTCCCCAAGCTTTTCAAGCAGCTAGCCTGCAAACATTGGCAAGTACACGCAAACTGCTCCGAGACAATAAGCCTTGAAAAGCATTTCCTTGTATTTGATCAGAAAATGTACTGGTTTTCTCCTCCAAGAATAAATTAAATTGAAAAATCCCGTAGGGCACCATCTAATTCAATTCGAGTAGGATTCACTTAGTCTTGCAATGTTGAAGACACTCTGATGGACACTGTAACACTAACAGTGACAAGATAATAATCCTGTTCTCAAGCAGTTTCCAGTCTAGCAAAACCTAACCGGCATACTTCAACGCTCTCTCCCTTCTATTAGAATGTATCTGCTCTTAGAATCTTTGGAGATTTTTTTTTAAATTGTGGTAAAACATACATAACATAAAATGTATTGTTTTGACAATATTTAAGTGCATAATTCAGCAGCATTAATTACGTTCACGATGCCCTGCAGTCATCACCATTATCTATTTCCAGATTTTTTTCCTTTTCCCAAACATAAACCCTATACTTATTTAACAAAAACTTTCCATTTTCGCTCCCCTCAGCCCCTGGTCACCTCTATTCTACTTTATATCTCAATGAAATTGTCTATTTGGGGTACTTCATATAAGTGGAATCATACAATATGTATCCTTTTGTGTTTGCTTCTTTCATTTAGCATAATGTTTTCAAGTGTATCCACTTCACAACATATATCATAATTTTGTTTATTAAGGCTAAGTAATATTCCATTGCATGGATATACCACATATTGTTCATCCCTCCATCTGTTAATGGATACCTGAGTAATCTTTTGACTGAAGACTTTTTATTTAGTAAATCTTTTTCAGACTTCTACAAACTCTGCATTTGGTTTGGCTTGAAAGACTCAGATCAGCCTTTTTTAAGCCTCCTTGGTCTCTCTAATAGGATTATAATCCTCTGCAGAATGAAAAGCTCATCACAGAGGAGTAACACCATGTGCGGGGCAGGCTTCAGTTTTAACAGGGCACAGCTTCTGCTAAGACTGACACGTCCACCTTCCAAACACACACACACATGCGCACACTCATGCTCCCACTGCTGTTCATGTCCAGTGGAAGGAAGGCATGTTGGACTTTGTTTCATGACTAAAGGAGGGAGGTCTTTTCTATTGGGCTATTAGGCCAGAAAACGTTTCAGAGAAGAGTAAAAAGGATAGTGTGCTATTTCTCTTCAAGCCTCCTGGGTTTGATGGCTATTATTAAAGAAACAGGACTATAACACAGAATATTGTTTAGAGACTTTTCTGTGAGATTTGCAATATAAGCGGAGTTGCTTCAAGGCCTGAGTGACAGTGTGCCTCAGAGCTGGGAGGCCTTTTCACCTCTGAAATATCCAGCGCTAAGGATTCTGGACACTCTGGGTCACAGCAGGGGAGGCATTCCCCCTCCTCATCACAGCCTGTGGGCTAGAGAGAGTTAAAGCAAGAGCAGGAGGTGCCAAGGAGCCCACAGGTGACAACCTGCTGTGTGGACATGTGAGGCATCTTTGGCGGAATTACTGGTAAACACTTTGAGGAGAAATGTGACTCTGTGATTGTGTGCAGAGACTATTACCTGATACTACTGTGTCATTGATGCACATAGAACTGCCTCTAGGTCTATTTTACCTGTGATTCTGGCATTTAACCATCAAATTCTGAGCCTTTGTGAATCTCAGTAAATGTTTACAGAAACCTTCTGAGAAAATTGTGGGTCCCAATGCCAGCAATATAAAGGCCATTATTTTTCAGAGTTCTGTAAGAAATCTGCCCTAAATGACTATGTGGAAACCAGCTGTCGATAATATCTGCCATGTGAAAAATAGTGGGCACGCTGAAGATGGTGTCAGCAGCAACATAGCACATTGGAGTGTGATAAACAATGATTTACAAATTTAAAAGATGGTAACATAGGGCTCTATAGAGACACGACCTTAAAGAAACAGCCAACCTGTTTCCATGAGAGACATACTACATATGTCAAATATAAGGTGAGGTATATTCTCAAACTATTTCTTACTAAAAGGAGTGACTTTATATTCAAGTCTAGATGATAGGATATTCTATCTATTATTTTATTTTATTTGTTTATTGAACACATAAAATTAGCAAGGGTGGGCAAGATCATCCTGTGGTTATTAATCAGCACCACAGTTTTGGGTGGCTTAACACAGCTTGTTATTTCTTGTTCACACCACATACCCCTCATAGGGTAGCAGACCTCAGCACCACATGGTCACTCAGGCACCCAGGACAATAGAGGCTTCATCACCTGGTAACTGCACCATATGGGGTGTGTGGCTCATCAGCCATGGGAGTAGGAGATTGCACATAGATTTTCCCTACCTTAACTAGGAAAGGACACAATCACTACCTCTCACGCTGCATTGGCCACAACCCTTCACTGGATTTCATCTCATTGAAAGGGGGCTGGGAAGCACAGGAGAAGAGATGTGGTATCGGCTGATCATGTGCAGTCTCTGCCGTAACAGTAATGTGTCATATTAGTCTGACATTCCCTAGGTCAACAGTAGTTTGGAATATATAATAGAGTTCAGTTGACAAAATTTGCTTAAAAAGGGGGAATAATAGATTTTATGCAAATTTAGTTCATGTTTTTAGAAAACAAATTTTTTAAAGATCACTTAAAAGCAACACAATGCATGGTTACATTATATGGATCACACTGATACACTGAGAGTAAATTTTAATAATACGTCAATGTTATATAAGTGAGTACTTACCACCTGAGACCGAGTGTCCGCCAACAGCATCAGACATGGATGGAGAAAGACGATCTCTTCAGACGGTAACTAAGGCCGATGTGAAAATGTTGTATGCTGAGAAATACAAGCCTAGAAAAAAAGGACATTTCTAAATTGATCTTATTTTACATATGTATTTTTAAGTTGATAGTGCAAATAAATATCACAACTAAAGGGTTGGCCATTTAATCAACATTCCTAAAATTCATATACTCAATTTGGCCTTATAAATCTTTTCCAATTCTTTTAATAATGGTAAACATCTCCTTAAATTTGTGCTTGTACAATTTATAAAGTGGGTGACACAAACTGCCAAAGAGCTTTCTAATAAATTAAGGCAATATGTACTTAAGAACATTAGTAACTGCTGAAATTCACCTGAAGAAGTTGTAAAATAAGCTTATAGTCTGCGCCACGCAACCTCATACTAACTGTACAACGTCTTGAATTATCGGCCCTCTGCTATACTTCACACTCTGAATCCTGCCTCCCCAAATGACTGGACATGGTCAGGAGTCAGGTCTGATCTAGTCCAATCGTCTTTTTCTCCCAGCAGCCCTGGCCCCGGCTGGGTGCAGAGCAAGCCCCGTTCGATTAACGTTTCTGAGGCATTTGCAGTGGTTACTCCTGACACTTCGACAATCAGCAACCCAGGCAGCCTCAGCCATTTTGGATAATGAATGAATTTCTAATTAGGTGGTCAAATTTTGATTGCCAAGTAATTTAGAAATGCCAAAATGGCACATGTTTTTACTATCCTCATTATAGATCTCTTCTACCTTCTCATCTCACATTTATCTCAGCATATTTTACTTGTCCCCAAAATTCACCCTCCTGAGTAGATAATCTTCTCAAAAAAGGCCAAAAGAGGGAAACAGCAAGTTTTTGGTTTTTCAATTAGAAGGTACAGAAAAAAGATCCAAGTACATTTTTAAATCAAAATAAAACCATTTGATTTCCATCACTAAGCAAGATAAACCACATTCAGTACAAATCATCCTGTTAACATGAACACAAATTTTTTTTCATTTATCAATATTTTCTCAACTTACCAATGCTTGGTTCATTTGAATAATCTGTGATATTATTTCTTTAGAGACCAGAAGATCTAAGGACGTCTCCAAAAGAAAGAGGCAGAGAAAGAATACAGCTTAATAAACACCATACATGCTAAATACTGTTAAAAACTCCATGTAGTAATCTATGGGTTTGCCCCCATGTTTACCTAAGGAAGGGAAAAGAATTTTGTTAGCATTTTGGTCATTAGGAGAGCATCCAATTCTTTCTGCCTACATATGTTCCCACAACTCCAGGACAGAAATTAGACCTTCCAGAGAAATTCGTTGGTCCAAATGTTGCCAAGGATGAGTGACAGCATAAAAGCAGAAAGAATCTGGTGCTGAATATGGGATGTGCCTGGGACCTTATCCCAATCACATTACTTACTAACCATGCGATTCTGGGCAACTTACTCAGCCTCCCTGAGATTCATTTTTCACCTAAAATCTAGAAACAGAATTATCAGATAAAATATGGGACATCTAGATAAATTCAAGGTTTAGTTAAACAATGAATAATTTTTAGTATAAATGTCCTATGCACTACTAGTAAATTACATTCACAACATCACACAATTGTTCATATGAAATGCAAATTTAACTGGGCATCCTCTACTTTTATTTGCTAGGTCTGGCAACCCTACAAAGAAATAATCCGTGTTTGTGGCATTCAGATGAAGATTCAATAAGATAAGTCTTTATTTTCTAGAAACAGCACAAGTGAGCTTTTCAATTATTTTAAATCTTGATAGTGACATTAGTTTAATGAAGAATGCAAAGTTGCTATCTTCATTTTCCAAGTTAACAAAAAGATGGAAACTCAGCAATATGTCCAAAGTTACACAGTTGTAATGACAGAGCCAAGATTCAAGGAAAGCTGTTTAATAGTGAAGCCCAGAAACTTAGCTAACGTCTCCGACAGTGAGTTCTGAGACGTGAGCGGGCCTCAGAACCATCAAGAAGGCCTGTTAAAACACAGACTCCTGGGCCCCAAACCTGAGATTCTGACTCAGCAGCTCTGGGTAGGGCTTGACAATCTATACTTTCACACATTCCCAGGCACTGCTGAGGCTGTGGGTGCAGGGAGCACACTCTGAAAACCAGCCTTCAGTGGCAGTGCAGTGTAGCAACAGCAGCATTGGCCCCTATACAATGACAGCTACACGCCACCAAGCATCATGAGCCGCCAAAGAACCCAATGCTCCATTATGTCTTCCTGTTTCCTTAAAATTGCTATGAAGTAAAAGGTAATGTGTAACCCATAAGCATTATGACTTTTGTAAGGCCATGGAATGCCTTGCTCCCTTTCTCTTCTGACTCTAAAGTCTCTGGGGAATTTCTCTCTACCGTTGTCCCTGAAGAAGGTATAATTCCACAAAGGGAACCAGTAACTGGAACACCCACCACTTGAAAACAATCAAAACACTACTTTACTTAGTCTCTCACTGTCCCTGAAAAATGATTTCAGTGGGGAAAGTTTTTCTCTGGCCCCAGGATAAAGGCTCAGGTAAACCCATGACTTTTGTCCCCCTTTAGATACCAGACAGTCCTAATGTCACTTTAGCTCACACACACCACACACAATCGCACTTGAGAAATTAGACCAGCCAGCCCTCCACATTAGCCAATACTGCGCACTCATTTAAGACCCCATTTTCTCTCCTCGGGCCCCTGGACTGTCTCCAGACCGGCAGCCACTTGAGCAGCTGTGAAGGACAGAGCAGGGAAGCAGGAGCCCTCCAGGGCTTCCGTCACATTGGGTAGAAGGTCACAGGCAAGGTCTCACTTGAGCTGGCTTTGTCTAAGCAAGCTCTCTGCAGACATTTAAACCAACTTTCTCACACTCATGAAGCTCCTATGAACTCCATGAAAATTCCATCATGGGAACCTCTTTCCTACATGTGACATCATTCTAGTTTTTTCCATACCCTTGTGACTTCCTTCTTAGCCCCAGTCATTGGATGCCCCCTCCCTATGTTTGCTGCTTCAGTCCCTCTGCCCTTTTAAGCAGGCGTATTAGACCCCTGAGCCGGTTCTCCCTCCCACATGGCTCGCATCTGACAGACACTCTCCACAGACACACTTGCATGGCCTTGGCCCTGACAACTCTGGGAAGGAAGGCTGATCGCAAGGCAGCAGTGAGCCAGCCCTTCTTTCCCATCTGGATTTCCCAGGCTGGAGTCACACCCTGTCTTCAGTGGTTCCTAAAGGCAGCACCCAGCACATCACTATTTCTCTGAGTACACCTGTGCCTGCCAGTCTCACTGGGCTTCATAGAAAAAGGAGCATTCACAGCAACAATTCTCTCCAAAGAAACCTCCATAATTCCTCCCTCTTCTGCTCTCTCAACTTCTGAAGTGGGAGAGGGAGCTGAGTCATGGAGCCATTTCTTGACATTTCCTTTGAAAATCAGCTTTGAGCTGATTTGGCACCACCCTGTGGAATTTCACGTTTAACCTATCTCAGTGCTTAGTGGGTCTCTGTGTTTAAACAGTTACATAAAAGACATGCCAGGCCAGCTGGGTCTCCAATGAGAGGGCCAGGGCTTGGCGCTCTAAGGTGAGGGGTCCTATGCAAAGAACACTGAAGCAGAATGGGTCAAAGATACAAATACTTTGAAAGAGCCTACATTGAAAAGTCAGCAAGCAGACACCAGCCCAGGACCTAAGGCAATGCTGGCACCATGAACATGGAGACAGAATAAAAAATCAGAATCTGGACCAAAATGGAATTGTTATAAGAACAACTCAGGAATGAATGAGATTTGGGATATTTTCAGCCCGCATTGTTAGGGTTTTAGTACTTAAATGAGGTGGAATATTTGAGGCAGAGACCCTGGACTGCTTTCCTCTGTTTTCAATAATTTTCCAAACCAAGATAGTTCTGCCTCTGCCTGAGGCAGACACAATCAAATTGTCTAGAATTTGCAAGAAGCCCCATGAGATTTCTATAAACTATAGAACAGATGACAGATGCACTCCCAGCACCACCCACCTCCCTATAACAGGAGAGCAGCATCCCAACCCCAGAACCTGCCAGCCTTGGGAGGCCTGAATTCCTGACAGCCAACCTACTTGGAAAGAATAAGTTTACAGCTCATAATCATTCCCTTCTCATTGCTATATCAGTATTGGCTGGTTCTGCTCATTGGCACATACCTAAGGGCAGCACCCTTAGGTGTGTAGCCACCAGCAACCAGAACGGGTGTGTTCAGTTCGGGTGTGTTTTAGTAACAAATTCCTAATAGTGTTGGAAATGGAAATTGACTGCAGATCCCATGCGCAGTAACTGCTACACTGCATGTCCAGTGGTTTGACTTCTGGACCACTAAACAGGTGTTCCCCAGGAAAATAATGCTACATATTATGCCTTTTGACACCTAAGGCCACTATAGTTTTTGTGCTATTTAATGCAAGTCAAAGCAGGTGACTTTTGACAGACTTTGCAAACAGCAACTCCACAGTGCCTAGCAAACCATATGGCCTCAGCACACAAGACTGGGATCCTCAAAGCGTTCCACCCTCAGGAAGGAGTGGACTGGGAAGAGATCTACACACCATCAAAACAAAGAACAGACATATTTGCTTAAGGAACATATAGAACTTTAGAATATGGATGCCATAGTGCATAAGTAGAGCAGCAGATTAGAAATATAAAGAGAAATCAGTTAAGAGGAAAATAGACATTAAGCACGGATCAAGGATGACACCCAAATAAATACACAGATGCAAACCATAAAAGTGAGGTTAAAAGGAATGGAAGAGAGAATGAGGAGGTCCAACATGCTTGAAAGATCCAATCTTTTAAGAGATTAGGAGGGAAAAAATTGAGGAAATGGGAGGAAGGCAATATGGAAAGAGATAATAGCTGTGAATTTGGTAAAAGACAAAAATGTTAATTTTAAGAGTCTCAAATGAGTCCCAAACAGAATTAGTATAGCCAAATCTATACATCAACCCTCATGGTGAAATTACAAGAAACCAAAGACAAAAAGTGAAAAGGTTCCATTTAAAGTTGAGATAGTATTTTTATTTTACCGCCTGGCTTATTTTGCTTAGCATAATACTCTCCAGTTCTATCCATGCTGTTGTGAAGGATAGAGCTCCTTCGTTCTCTCTGCTGCATGGAATTCCATTGTGTGATATACCACAGTTTTTTGATCCATTCATTTACTGATGGGCACGTAGGTTACTTCCAACACGTGGCTATCGTAAATTGTGCTAGTATGAACATTGGGGTATGTAGGTTCTTTTGGATTGGTGTTTCAGGGTTTTTAGGATATAATCCTAGCAGTGGAATTCCTGAGTCAAAAGGTAGATCCATTTTAAGTTCTCTGAGAAAATTCCATACTGTAAGCCAGGCAGTAAAACACAAATACCATATGATCTCATCTTTAACAGGAACCTAAACAACAAAACAAACAAACAAGTAAAATATAAACAAAGACACTGAAATAAAGAACAGGCTGACAGTGACCAGAGGGGAGAGGGGAGGGAATTTCAGGGGAAAAGTGGAAGGATTCACAGGAACAAGTATAAAGGACACATGGACAGAAACTAGGAGGGGGTGAAAATGGGAGGGAGTGGGGGAGGGCTGTGGGAATTGGCTGGAATGGAAATAAAGGACAGAAAACTGTACCTAAACAACAATTAAATTTAAAAATTTTTTTTAAATTTTTAAAAAGTGAAAAGGCCAGGGTGAAACAATCGATTATTTATAAAGGAGCACTAATTAGACTGATAACAGAGTTCTCAACAGTAACCTGAGAACAGGATAATCTAATAACATCTTCCAAGTACAAAGGAAAAAGAGCCATCATTCCAAAATTTCAATGCAGCCAAACAACCATTAAGGAATGAGAATGATATAAGACCTTTTCAAACATAACTGAAGGAGGAAAATGTTCCATGTTCTTCCTTATTGATGATATAATAAAACTATAGCTCATAGCTTATTGAAATCAATAAAATTCTATTCCCTAAACCTTGCAGCCTTAAAAAATGCGTCTATAATTCTCTCCATCCATGCATAGTATCACCATCTATTAGAATCCAAAAAGCCACCATTAAATAGCTTTTGCTGACACAGTGACGATTTCGGCACTGAACAGGGTCTCTGATGGAAATCGCCCCTCTGTGCAGCATCGTGCAAAAAAGACAGGACCTAGGTGCTGAGTCAGGAAACCTGCATTCGAGTCCTAGCCCTGCCAGTAAATGGCTGTGTGACTTTGGACAATGTACACCAGCTCCTCGTGTACAAAAAGAGGTAAATTAGTTCCAACTCCACTCTCCATTACCCTGCAGTGTGCTCTGTACCTTCCTGACCATTGTGAATTGGCATCCACCGAGGGGCCCATGGAGTTATTTCACAGAATGTAATCTGGATAGCTTGACCAATCTCAAGCTATCTTTCATTGAAAGAACTCAAGACTAAAATCTACGTGCAATAAATAGAGACTGGTAGGCCAGAAAGTCTTTAAACCAACTTCTCACAAATTTTTTTTTAAAAACTTCAAAGTTCAAAACTCCCCACCCTCCCTCCCACACCCACACCAAAAAATCACAACACTTCTGGTTTTGACAGATTTCAGCTGAAGGGATGAACCAAGACTCCTGTGAGTCTGCGACTGCTATTCCCCTAGCACTGCCCCCACTAGCCTCTGTTCTTTCATCGAAAGACCTCAGCACTTTCTTTGTGGTTGAAGTTACCACTCTCCTACTTCCAACAGAGAAGGAAAAGATGATTTATCATCTTGCCTTTAATGACCACAAGAAATATTGAATTCTTCTGGCCCAAAAGAACACTTCCCACAGGGCATCATCTTAAATCTTAATTACAAGTTTATGTATTATTCAGGCATTGCTAGAAACTTAGCTTTGGGTTAGCATTATACCATTAGTCTTCATTTACTCTCCCTGATTCTCCTCTCACTTCCAAATGATGGTCATTCCGGTCCTGTTGCTTCTTTAATTACACTTCAGTTAGAATCACCTTTTTCCTTGAGAGCCTGACTTTCTCTGGCGGAATGCCCATGCTTTCTCTAACAAAAGGGCTTGACTGTCCTCTGGGCCCCTTGCTGACAAGAGTTAGGGATGCAAACAAGTTATTTATCACCCTCAGAAATCCAGCAGAAGTGATGTCTCATAGGAAAGAATCATCAGGTTAACACAAAGGCAATTCTCTTCTCGTGGTGCCTATGTGCATACCCACACAAGGCCAGTATCACACATACATACTCCCACACATAGGCACTTAGTCAAAGGATAAAATAATGCCAGTTTTTCACCAGTTGCTCAAGGATGCTATTGGCTTAATAAAAAGAAAAACTCTAAGATTTGAATAAGAGCAGGTAATACTTATCATGTGCTTTCTGCTGGGGGTGGGGGCGGTAATCTGACTGCACACCTGTGCCCTTTAGCTGTCTGCTGCTCCGTTCACATCTCCCCTGTATATTTCCAAAGCACATCATCCTCTGTGCACTGTGAGATCTTTGCGGATAAGCCATTTTCATGTTTTGATGTGTTAAAGTACAGTGAACAAACTCCCCACCCCCTCGCTCTCTCTCAGAAAGTCCTAAAATGAAAAGAATTCAGTTTGAAATCACTGCCACTCCTCACAGGACACAAAAAGGTCAACCTGATAGTCATAAATGATTTGTTTTATTTTGCTTGGTTTGTTTTGGTTGCATGCTAGGCCTTTGGCAGGACAGAAAATAGCCAAATATTTCTCAGTACAATTGTGGGAATCTATTGTTCCTAAAGCACCAGGAACATGCTAACAAAAGAGCTATTTGGTCCTTTTTTAGGGTATTTTTTCTTTATCAAAGTATGATTTAGGTACTATAAAGTGCACATTCTTAGCTGTACAGCTAGATGACTTTTTACTTATGTATGCAATCTAGGTAACTACCACCCAGATAAAGACATGCAACATTCCTATCTCTCTAGAAAATCCCGTTGTGCCTCTTCCCAGGCCAGTATCCACCTCAACAACAACCTCTGTTCTGACTTCATGGTCATCAGTCATATTTACCTGTCCTTACATGCATGCATGTGAAGTCACCCAGTATTGCACTTTTGTACCTGATTTCACCCATTCCACAGAATGTTTCCGAGATTTGTCCTTGCTACATTTCTACTGTTTCTAGTTTGGGGCTATTATGACTAAAGCTGTGAACAACAATCTTTTATATACTCTGTGATGGGTGAGTGCACTGAATTCACTTGGACATACACCTAGAAGCAGAACTGTTGGATCATAAGACAGGAGTATGTTTAGCTTTAATAGATATCAACAAATAGTCTGCCAAAGTGGTCGAACCACTCTACACTTTTGTCAGGAGTTCCAGTTGCTCTACGATCTCACCACCACTTTAAATGTAGCCACGCTACTAGGTTTGTACTACTCTCTCATTACGGTTTTAACTTGAGGGCTATGTCTTATTCTTACTGATTTATAGGTGTTTAATACCTACATATACTGGCTGTGAGTACTTTGTCAGATCTACAGATTAGATAAATATACACATATACAGAAATGTATGTGTTATGAAGATCTTCCCCCAATCTGTAGCTTGCCCACTCACTCTCCTAATTATATCTTTTGATGAATGTAGCTTCTTAATTTTAATAAAGTCCAATTTATCTTTTTCTTTCTTTTATGGCTTAGAACTCTTTGTGTCTTGTTTAGGAAATCTGGCCTACTCCACGGTCATTTTCCTTTGTTAGTACTTTTATTGTTTTACTATTCACATTCAGATCTATGATCCACCTTGAATTAATTTTTATGTATAGTATAAGGTCAAGGTGAAGATTCGTTTTTCCCAAATAGATACCACTTTATCCTGAACCATTTATTATAAACGATCTTTTATCCTCTGAATTGCAGTTGACACCTTTATGGCAAATCAAGCAACTGCCTATGTGCACATGTTTCTGGACTCTACCTGTTCCATAGCTCTATTGGTCTATGCTTGCACATAAATATTATTTCCATGGCATGGGATTAGCCTCTGCTGAGTGCAAATATTTACCTTCATATTTGCCCACTTCACATGTAACCCTCAGGGACTTTCACTGCATAGGATATGAACTGGTGTCTCTCACCTCCAAGCCCCTTTCCCTACTCAGCTTTCTGACGTTGTGCTTGGGACTCTGCAAATGTCCCTCCTGGGCCAGCAGCTCCCTGTAAGGTTCTGCTGAGAGAGATCACTGGAGGGAGAGTGCGACGCTGGTGGAACGACAGAGGATTTTGGCTTTCCTGTTCTCCCTTGCCCCAGCGATGGTTCTTTATAGAAGCCATAGCAATTGATTTTAGTAGCAGCTGGTTCCGTTTTGAGCTCTGCAGGGCAGGCACACTTGCATTTCCTCAGAGATACCGCCACCAGCCAGTCAGTTTCTCCTCTTCAAGTTCTTGGTCCAGCTCTGCAGTGCCCCAATTGCCCGTCTTCGGGGTCCTATTAACCTCATCTGCTTTCATTTTCCCTGGCTCTACAGGTGGCAGAAGCTTCCTGCAGTTCTGTCTCCGATGTTACATCACCAATCCTTTACTGCTTTTTATTTACTTCTTACCTCACTCATCCTTCACTGTCTTTCGGTTTTCCAATACCAATTCCCTGTGTTTCTTCTTTTATGTTAAAATATTTGGTGTCCTGCTGTTTGCCTGACTGGTCCCAGACTGACACACTCACTAACAGAGGGGACGAAATAGAATTGAGTGGGTTGGGAGAATGCACTCACTCTATCTCCTGGAACTGGAGCCCATGACCTCTGGCTTCTGCACACCTGCCCAGAGATGAACACCCACGCTCATCCTATGCCCATCCAGCTAAATGCAGCACCAGAAAACACGGAGGCATAAAGGCCTCTTTGAAAAGGGTGACATTTCCTGAGGGGCACTGAAGTTGCTAAAGTGAAAAACTTGTGTTTCAGGAGAGGATCATGTGGAAGGAAGTGAGGTCAGCACTGGAAAAAACATGCAAGGGCATACTCAGCATATGAAAGCCAAAAGCCCTCCCTTGTACAATAAAAAGAAACTTTTAGACAAATTAACACTTCCACTATTGTCCTTCCTATCACACTGTATCCTTTGGGGTATGTCTAAAGGATACCCTTCAGTAAAATACTTTGTAGTTACAGACTTTGGTCTGCAGAGACCTGGGGAGTGGTAGGACTAGAGAAGAATGGGGTCTACCCTGGCCCATCTTCCCTCGTCTGAAAAGCCTTCTGAGTGACCATTTATAAATAAATATTCTCTTGGCTTCCTTTTGAGAAAGCTCAGAAGACAATAATTGAAACAATAAATTATTTTAAAGTGAATATGATGGAGAGGAGAAATAAAAGAAAGATGAAAATAGTACTATTTTGACATTTCCAAATTATGTAGCAATCAATTACCTACATGTTTAGGATCTTATCCATTATGAAAAATAGTCCAGAGTTTACATGAATTGCTGCTTTGATAAAGCTGCTATCATAACTAAGCTGCATATACATTTTTAAACATTATATATATTTATTTTTAGAGGGGGGAAGGGAGGGAGAAAGAGAGGGAGAGAAATAGCAGTATGTGGTTGCCTCTCATGCACCCCCAACTGGGGACCTGACCTGCAACCCAGGCATGTGCCGGACTGAGCATTGAACCGGCAACCCTTTGGTTCACAGGCCAGCACTTAATCCACTGAGCCAGTCCACCCAGGGCTGAATATATATTTTTTAAATAAATATCCGCTGTGTCTCCAGAACTCAAAAAAATGAAAAAAGGTAAAATGATGACAAAAGAGTAGAAGATACAAATCATATGTATATACTTATACATACATATATTTTTCAAGAAAGAGGCAACAGAATAGATGAGGCAGAAGCAATTTCAGAAGAAAATGTTCCCAAGAAGAAAGTCTTGAGTCTGCAGTTCAAGATAATTAAATTAATAGAAAGTAGTTCCTACACCACAAAGAAATGAACTGATAAAGTCATTAGAAATAAAAAGAAAGTTCCAAAAGGTAGCCGTTACCTATATAATATACAAAACTCAGTGACTTTCTTATATACAAAAGGTAGCATGTCAGAAAATAGAATATTTTTAAATTCCAGATTTCTGGTTTAGATGTTCCCTCCCCAATCAGACATGCACTCAAACACATCACACTTTCATTAAAACGATAGTAAATCCACACTAATAAACATAAATCACAGCAATAGTGAATTAAGAACTATTTTTATCAGAAACGTGATGGCTTTCTGGAAGATAAAAAGCAGACTAGATCATAATGACAGATAAAGCAGAGCAGAGAAAAACAAACTCAAAGTAAGCACAGGATAAGCTTTAGGAGAGGCAAGGGTCATTCCTGCCAGAAAAGCTCCAGGCTCGGAACTGGCAGGAAAAGAAGCCAGAGGAGCTGGGAGGCAGCGTTTAAGGTAATTAAGTAATGGGTTGCCTTTGACGGCTGAGCCAAGCAGGCCATCCCAAGCCCGGTGTGTACAGAACAGCTGTCTGCAGCACCTGCCCTCAGCCAGAAAGCTGAGAACTACTTCCTAAGTCTAAACAAGCTTGACTGATCTATTATGGATGTTGGAGCCTGATCCGGCTCTTCTCAGGGGTGAAACTCACTGAAGCACACGTCTCCCCCACACCTACCTGTAAAGTCATCTTCGTTTGGCAATCATAGGGGGTCTTTACCAAAGGAAGGCCCACCTATGAAACAGCTCATACCCACTACCACAAAGCCCAGAGCCCACAAGCCTGTGCAAGGGATCCGTAGTGTGGGTGAACACACAAACATCAGTTGCCCATTTTAATCAGCATAAAATACATATACAATGAAGGATAATCGGTGGTTTGAAGCAATCAGTAGCCTCATGGAGATAGAATCAACTCAACAGAACTACTGAAGAAAACATTTGCCAGAGGCCATAAAATAAAACCTGAATAAATGGAGACATAAGCCATGCTAATGGAAAAAAGGGGAATATTGCAGACCCTCAACTTTCCCCCGTATAAAACTCGTGCACCCCAAATACAAACCCAACAAGACTTCTCATGAAACACATATTTTAGAAAATGGATTCCAAAATTCATAGAAGAGTAAATGTGCAAGAACAGCCCAGTCAATTTTGAAAAAATAACAAAAGAGAAATTTCCTATCAAATGTCAAAATGTACCATAAAGATTTAGTAATTAAAACAGTATGGTATTTGAAATGGATAAATACATAAAAAGAAGCATAGGTAGTTGTGAATTTAGCATATGGTAAAGGTAACATTTTGAATAGAAAGAAAAGGACAAACTACTAAATAAATGCTATGGGAAAGTGAAGTCATCACTTAAGGAAAAGAGTTAGGCTGATTTTTTAAAGATTTTATTTCTTTATTTTTAGAGAAGGGAAAGGAGGGAGGAAGAGGGAGAGAAACATCAATGCATGGCTGCCTTTTGTGTACCCCCCTACTGGGAATCTAGCCTGCAAGCCAGGAATGTGCCCTGACTGGGAATTGAACTGGCAACCCCTTGGTTTGCAGGCCAGTGCTCAATCCACTGAGCCTCACTAGCCAGGGCCAAGCTGCTTTTTCTATAACTTGTAGCATAAATTCCAAAGGGATCAAAAATTTAAATGTAAATAATAAAAGCAGAAAATTACTATAAGAAAATGAATAAATAATTTAATCATCTCAAGGTATGAGTAGTCTTTCTGAGCATAGCAGAAAAGTAAGTAAGGATTACTATTCATTTGGCCACACAGAAAATGTAATCATCTATACAAAACTAAATTTAATAAATATAGGTAAAACACAAAAACAAGTTAAGAAAAAATTACTCTTGGGCTTCTGGCCAAGATGGAGGTGTAGGTGGAAATACCGTGCCTGCTTGCACAACCAAAATTAAGGACAGCAAAGATTTAGAAACAAAAGCACAACCAGAAGAGACAGAAAACTGAACTGTATGGAAGTCCAACAACCATTCAACCAGACCGATAAGAGGGACAGAGTTGGCGACCAGCAGAGAGGAGTCGAGGCAGGAAAAAGTGTTGGCTGCCAGACTCGGGAGCCCAGGCAGTGTGGGGCTAACCATGGTCACACATTCGCACACAGATAAACCAGGCAAAAATGGGCAGCGAGACAGACCAGACAACCCCGGGCTTCAGTGCCAGGAAATAAAGCCTAAAAGCACTGAGGTGACGGGAGACTAGCCTCACAGGAGAATTTGTTGGAGAGACCCACAGGGTCCTAGAACATACACAAGCCCACTCACCCAGAACCAGCATGAGAGGGCCAATTTGCTTATGGGAAGTAGCAGAGGGGACTTTAATCCAAGAGAGAGCAGAACAAGTGCCATCACTCCCTCTCTGACCCTGCCCCCACATATAGCATCACAACCCAGCTACTTGGGTTGCCCTGCCCTGGTGAACACCTAAGGCTCATATGTAACAGGTGCAACCTGACCAAAAAATCATGGCTCAAACAGAAGAACAAATCACAGCCCCAGAGCCAATACTTTTAAGCAACAAAGAGGTAGCCAACCTATCAGATACACAGTTTAAAACACTGGTGACCAGGATGCTCACAGAACAGGTTGATTTTGGTCGCAAATTAGATGAAAAAATGAAGGCTACACTAAGTGAAATGAAGAAAAATGCACAAGGAACCAATAGTGATAGAAAGAAAACTGGGACTAAAATCAATGGAGTGGACCAGAAGGAAGAAAGAAACAACCAAACAGAAAAGAATGAAGAAACAAGAATTTTTTAAAAATGAGGAGAGGCTTAGGAACCTCCAGGACATCTTTAAACATTCCGACATCTGAATTATAGGGGTACCAGAAGAGGAAGAGGAAGAGCAACAAGTGGAACACTTATTTGAACAAATAATAAAGGAGAACTTCCCCAATGTGGCAAAGGAAATAGACTTCCAGGAAGTCCAGGAAGCTCAGAGAGTCCCAAAGAAGGTGGACCCAAAGAGGAACACACCAAGGCACATCATAATTACATTAGCCCAGATAAAAATGAAGGAGAGAACTCTAAAAGCAGCAAGAGATAAGGGGACAATCACCTACAAAGGAGTTCCCATAAGACTGCCAGCTGATTTCTCAAAAAAGATCTTACAGGCAAGAAGGAGCTAAAAAGAAGTATTCCAAGTCATGAAATCCAAAATCCAAAGTGTTCAGGGTGGAGGGGAATGAAGGGGGAAAGGGGACAACTGTAATGACATAATCAGCAATTACTAATTATTGATTATGTCAATATTGGTGATGTCAGTTATTTAAAAAGAAAAAATTACTCTCAATAAATAAGAGTAATACTCACATGATGTATTGCCTCAAACTAGAAATAAATAGATTAATAAACTAATATGTAAAGGATCAAAAGGCACAACAAACATATAAGAAACAAATTTTGATCAAGATATATTAAGCAAAGAAATCTAAGTTAAACCATCAAATTAACTAAAGTTAAAAAGGATTGATACTATATTTTTAAATTTTTAACCTTTTTATTGATTATAGAGAAAAGAAAAGGGAGAGAGAAAAACATTAATTTGTTGTTCCAGCAAATAAAACAGATACACTCATTGGTTGATTCTTGTATGTGCCTTGACCAAGGACTAAACCCACAATCTTGGCATAGCAACACGATTCTCTAACAACTGAGCTACACAGCCAGGGTGACCCTCTATTTCAGAGAGAGGATAAGGGGAGAAAAAAACACAAAAATACATAGCTGATGAGAATGTCTATTGGGATAACCTCTTTTGATGGAATTTGGCAATATTAAAGTAAAAATTGCATACATTCTATCTAATAATTCCAGATTTATCCCATAGAAGTACTTTGAAAAGAGTAAAGAATGCTCATTTCAACATATTTGTAATAGTGGAAAATTGGAAAGAAATCACAGATTCATCAATAGATTATTCATCAATTCGAGTACAGTTATCAATAAAGTTCTCTGCAGCTGTTTTAAATAGAATGGAAGAGTTCTACACAAGTGGTACTCGACCAGGGGCAATTGTGTCCCTTCCTTCAGAGGCCATTTACCTGGACACAGCTTGGTTGTTACAACCAGAGGGCAGATGTGCTATAGACATGTAGCAGGTAGAGGCCAGGAATGCTGAAATCACAGGACAGCCCCTCACACCAAAGAACTATCAAGCTCCAAATGACACACTGCTCTACACGAACTAACAGAGAAAGCGCCCATGATATATTAAGTGGGGTACAGAGGAGAGTAATCAACTTGCAGAATAGCACATATATTATAACCCCGATATTTATAAATATTAATATTAGCAGTAATAGTAATTAATGCATTGAGTATTAATTCCAAGAGAAAGTCTAACAGAAAGTTTAAAACAACTGATATTAGTAATTAATCCCATTTCAAGACCTGGCCTACATGATAGGATTCTTAAATTCTCCTTTCTCTGTTTCCTAGCCAGAGGCAGAAGATAAGTGGAAATTTTTCAGGACTGAATAATTTTCTAGAAAATCAGAAATTACCAAAATTACCTCAAGAAGATATATCAATAACAAAACAGAAATGTTAAAAGGATGTTGTGAAATTATCTTCCCCAAGAAGAGACGAGACTCAAGTTTCTTGAGGTATCCATCCTTCAGAGATGGGTAACACCCTTGCCATAAAAATTATTACAGATCCTAGAAAAGGTAAAAGAACTTCTCAATGAATCACGTACCAGTAGTAAGTTCCTGATACAAAATCTGGCAGAATAATATAAAAAAGAACTCTAAGTCAGCCTCTTTGTAAACATGGATTTGATCATTTAAAATAAAGCTGGCATACTTATAATTTAATAACTCACAAAATTCAGTAAGTCCACATAAAACTATACCAAATCAAATCCAGGACATTTTTTCAAATGGACAAATAAATTTTATTGCAAGAATGTAAGAGTGATATAATATGAAGAGATGTATTCATGTAGTTTATCACACATTGGAAATTTCAAAAAAGAAAAATGTGAAGTCTTTGAAACAAGTACAGAAAAGATGTTTGATGAAACTCGTCATTCAGTCCTTGCTTTAAAAAACAACACATTAAAAAAACTCTTAGTAAACTAGACTCAGAAGAATTTCTCAAGCACCTCGCAGAATGCTTACAATGGCAGAAACATTGGACAAATGACTATCAAGTGACTGCATAAACAATGCTTACTTCATGTGATAAGGAATATTAACCTTAAGGCAAAGGCAGTCATTTTACACTCAATGGTAAACCACTCAGAGGTGTTCCTTTATCAGGGATTACAAAAAATGCCCACTCTACTGCTCTGTACCTCTGAAGTAAGATAAGGAGTTGGGGACATGAAATGCATCAATACCTATTTTTTAAAAAGGACAAAGTGATTATTATTAACAAACGATCTACTTGTCTCCCTGGAAATTCCTTATTCTCTCTTCAACTCTTCTTCCATCTCACTCTTCTCAATGCCTGTCCACCCGCCGCCCCCAAACACGGGGGCACAGATAAGCCTTCACAGGATGGAAAGAAGACCACTCAGGCCCATCAATATTGAAAAGCCAAATCTTTAACACTGTCTCCATTTGCAGTCTATTATCCCAGGCTCTCCCCTGTGCCCCCGAAATTTTCACTGCCCTTCTGCCACAGCAAACTGCCTTCCGTCTCCCTTCAGTCACCTCTTTTTGTGCTGAACACTGAGATCAGTTCTGTGGCTTTACAGTCGTGGCTCAGAAAGCAGGTCTGCAACCTGCTGGTGGGAGAAGATTGAGGGTCTGCCTTCTGAACCGAAACCCGGTCCAAAAATGCAAGTCCTTTCTCTGCCTTCTAGACACTTTTATTTCATACACCATGCAGTCTATCAAAGAACAAAATCTTTCATATATCTACTGCACATAAATTCTTGTAGCATTTTCTTTACTTTATTCACCACCAATTCTCTGCTATCAGGGAGTCCACTTTCAACCAGAAGGGGTAACAGTTTTTTAAAAGGTTTTAGAACTGACACTTTCTGTCTCATAGTCACCAAGGACAAAGCCTGAAGCACTGTGGCATTTGAAGTGAACCAGTGACAATGTAGAAAGCAGGGTGGTGTTGAGCATGTCGGATAGCGGGAAAGATACAACTTCTGGTGAGTCAGAGAGAAAGTGAATTAGACTCTACTAGTAATCAATCACTTCAAAGATTTTAATGTATGTCGTTATTAGTCTGAGTTCATAAACATTTTCTTGTGAGTTCTCCAAATGTTTTCTGTCCACTATACAAAAAGCAAAAATAATTGAGAGCTTAAATAACCATCTGAAGCTCCACTCTATCTGAAACGTAGCTTTCTTTTGAAAAGCAATAAAGCTGATCCATGCCGTGAGGAATTCCACGAGACTATTTCACAGTGACTGGTTTCTTATTTAGTGATGCGATCATCCATAAAATGGAGTCCTCTCAGGGTTTACTGAGCTATTTTTAATTGCTTTTCTTTAAAGTCAAACTGAAGGACTCTTCTAAGAAGAAATGATATATCCCCTTGGGCATGTTTAAGTAGTTTAAGCCAATATATAACACCTTCAGCTAAAGAACTGTTTTTAGGTTTTTCGTTCATTTAAAATCTGGATTTATAATCCTAAAGATTCTACAATTAAATTTATGTACACACACTTATGTGTGCATATGTATATATATGTATAAATACATTAATATTCTGGTATGTAATCTAGTATTATAATGATAGTATTTCATATGCTGATAAGCACTCTCTTTTCCAATATTAAAATGTTTCTTACTTGAAAGGACTATGTACATTATGATGTCTCAACATGATTAATCAAATTTAGTTCTTAAGAATGTCAGCAACTTAGGCTGACTACACTAATGCTGGAAACACATTTACAAAACCTGGTGAGTGCAGCACGCAGTACATAGCACGGCACAGACATACCTACCAAAATCCAACCATGTGAAATGAATGGAAGGAATTTAGCTGAAACATGAGGGACAAGCTCTGGCCTGGAAGTTTAGAAACCGAAGTCTGAATTTTAACGTGTGCTACCAGGGTAAAATGCCTAATCTTCCTGAGCCTCTTTGGCAAGGTTAATTTTCATAGTGACACCGTCCTTCAGATCTTTGCTCCTACTAGTGACGAGTGACTGAACCCTCTGGTCAAGGGTACCAGAGACCTGCACAATAGCCGGGCTCTCAGATGACACTGCTTCGGTACCCACAGAAATACAGTGGGGCCAACTGTCTTCCTACCTCTTCTGATACCTATATGCAGGCTGTATCCTCATCTCTTAAGGTTTTCCAAATATACCAAAACAATGACACTTTGTCACTCAAATCCCCTGTCACACATCCAACATCCTATCCTCTCCAGGATAAATAGTCTGAATTCCTTCCAACATTTCTTACACTCAGAGTGACCAGGCCATCTGGTTTTCCTGGGGTAGTCCTGGTTTAACCTTGTTTTCCCAGAATAATAAGTATATCTTTTCAAAGCATAAAGTTCGAAAAGTTAAACTTCAAACAAATACTGAATGAATGTGTGTCAAATATTTTACTCCAATTATTAATTAATGAGAAATCACTAAGATGGTAGAGAAATTGGAAAAGAGATGCTAAAGTAGGTTTGCTGGTTGAGTTGTAAAGCTGGTTAATACCCTAAGAAGAACTGAACAAAGAATCATGGGCTAATCTCTTCTACTAGACAGAAGTCTACAAAGTAGACTTCCTAGTGTCTGGGTCCAAAAGAAGATATCTCCTTCTATGGAATCAATGGGCACCCATGGGCAGGCCTGATAAATAATGCCCCAGTATAATGTTGAAAGGACATACGATCATTCTCTTGCGTTATTTCCAAATTTTGAATAATTTTTCTTAACAAACCTCAACTGTTAAGGGTATCCCGGTTTGAGTAACAAATTATATGGCCACCAAGCTTACAGCGCTCTGGGACTGCCACAGCGACAACATCCCACCAACCCCTGACCCCCAGGCAAAGCGCACCTTGCCCAGCTGGAGAACAGCCTCAGCAGGTGCTCAGCTCAGCATTCACCACCTTGCCCTTGAACCTGCCTCTCCAAGCCTTGCCTCCAGTTGTCCCCTCCACCGTGCCCTGCTAGCTGCTCTTTCCAGCACCCTTCATTGGGTTTTGCCTCCTAATGATGACCCCAGCTTTGATGCTTGACTAATTTCTCTGAGTTCCTTGACTTTAATCCGCTCAGCTCCAGAATAATTTGCAGCCCCTCCAGCAGATGCGTGGTTAGCAAGCCCTCCTGCCTGCAGACCCCAGGATTCTTTTTCTGGAGTACTGTCCTTCCGTGCCTATGACCTTACCTGTCACTTCACCCCCTGATAAACCAAGACTATTTGATAACATTGCCAGAAACCACCTCACCTGAAAGTCAAGATCATGAAAATTTCCATTCCTGTCTCTGTCAGTTTCCTGTGTGAGAGCTTCACCATCAGATCTCAGAACAACTTTACCCCACCCTGACCCCTGACCTCCAGCAAATAGTCTATACACTTTAATTCATCTTCTAGGCCCCAAGATGGCAAACTAAAGCTTTCAGGCCATATTCAGAGACCACCTGACTTTGCAAATAAAGTTTTATTGGAACACAGACACCTGTGTCCATTTATTTATGCATTGTCTGTGGCTGCTTTGGGGCTTCAAAGGCAGAGGTAAGTAGTTGCGATAGAGACAGTATGGTCCACAATGCCTAAATATTTACTATCTGACCCTTCACAGAAAAACTTTATGGTCTCAATGTAGAACCTGTTCCCATTCCTCCAAAGCCCATCTTGAAGGTTGTCTGGTACATTCTTCAATATATCACTCCTCTGCTAGGCAGAGTTAATATCAGCCTTGTCATCTACATATCTAGGGACATCTGTGGATTGCCTATGATAGCAGTAAACACTGTAACACAATAACAATAATTGTTCATTAGAGATCTAACTCTCTCCCTCTGAATGGGAGCATTTATTGTCAGGAGTAGGACCGTGCTATCTCAAAACACCCGAGACCTACGTAGTACAGTATATGACCTACAATTGGCAATCACAATTTATTACTTATTTTTATTACTGAACAACAACTGTGTCCAAAGCACCAGAATGAGCATTTACATGCATTCTCTTTTATACCTCTCACAATAACGTACATAAAGAGGCTGAGGCTCTGAGAGGTCAAGTAGATGGCCGAAATAACAGAGTTAATAGGAGGTTGATCACGGTGAACTCTGATTTCTCTGCATCTAATGCCTGGACTCCTGGCCCTTAAGCTATATAATGAGTGTTTATTTAATAAGCCTTCTGGAAAATTCCCCATTTGTTCCTCACTCTGAAATAGTTGGAAACTCACTGGAAGCTAAGGGCAGAGGCTCCGTGCTTAAGCAATTCATCTGTTTAACAAAGTGAGATTCCAGAACCCCTCAGGAAGCTGCAGTGTCTGTGAAGGTGTCCCACTAATGAGGCTGTCTGACATCAGCTTTGCCCTGTCCTGTGACCAAGGAAGCACCCTCGTTCCCCACAACTGGCAGTAATGCCCCCAGAGTGGGCAGTAACCCAAAGGGGGAGGCCAGGAGACTCGACGTGGCTAGATCGCCTCTACAGGCCACAGAAAGGATCTGTAACTACAGAAATAACCTGAGTCAATAACCTTTTGAAACAATATGTCCAAAAATTTATTTGAAAATAGGAAATAAGGCAAAAAGGGTGCACAGCACGTACTTTCAGAATCATATGGGGGTAAGGGTCGCCCAGGCGCCACTGATCAAAGGTCCTAGACTTAGGGAACTTCCTTGTTAGCTTGTTTGTTTCTGTTCAGTAGAACAGACAACCCCAAAGATTTATGTCCTGAAATACATTAAACAGTTTTATGACTAACTCAGCAATCCTTTCCTAATATTTCTTTGTTAAATTGACTATAACTGTCCTAGTTTCTTAAATGCTCTTTCAACTAGTATTGACATCTAACTAGTTCCTTCATTAAGTAGGGATTTAAATAAAATCAATAACACATGTTCATTTTATTTTTGCCTGGGAATCATATTACCTCTTTGAAAATTATACTTTATGGATATGTTTTAAAGATTCTACATTCACATGAAGAGGTTCAACTGATAAAGGCCTCAGGTAATCTTTAAAATCTATTACTTAAATTTCCCTTCTGGAAAAACCATGTCTTTTTAATGTGCTGAACTGAAGACTGAGTGACCGTCCTCTAGACCTCTTCTAAAAGGCACAGTTATCATGGATCTAAGATAATTCAACAGCAGGAAATTACACCGGGAGCATTCTCAGGCTGACGGAAATTACATGTGGGCTGGGAGAGCTAAATAAAAATAAGATTTCACAGTTGTTCATATCACATTCTGTTGTATTACAGGTAAAGTCAAAGGTTGTATTTTCTCACTTAATTTATAACTGCCATTTTAAACTAAATTTAGTAACTACTGCCTTTGAAAAAACAGCATTACCTTCAGCATCTAGAGTCTAGATATATAACTGCTGTACCAAAAGTCTGATCTTTCAGAGAATGCTTTTCCAGAATGATTTTATAAGATTTCCTTCTCTATAATAATCTACATAACAATCTATGTAAGCTTATTCAGCACTTACCAGCTAGACCCTTGTTCATCAAGGCCAAGATTTTCATCTGGGTTATCAAGCAACAGGGTAGTTACCTAGGCCTATGGAACCAAGGGCAAGTTCCAGGACACTCAAGATGCAAATAAGATCAGATTTTTTTATTGTAAATGTGTAGATACAACTAAATTGTATCTACCCCAGGCTCAACCCACCATGATGGGCTGGAACACAAATATACCAGTCGATTTTCACATCTCCCTCCACATACTTGTATCATTCAACAACCCAAGTTTCCTAGGATATTGGGTCACAGGGAAGGACTTGTTCCTCAGGTTTTATGGTCACCTGCCCAAGCCACGATCCACTTAAATGTGGGGTCTCCTCCAGCAGCTCCACTCCCTCCAAGCCAAGTGTAGCCTTGGGTACCATTACCCCACTCTCTGTGGCCTTTCCATGTAGCCGCCATTCCTCCCATCTCAGTGCCACTAAGTTCTAAAAAATCCCCCAAACCCCTTCATTCCCACTTGGGGGATCCTCACTACTCTCCCAGATAGCTTCTCCCTTCAACCCTCAAAGTGCTAAACCTCCAATCCCCCCCACAAAACCAAATCCCACCCCTGCAACAAATCCATGTTAATCTTCTAAATGGGCTAAAAGCCTTCTAAAACAAATCCACGCTTATACTGCCTGGCCTGGTGCAGGGCCAGAGCCTTCTGCTTCCACCCTGGAACACGCAGGTTGTGGGCCAGAAGATGTGGGGTGTTGAGGAGACGGGTGAAACAAAGAGGGGCTCTCAGAGCAGAGGCAGAGATGGCCTAGCCCAGGGTGGGGAGGTAGGTCGGGGGAGACAGGTGAGAAGGAGCATGGCGAACCTGTCATTGCTCCACAGTGTGAGCCCACACTGAGGAAAATAAGTTATTTCTCAATAAATTTTTACAATCCAGTCTCCTCTACATGATAGCCATATGCCCCTAGGCAAGTTTCTTAACTTCAATTTCATCATCTGAAAAGGGTGTTTATTATGGTGCATATGGTATATGGTTAAGTAAGAATTTTGTGAGTTAGTAAGTATAAAGGGATTAGAACATCCCTGGAACATAGTAATCATTCAATAAAGCCTAGATGATAATATGAAAGAGTGTTATTAATATTTACTGCCACAGTAAATTCTCAATAAAATTGCCCCCTTAAAGTGGGTATACCACTGTATTCTGTTAGAATGGAATATTAAGCATTATTAAAGTTGAGACAAAGTGTCTAATATCTGGAGAGAACAAATGAATCCCAAAGAAACCTTAAAAGGAAAGTGTATGCAGTGGAATTATTGTCAGAGAACGTTGTCTCAATGCCTCCTTTAGAAGGGTGGCTAGGGCTGGGAACTCATTCACCCGACAATGTGAGGGGCACATGGGTCTGGAAGTCTCTTCCGCTGTTCTTCCCTCTGTGCCCAGAACATGGCGTGGGTCTAAGCAGGAAGCTGATCTCCTGCTGGGAAATCCCCAACTCGGTGCAGGCCTGGGAAGCATTTATTCCCTGCTGGGGGCGGTAGTAATACTAGTGATTTGAATGGATTATCTACAGGGTAGTGAAATTAGAAATCATTCTATGAATTTTAAACATTCACATTATTTGTATCAAAATAAAATGGATTGCTATATTTTTAACTTTATTCACAGAAAGTTACGGATGGCGGGCTTTGTGTCAGGTACTGAAGATACAGCGAGGGGGGAAACCGAGTCACCAGCTTCACTGATGTCTGATGTCTGATGGGGACACCGAACAAGTGCTGGATGCTGGACTTAATCTGGTGGCTCTGAAAAAGTTTCCCAGAGGAAATGAATTTTAAGACTAGAAATAAAAGCCCTTTTGTGATGGATAGAAGAATTATAGTCAGTATCATGTTTAAAATACTTGGCTGAAGAACAACACATAAAAAATTCTAATATGGCAAGAGCACAGGAAGCGAAGGGATAAGTAACCAGACAGGCCAGACAGGCCAGAAGCATGGGCTGGGGCCGGGTACGCAGGACCGACAGGTAAGCAAGGAGACTAGTCCTTGTCCTAGAAAGTGAGATGCGATCATGTCTCTATTTTCTCTGTTTAGACTACTCTGGCCACAGTGAGGACAACTGATTCCAGTGTAGGAAAATTAGATATAGGAAATTCAACAGAAAGTGACTAAAAAGAAAAAAAAAATCCAGGTGACAAATGATGTTGGGGTAGATTAGAATGGAGACTGTGAGAAAGGAAAACAGTGGATAGATTTCGGATATTTAGGAGGTGGTGATAATAATAGTCTGCGGGGGTTAAGGAAGAAAGAGGAGCAAAGCTGAGTCCCAGGTCTCTGGGTGGGAGGTGCTCATCCTTTGCTAATAGAGAGAACACACTGGAAGACAAGCTGTCTTAAGCTAAAAATCATGAGCTCATCTGGGGAAATATAAAATTTAAGTTGAGTATGATACATCCAAGTAGAAATATCAAGCAGACAAATGAATACTCAGAAGAAAGCCCAGACAAGAAATATTTTGGAAGTTGTCAATATAAAAATAGCAGTGGGAGCCATGGAAACAGGTGACATCGCCTGGGAGGAGCATATAAAGAAGAGGGATTAGAGAGAAGCCTGAATGTCTAGAGGAAAAGTAAAGAGAAGCCAGGGAAGCAGGACCAGTGCCAGGAGTTCTCCCCATGTCAGCCTAGATTGCTGACAGAAACCAAAAAGAATCCTATTCTGTACCTATGTGGAGCTAACAATGGGGATTTTAGTCCAGGTTGGGGAAAGGTAGGCTACATGCTGTATTGAGCAGGCGAGGGCACATTTCAGGGTCCAGTAGGGTAGGGGATGTATGGATCCAGCCACACACTGCCCCTCCCAGCCACCACACTCTGTCCTGCCCCAGGACTCTCAACTAGCTGGGCTGATAAAGGGGATCATGCTGGCTGCCTTGTTCCACTGTGGCCACACTCAGCCTAGTTCTGTCTGCCTGAGGTATATCCTCTGGGTCAAACTCACCATTCGGGGTGAGAAGCCACCAGAAGTGAGAAAGGAAATGCCTGCAGCCCACAGGAGAGGAGAGAGTGAAGACTCCATCTCTTCCTCGGGGCTTTTCACCAACTACGTATCAGACTACCAATTATCAGATTATCATAACCTACTCTTAATATCCCTGGGTTACTGGCATGTAGAATCCAGTTTGAGACATGCTAATCTACGGTAAGGGTCAGCAAACTTTGTAAAGAGCTAGAATAAATACAGGGATCCGGCAGAAGTAATGCCTGCTTGAGTGTGGTTGGTAGGGTAATAATATGGGTGCAATAATTTCTTGTTTTAATTTGAACATTTCACCTAAAATGTCATATGGTGTGCTTGAGTATGCTGTTGTTATGTTACAGAATTACATGCTTATGATTCTGTAATAAAGGATTTTGCAATAAAAGGTCATTATTTGTGCCAGACCCTGTATTTTAAGTTTGGTGGACCATGTGGTCTCTGTGACAACTGTTCAAATGTGCCGTTGACACAGATGATCTGTAAACAACTGAGGCAGGTGTGTTCCAACAACAGTTTATTCATGGACACTGAAATCTGAATTTCTTGTAATCTTTACAGTTCACCAAAAAGAATAATCCTATTGTAAGAGGATCCTAGAATTTGTAGGTAAGAGTATTAGGTGATTCCATAAAAGCCTAGGGCGTGGAGGAAACATACATTTTTTAAGATGAGATCCTGTGCAAAGACTGTTTGTTCTGTATCTAAATAAAGAAAAATTCTCATGTGCAAAGACAATTGCTTTTTTGTGCTGTGGTGCCTCAGACGCTGACAAAGTCTTTTAGGCATTTAAACGAAATGTTTCCTTCTTAGGATTAATTTTGTGAGATTTTTCTTCTGTTTGTTTGCTTGTGAGTTTACCATTATTCTTCTTTTTTTTCTCTTATTTAAAGCTTTACAAATGGGTCAGAGTCCATGTGAATTGCTTGATTTACTGTTAAGCAGGTCTCTTCTCCCAGATGAAATACAGGTTTCTAAATCTAACCCATTCTTTATTAAGAGAAATAACATGCCAAATTTTTCTCTCACCAAAATGAATATTTTTCTCAACATTTGAATCACTCTACCTTAAAACAGATTCCTTTTTTTTTTTCATTTTTAAGCCATCCGTGTTCCTGGCATCTCGCATCACATCACCCCACTCAGTGCGCTCTTGTCGGCTTGCCTTGAATCATCTTGCCAAGAAAATTAAAAAGTGGAAAACTGAAACTTTTTATTTCATTTTAAAAGTCATTCTATATTAAGATCAAATAAAATTCCCTCCACTGGCCAAAGTCGGTCTCTTTCAAATGCTGTTTCATCCTCTGTTTTCCAAAGTCCTAACGTGCATGTATCTAAGTCATACAGAAAGTCATAACATTTTCAAAACATTTGTTTTATGTAATTAATACAAGGTGCTGTAAGTTAAGAAACTATTAAAAATTAAAAATTACTCAAAGCAAAAGCTAGTCAAAATCTGTAATCACATCCTCCATTTTTCATGACCCCCATTTTTCAAAGCAATTGTTTTAACTATTTAGTATTAAAATATTAAAATGTTAAACTTGAGCCCAGGCTAGTGTAGCTCAGTGGATTGAGCACGGGCCTGCGAACCAAAAAACCACAGTTTGATTCCCAGTCAGGGCACATGCCTGGGTTGCAGGCCGGTTCCCAACAGGGGACGCACGAGAGACAACCATACATTGATATTTCTTCCCTCTCTCCTTTCCTTCCCCTCTAAAGACAAATAAAATAAAATCTTTAAAAAAAGGAGAAATGTTTAAAAAATGTTTAAACTTGAGAATATGAACTTCAGAAGATTTTGTTCTTCACTCAACTCTTAAGAAGGAGAGATCTTCAGTTTCTTGTCAGGGACACAGAGACCTAATGAGCCTTCTCCCAGAAAGGATGAGGAGTTGCTGCTGTTTTTTGGAACAAGAGACAAAAAGAAATTCGGAAATGGGAGAGACTAACTGAAAGGGAACCCCACTTCTCTTCCCCTGAGATGCAGAAAGCCACATAAGAATGTGACTCCCACCTTAAAAGCAAGAAAAACCTGGACAATTCATAAAATCTTTATTCACCAGAGTCCATCAGGGAGATGAGGCAGCAAGACAAGAAGGTGAACCTAATTTCAGGTCACAGGCCCCTCGGAAAGAGGCCAACTGCATGAACTGCTTCCTTCACCCTCCGCAAAGCACATTAAGAGGCAACCACCTTAAAAGAGAGTAAGTGGAAACCGTGAAAGTGAAGTTCTTAAAAGCCAAGTGTGGGTTAGAGTGAAGTTCAGACCCTAGTTGCTCCCAACATAAGGAAGTCTGCACCCCCTCAAATTCTTTCCACTTCAGCACGGCCCCCACCACCAGCTCTCAATGCAAGGCACACAAAGCCCCACCCACTTTACCTTCTTGAAGACAGATCCTTCTGGAAATGGGAGCTGAGTACTATGGGTCCTGGGAAAGGGGCAGGAAATGAGAAGCCAATACCATTTGCTGAGGTAAAGAAAATCCTCCCTCCCTCACTGCCCTAGTCCCAGGCCAAGGTAAACTCCGAGAGCAGTCAGGAATCCCCACCCCCATTTCCACCCCCCACCATGCCCTGGGTGTAGCAAGGGCTAGCAATCTACCACTGCGGGACATGGGCACAGAGGGACAGGGCATGCCGCCTGTCACTCAACTCAAGCCAAGGTCAATCGCTGCTGAGGGAAGAAAAAGCAACAGCTGCTGTCACTGGGGGTCCAGGCTTCTGTGTTGACACAAAACAGAGGTCAGCTACCACCGGAAGGGAGAGGGAACTCCCTTCCGCCCCAAATTCTTCACAGATACTAGGCAGTATTTAGGTGCCATATGGAGGACAGGAATATTTTTGAAAAGCCCCACTCCTGAGATCCAAGTACCTGAATCTGGCTAAATAAGAGCCCCACCCCGCCCTTATCTTTAACCTCCCACCAAATAAGCGACGGCAGTAGTGCTCAGTGGGGAAGGATAAGAAGAGCAGAGAGGGGGCCTTTTGTGGCACAGGATTCACGGCTGCTTAAAGCTGAGGGCACACTGGGAACACTGAGAAAAATGCCCGGGCACCCTCAAGTTCACACGAACTACAAGGCAGCAGCAATCCGCCACAGGAGAGGCTGGACGGCTAGGATACATTAATGGCAACTTACAGCAAGAAGACCTAAAATCAGCGTAAATGAAAGCATTGATAAATTGGCTCAGTGCCCCGTCATGAAGCTGGGAAGAAGAAGTGTGCCCATTTCCAGGCATAAATCCTGTTCTTTTATACAAAAATGTCCTGTTTTCAATAAAAAATGTTGAGACACACAATAGCAAAAATGGATATTCTAATATTGATGAATATATTCTATAAATGTCAGGTAGGTTAAGTTGTTTGACAGTGTGTTTCTTCCAAATTCTTATTGATTATCTATCCAGTAGTTCTATTAACTGAGCTGTCAATTTTGCCTTTCAACTTCATCTTGTGTCTTCATGTATTTTGCGACTGGTTGTTAGATGTATAATAATTTACAAATGTTATATCTTCCTGATGTAGTGGCCATTGGTTATTAAAATTTCTCTATTTTTATAGTAATATTGTTTTTTATAACATTTATTTTGTCTAAAATTAATATAGCCACTCTAGCTCTCTATGGCTAGTGCTGGCAAGGTATATCTTCTTCATGCCTTTACTTTCAACAAATTTTGTCTTTTTAAAAAAAGATTTTATTTACTTATATTTAGACAGAGAGGAAAGGAGGGAGAAAGAGAGGGAGAGAAATGTCAATGTGTGGTTGCCTTTCATGTGCCCCCTACTGGGGGACCTGGCCAGCAACCCAGGCATGTGCCCTGACTGGGAATCAAAACAGCGACCCTTTGGTTCACAACCCATGCTCAATCCACTGAGCTACACCAGTCAGGGCTAATTTTGTGTCTTTAAACTAATGCACATCTCTTATAGACAGCACATAGTGCTGTCTATAAGCCCCAGCACGTAATAGGGGCTTGCTTTTTTATCTACTCTGATGATCTCTGCCTATTAGTATAATTATTAATGTAGTTGGACTTACATCTGCCATTTTACAATTTGTTTTCTATACAGCTCATGTTCCATTTATTATGCTTTTTACTCCTTTACTTTGTGTTAAATATATATTTTCTAAAATACTATTTTAATTCCTCTGTTGATTTTGAGCTTTTCTTAGTTTTTTTCATTAGATGTGTATCTAGAAGTTACTATGCATCATTAACTCATCACAATTGACTTCATGATAACACTGACTTAATTTTGAAAAAATACAGCAAATTTGATGCAATATAGCTCTATTTCCTCCCTCATTTTTTAAGCAGTTATCAGATATACTAAATCTACATGGGTTGTAAAGTGAATAAAATCTTAGCATTTATTGTTTAAACAGTAGTAAGTTTTTCAAGAAGTTAGAAGGAGATAAGAGGAAAAACATATATATATATATGTTTTTATATATCTATATACATATATAGATATACTGTCTACACTATATATATAGTGTCTTTTATATTGACTCATACCTTTATCATTTCTTGAGCTCTTCATTTCTCCTGATGGGTCCAAATTACTGCCTATTTTCATTTTCTTTTATCCTGAAGGACTTCCATTAGTATTTATTGTGTGTGGTAGGCATACTCCATTTTTATTAATCTGGGACTGTCTTCATTTCACTCTCATTTTTGAAAAACAGTTTTGTTGAACATAGAATTATTAAATGACACTTTTTTTCCTCCCTGCATTTTAACTTGTAATTCCACGGCCTTCCAGACCCCGTCACATGTTGTTATATCAGTCACCATCCACATTGTTGTTTCTCTGCAAATGAGGAGTCATTGTTCTCTTGCTGCTTTCAAGAACTGCTCTTCCTGTTCAGCACTTATACTGTGATGTGACCAGTTTTATTTCTCTTGGTGTTTATTTTTCTTGAAGTTTATTGAGCTTTCAAATCCGTAGAATATGGGTTTTCATCAAATTTGGGGAAGTTTTGGATCACTTTCCTCAAATACATTCCGTCCCTTTCTCTCTTTTCTCTCCCTCTGTGACTCCCAGTACCTCTTGCTGCTTTCCCATAGCACGTGAGGCTCAGTTCTCCAATCTCATTTCTTCCCTCTGTTCTTTCAATTGGGTAATTTCTGTCCTCAGAATCAGTTATTCTTTTTTCTGCCATCTCAAATATGCTGTTGAGTCCATCTACTAAGTTTTTAATTTGGTTATTTAACTTTTCAATGCTAGATTGCCTTTTGTTTTCATATTTTTATAGTATTTATTTCTCTATTGAGATTACTTTTTCTCTGTTACTGCTAGCTTGAAAAAAATAATTAAACATAATGTCCTTTAAATTTTTTGAACATATTTATAAAAGCTGCTTTAAGGTCCTTAGACTCAAGTAGAGTTAGTTTCAATTAACTGCTTTTTTTCCTGAGTATTGATCAGACTTTCCTATTTCTTAATATGTCTCATAATTTTTTGCTGAAAACTGGGCATCTTAGGTAATGTATTGTAACAACTCCAATTGTGTTTTATTTTTCCTGAAAAGTTTTTTTTTATGCCATGTCTTTTTATTATTTTATAGCCATACACATATTTTTATAGTTTTTTAAAAAAGATTACTTGCTAAATTCTATTTCATGACTACTTTTTCTGATTTAACAATAAGTTGTGAGCATTTTCTTAAAATATTCTTCCATAACATAACTTTACTCCTTGTATATAGTTTTACTGTTACAACAACTATTAATTATATGATGAATACTTACTATATGGTAGATTCTTTACTACATATGATATCCAAATGGTATAATTCAATTCCCCCAATTGGTTTTTTTTTCCAATTTTTTTATTTAATTATTTTTCAAGTACAGTTTTCTGTCTATTACTCCCATCCCATCCTACCCCCCCATCCTCCCCCCTCCCTCCCATTTCCACCCTTCTCAGTTGTTGTCCATGTATCCTTTATATAGGTTCCTCTAAATCCCTCCCTTATTTCCCCTGAAATTCCCTCCCCTCTCCCCTCTGGTCACTGTCAGCCTGTTCTCTATTTCAGTGTCTTTGGTTATATTTTGCTTGCTTGTTTGCTTTGTTGTTTAGCTTCCTGTTAGAGGTGAGATCATATGGTATTTGTCCTTCAACACCTGGCTTATTTCACTCAGCATAATGCTTTTTTTTCTTTGTAATTTGTCTGGACTTAAACTATAAAAGCTGCCTTCCCATTGTATGTAGGCACTAATGTCTCTGGACAGATTTAACTTTTATTTTTCCTTTTTTACCTTGGCTTTGTAGTGGTTTCCCCTGTGTCTGTATAGCTTAAGGGTCAGTCAATACTTTGAATAGAAGTTGGATGCAAAACATCTTAAATCCACAAATCTTGCACATTTTGCTGATTGATAAGTGTGTAGTCTGGGAATGTATTCAAACTTTCTTCTTTTTTTTAATTTAGTTCACCATATTTTTTTTATTGTTGTTCAAATATGGCTGTCTCCATTTTCCTGCCACTACATTCCCCTACCCCACCCACTCCCACCTCTGTATTCAAATTTTAAGTGAGTGAGATCATCTTTGGGGATTTATTTTCCCCTCAACCCTCTCAAGCCTCCCCCATAAATCTGCCTAGTTTTCCATTCAGTCTGGGATGTTTGAAAATCTGATCTCGTTTCTAGGATCTCTCCATTAAGTTTCCGGCTGGCCTAAACCTCACCCCAACAAGAACTGAAACCTCAGATTAGTAAAGAGATGATATTTCCTGTTCCCAACCACATTCATCACTTTTAGCTGACCATGCCTCAGGTTCTCGCCCCACATCTTGCCCCCAATCACATCCACCCGCTCTGGCGGCAAAGCTCTGGTTTTCTCATTCAGCCCCACATTCTTTGCTGATTCAGCTGTGGGGGTAGACAGGTAGGGGAGGCTGCCTGATTTAGCAAAAATAGTAATAATAATAATATAGAATATCCAGTTAAATTTGAAATTCAAATAAACAATGAGTCATTTTTAGTATATCTCCCATGCAGTATTTTGGACATACTTATACTAAAACCTTGTTTTTTATCTATCTGAAATTCAAACTTAACTGGGTGTCCCCAGGGGTATGAGAAGAGGCTCAGACAAGAAAGCCACATAAGCTTGCTGTTCTTACCTGAAATGCTTTTCATTTTCAAAGATAAATTATTCTTACTTTGTTATCTGCCTTTGGTCAATTTCTAGCACCTTTAAGTGTTTGTTTTTGACAATTTTAACCTAATTTTTTAGTAGCTCTTACAGAGAGATATTACCACCATCTTCATTCTGCCATAAATGAAAGCTGGCCCTCCTTAATTTACATTAATATTTTTTTAAAACTTTACTTGGTCTCTTCATAATAGGACCCAGGTTTAAGGATAAAATTCTCAGATCTACCAAGAATGGTCCACAGAGAAAGCTCCAAAGAGAAAGTTAACTGTGGAGAACATTGGGTCTCCTGTGCAGTCAATTCTACCTCCCCACAGTGAGATGATCCTTCTAGGTTCTCTGCTGGGGGAGAAAATCACGACTCTGTGATAGTGAGTTCTCCACTTTCATGGAGAGTCTTGGGAAGGCAGGAGCTCTAGAAGCAGAGCAATACTAGACACTAAAGTAAGAGACAGGCCAGCCCCAAGAAGGTTCAGTCCATGTGCAAGGAGTGGGGAGAACAATGACTTGGACTTGAGCTTCGTTGCAGTCACTGTGCTATACCACTGAACAACCAAACAAATGATTCATGAGCACCTGCAGGATCAAGGGATTTAAAATAGCATGTACGGGTGCAACTCCCCTAAACCTCCCTGGTTCCTCAAGTAGGTGCCTCTGAGTATTAGTGTCCTCCACAGCATGTGAACAGAGGGAGCCTCTCCTGGGATGCAGAGGAGCCAATCGCTGCAGCTTCTCCACCATTTGCCCCATTTTAGAGCGGGAGTTTGCACTGGAAATAGACATATCAGCATTCATACCCAAATTACTACCATGTGTCAAGTGTGCTAATATCCGGGTTCAGGTTCAAAATGTACCACTGCATAATAGAAACATAATACAGCTATTAGCACTGACACCACACTTTATAAAACATAGCCACTGCCACGTTTTATTTCTTGCTGTCCCATTGGGCTGCCAGATATTTCCAAACAACAGGCCTAGTAATGGCCTCCCACAGAAGAAGACATTTTTTTTAGGTCACAACCAGGCTCTACCACTCATTGCTTATGCAATTTGTGTTTCCTTAGCCATAAAAAGAAATGCAAAGCATAACACAGGGTTTGAAGGCTTTGAAAATGTTTTCTTACAATGAAGCAACAGTTTCATTTTTTTAACATTTCCCTATTTTTCCTCTACATGCTTCCCATTCTCCCCATATCACTCAGAGTACGACACTCTTTTAAAATGCCAGATATGTTCACTTTGCTCTCTTACCACATGGATCAGATCTATTAGAGCCTTAGCACCATACTTAGCATAGTGACAGCAACACGTAATAATATCTAATATTCAGTGAACCCTTACCATTTAAGCACTACTCTAAATATTCTATATGCACAAACACATTTAATTGTTAAAGCAAGCAATGAAAAACAGCATGGACCATATCACCTCAATCTTACAGAGTAGAAACAGAGACGGTGACAGAGCTGGTAAATGTCAAAGCTGGAATTCAAGCCAGGTAGTCTGGATCTGTAGGCCACCATCTGACCATGATGTCCTGCTTCTCGTTCTGAATGAATGAAGGAGCATGAAGAATTACTTTATTAGACCAAAGGTGAGATTCACCTTACTGTTGCATTCCTCAGAACTAAGACATTACTGTAGTTTACACAGGTGCATTTTTAAATGGGATACTTCACCTAAACACCCCCAGTGGAGAGAAGGTTTAATTTATTCTCCTGGGTAATTGTCAGAAGATTAAAAGTAGATGCACTAACTTGAAATGAAGCTCCTGGGAACAATAAAGTTTAAATGAAAATAAATAACATTGAGTTTTCTACTAAATTTCATACAGGCTTGCTGGTTAACATCCTCCTAGCACACTGTTTCAGTTATACCTCCTCATTTCCTGCATTTCAAATAACAAATCACCACTGTTGGGAACCTGGTTTCAGGAGTTGTAACTGCCCCCCATGAATAACACTGAGTGAGCGACCTCCAGAATGTGAGCCACTAAGGAGACAAAGCTTATCTCCCTGGCAGGAGCGCTGCTTCTGTTTCATTCATCTCTGCCCCCAATGCTTGGTCAGTTAGTCAGTGATGGGTAAGACCCCTCAGAGGGGAGACAACCTAAGCCAGACATGATCACTTGGGAGGCCCACAAGGAAGGACTCAGGGGGCTGCACAAAAAGGGAATGATGGACCCTTGCCCCCTGGCTATTCTGACATAGCCTGAGTCCCCATTTTTGTCTGGGAGAAGTGCTTCCTGGCTCTAATCCACTTAAGTCTAAAAACCTATGACCGGGAAGGCAGTGCAGCCCCTTGCCAGCTAGAGCGGGTTCTGGGGTGATCGGGCATAAGAAAGAGTTCCTAAAGTCCTGTGAAGCCTGCTTTGCTAAGAGTGCTTTTGTTCATATGATAAGGGTCTGAGCAACAAATGAGTATGTCTCCCAAAATTTTTGCAACCCTCTTATCTGACAGATACTGACTCAGATTATGCCCTCAGATTTATTTGAAATATTATCTATTGTTTGATCCTTACTACCTGACACTGATTGACGAGCTTCACCTGTATTCCTGTGTGTTTAACCTAATAAAAGCCATTGAAGAAGAGGTTCTTGGTCCTTCTCCTGTGAGAGACTGATCACCTCTCCTCCCCAAGCAGATCATGTCTTGGTAGTTTCACTTTCATCCGTGGCAGATGGGGGGACTTGCTGGCAAGGTTGCCCCCACAACTGCAATGGCACTAATTTGTTTATTGTATCTGGGCTTCAATTCTCAATCCATATACTAATAATGTATGTACTTTTCAATATAAATACCTTCCTATACATTATCTCAGTCTTCAAAACAGTGCTATGAGATAGGCATTATACTTCTCATTTTTGGATGCCTCAAATGACAAATAGGGAGTTTAAGTAATTTTTTCAAGGTCGCACAGCTGGTAAAGGGCAGAATACAGGCCCATCCCTCAATCCAAACTACAGGTTTAGTCCCTTTCCTATTTTCCCAAAGCCAGGCACAAAATAAGAGGAACAACTTTAACTATCACATAAAGTTTCATCCCTAGTGGGCCACACTAACAGAAACTGAGAAGTAATATTTATGGTTAAGTTAGAACCTTGTCTCTGAAGAGCTCAAATACTTTATGCTCCATCTATCTTGCCCAATTCCTCTATAGCTCATAAAAGCAAAGGCCAGAATGTGGGCAATATCCCTCAGTCCTACAGCCAACAACCCAACCAGCCCCTCAGCTCTCTAATTTCCCAGAAACCCCAGAGTTACAGAAGTTGGACTGCACTTTATTTGCTTTCAAATCACAGAACAAAAATTTTAAAGTTGAAAATAACTTCCTTGTTTCTAAGGCTCTGGAAGAACTTAGATTATGTTTAGGAGTCTCTTTGTGCTTCTAAAAGAACAAAGTGAATGAAAGATCACAAATGAGCAAGCACATGAAGTGATCAATCCAGGTCTTCCACTCGCTAACTGAGTAGCTTTGGGCACATCTCTGGACCTCCTCTAGTCCTCAGGTTCTTCATCTATTACAAAACGTAGAAGGTGTCTATGTCAGGTGCCTGCAAATGAGGTCTTGCAAGTCAAATCCCTTGCAATGCCTGTTTTGCAACTCAGGTAGATTGGAACATAGCTCCGTCCATTCATCACTCATTGTCTACAGCTTCTTGTACTACAAAGGCAGAGCTGAGTAGCTATGACAGAAACCATCTGACATGCAAAGTCTCAAATATACTTCCTAGCTGTCCCTGTACATAACATGTTTGGCAACACTTGGGCAAGTTCATGCTTCAGCCTTCTTGTCCTGGCTGAAAATCTCTGAGAATGAAAGATGTAAAAAATACTTTTGAATTCTATAAGTGCCCTAAAAAAAACAAAAACAACAGAAAAGAAGGAGTATTCTTGGGTATATAAATTTCTGAGGACTCCCTGAAAGACAGAAGACAAATGAGATTAGAGGGACTGGGCAAGGCCTGGCCCACAGTGCATATAAGAAAGGAACAGCTGTGGAAGGTGGGAGTGACTCTGGGGACAGCCCAGCTCATAGAAGCAATAGAGAGAGGAGAAGGGCCCCTGGGAAGCTGCAGTGTGGCTGGCTGGGAGCCCGCAGCAGGAGCAACCAGGTGGCCTGCCTCACCAGGGGCTCCATGCCCTGTCTCAGGAGCAAAGTCACCCACCTCCAGATAACAGCAATGAGGTGGGGCCCATGAGGCAGGGCATCAGAACAGTGTCCCTTGTATATTCTACCCATTGGTATAGACCGCATTCACTGGAGATAGGATGACACATTTGCAAAGGAGTGTAGGAGGTATCTTAAGAACTGAGTACAATGGGACAAGGCCTGACATCAGCACCATGACCGACAGCCTCAAGTAGAAGTATGACCTAAAATCCGAGGGAACAGTGTTACTAAAGCAAACAGATCAAGACTTTAGAATAATATAAACTATATAAAGAATTCTTAGAGATAAATGAAAAACACAATGAATCTTAGAAAACATAGCCTAAGGATATGAACAACCATAGCAATTCACAAAAGAGGAAACACAAACAAATATAAATACATTAAAAGGTTCTAAGGTTCTAAGGTACTCAGCAAGATTCAAACTCAAATAAAAATGACCCACTATCTCTGTCCTCCCTCATTAGATTGATAAAACTCTGAAAAAAAAAAACCTCTGAGAGAATGACAATAACTGCTGTTGAGGCAGAAGAAATAAGTACTCTTCTAGCCTATTAGTAGAAGTGTAATTTAGATCAGCCTATTTAATATTACATATACATATTTCCTTTATTCTACCAATTCTGCTTCTCAATATCTACTAAAGAAAAATATTATCACATGTAGAAAGTTGCACAAACAAGAATATTCAGGCAATATTGTTTAAATAAGGAAAAATTAAAGCATCATAAATTCCCAACAGTAACAAATCCTTAATACATTCCAGTGTATGCCAACTAAGAAATATTCTGCATTCTATGGGACACTACTTCCAATATAAAGAACTTGAGCTCCTGAAAGACAGTGACTCTTTTTAACCTTGTTCTCTTGCCCTTGTAACAATGTCTGTCATCTAGAGGCAGTGAAAATTTATTGAAAGAATCAAATCTATATGAATATGCCAGCCCTGTACCTTGGGCAGCTGATATATGGACCACATCAACATACATTCTCCTGATCTCCAGCCCCTTGTTAGGTTCAGCCAATGAGGATCTCCCTCCAAGATGAAGGAAAGTATGTAAGTCAGACTGCGTGGCTGACACAACAGACATTGATTTCTAACAGATCTGAAGCCTGGAAAACCAAGATCAAAATGTGGCAGGGCTTGATTTCCAATGAGGGCTCTTCCTGGTTTGCAGACAGTCAACGTCTGACTCTGTGCTCAGATGGCCTGTTCTCAGGGCGTGTATGGGAAGGGAGACTGGGCAAGTATTCTTACGTCTCCTTTGATGAGGGGACCAATCTCAGCATGGGGCCCCACCCTCACCACCTCATCTAACCCTAATTCTCTTCCAAGATCCCATCTCCAAATCTCATTATGTTGGGGGTTGGGTCTTCAACATATGGATTGGGGGGGGGGGGTGCTCAAACATTTAATCCATAACAGGAAAGTTTTTTAGTCCCCTGGCTCCCTCCCTGTGGTTTCGGTACAAACTGACTATCTCTCTCCTGACTAACTCAGTCATGCCAAGAAGCCCATTCTTCCTATTCTCTCTCTCTTCTTTCCCCTCACTCTTTTCTCCTTCCCCACTACCCTCCTTACCCCGAGCAGACTGGACATATAAACAGGAAAATGGGATCAAGGAAAAGTTTTTATCTCTCTATATTATTATAATTTTTAACAATGAGTATATATACCTAATTAAAATATCTTGAAAGAAAACATATACAGGGAGATCTTGGAAGATGGTGGTGGAGTAGGACAAAGGATTTCGCTTCTTTCCACGCACCAGAGAAGGACCTGGCTGATCTGCGGAGGAGCACAGAAGATGCCCAACAGGGACCCAGCATATAAGAAGGCAGGACTCCAGAGAGTGTAGCGGACACTGAATGACCAGAGGTTGAGGAGAGGAGACGACTGCAGATCAACAAGGTACAGAGAGCAGTGCAGAGGCGGTGGCGGGCCCCCTGCCAGGCCGCGCTGGGGCCTTGGCCGGCCACCCCAGTCTCTGAGAGCTGAGGGTGGGCAACACCAACTCTGGGAGAGAACTGGTCACCTGCGCCCCCACCCCCATCTGGCAGGGCGCAGATTGGAAAACACCATAAGAGATCGATCTGCCAGTAGTGGCAGAGAGAGGATTGAGCATTCGGAAGCAAACCAGAAAGCTCTGATAACCCATGGAGTCAGGTTGCAGACTTGGGAGACCTGAGAGTTGCCCGAGCATTCCCTTGCCCGAGCATTCCCTTGTGCAAGCATCCCCTGCTTCATGGGGCCTGTGCCGACACTCAAACAGTCTTGGGGAATCTCGGGCTGCTGGCAGGACCTCTAGAAGTGAGTCAGTGTGAGCTCCATCCCTACTCACCCTGCGAAGACCAGCTCCATCCCTGCTCAGTGAGCGCAGACTGGGAGGCACCAGGAGTCAAGCCGTGGCCTTCGGCTTGGGTGGCTGCGGGTCGCCCGAGCCTCCTGGGCCTGGTGGGTCCTTGCTGGACCTCGGCCCCAACAACCGCCAGGTGCACCCTCCCGGCCCTAAAGGGGCCGGCCGTGCCGGCCCATGGCTTGACCAACGGCCAGTTGCCTGCGCTTCCTGGCCCTCGAGGGGCCCACGCCGACCCTTCGCTTGACCAACCGCTGGTCGCCCGTGCTTTCCCCGGCGGCGCCGGGTCTGCAAAGGATCTCGGCTTGGGGAATTGAGAATCGCCAGGGTGATCCCTGTGGCGTGGGACCTGCACCGCTCTCAGTCTCAGGGAGTCTCGGGCTGCTGGCTGGGCCCCTGGAAGAGAGCCAGTCGCCAGCTCCATCCCTACTGAGCTGGCGCAGACAGGGAAACACAGGGAGTCAGGCTGTGGCTGTTGGTTTGGGAGAATTGTGAGTTGCCCTGTGTGTTCAGCCACAGCACAGGGAAGGATCCGCACCCAAGCCTAAGAGAACAGGAAAGCCTGGATGGGAGTGTGCGGCCTCATGTCAGACCAGGGCTCGAAAGCCTGGGAGAAACTCTGCTCTCAGTGGGGCACGGGAGAGCAGCGCAAGTCTGGAGCTTAGGAGGGTACTGGCGAGACCAGTTGAGCTTACCGAGGTGCGTGAAAAGCCACACTAACAGCCCCTCAGTATGCTGCAGCTAGTGAGACTAGAAAAAAAGGTTCGACTAGCTGGAAACCAACCAGAGGAGCAGTGGAAGCCGAGAAGACCAAGATACCTACAGGAGACTGCACCACTGAATTTCACAGGTATCCTACCACAGAAGTTCACACCATAAATGCAGGGTACCAGAACAGATCAATTTAAGAAGCTGAGGCCAACAAGAAGAGCAACACAAACAATGGGAAGACAAAGAAACAATCCCCAAATGAAAGAAAAGGAGGAAGTCTCAGAAAGAATGTTAGATGAAATAGAGACAAGCCAACTATCAGATATTGAATTCAAAGCACTGGTTATCAGGAAATTCAAAGAGCTTACAACGAGCTACCAGAAACTACAGGGGAGCTACAATGAACTCTCTGCAAACTATACCAACATGAAAAAGGAAATAGAAACCATCAGTAAAGGCCAAGAGGAAATGAAGAATACAATTTCTGGACTGAAGAACACAATAGAAGGTATGAAGAATAGAATCGATGAGGCGGAAGATCGCATAAGTGAGATCGAAGACAGGATAGAAAGAATCTCCCAGATGGACCAAGTAAGGGAAAAGAGAATCAGAAAAAATGAGGAGAATTTAAGAGAAATGCAAGACAACATGAAACATAATAATATCCGAATAACAGGAATACCAGAAGGAGAGGAAGAGGAACAAGGGATAGAAAACCTACTTGAAAGAGTAATAACAGAAAACTTTCCTGAGGTGAGGAGAGATAAAGTCACACAGATCCAGGAATCGCAGAGAGTCCCAAGCAGGTGGAACACAAAGAGGCCTACTGCAAGACACATCATCATTAAAATGGCAAACCTCCAAGACAAAGAGAGAATCCTAAAGGCAGCAAGGGAGAAAAAGGAAGTAACATACAAGGGGGTCCCAATAAGGTTGGCTACTGACTTCTCAACAGAAACATTCCAAGCAAGAAGAGAATGGCAGGAAATATTGCAAGTAATGAGAAACAGAGGCCTACAACCAAGGCTACTTTACCCAGCAAGGCTCTCAATCAAGATAGAAGGCCAAATAAAGAGCTTCCAAGACAAAAGAAGTCTAAAAGAATATGCTTCCACAAAACCGGCTCTACAAGAATTAATAAAAGGGCTGCTTTAAGGAAAGGAAGGAAAAGAGAGAGATGGAGAGCAACACAGGTACACAAATGGCAATGAATAAGTACCTTTCAATAATAACTTTAAATGTAAATGGATTAAATGCACCAATTAAAAGACATAGAATAGCTGAATGGTTAAGAAAGCATGACCCACATATATGCTGCCTACAAGAGACCCACCTCAGGTCACAAGACCATCACAGACTAAAAGTGAAAGGATGAAAACAAATTTTCCAAGCAAATGGACAAGAAAAAAAAACCGGGGTAGCAATTCTCATATCAGACAAAATAGACTTCAAAAAAGGGCCATAAAGAGAGACCCAGAAGGTCACTTCAAAATACTTAAGGGAAGAATCCACCAAGAAGACGTTAACATCGTAAATATATATGCACCCAACATAGGAGCACCC